>NC_045764.1:36907312-37210342 GCF_008692025.1 Phocoena sinus | reverse complement strand
CCCAGGAATTCTGCTCCAGGATTTCTTTCTTCCTGCTCTTTGTATTGCTCCATCTACTAGGATCAACACTGACATTCTTCTGCTTTTCTTATTCATCCTCACTCACACCTTCTGACATTTCTCACCTCTTCCCTCAGAGGCTACATCACTCTTGGCATAAATACTTCACTCAATTAATCACTTTCTTTAGTTTTTTTTTTTTTTTTCTCTCTGCATGCAGGCCTCAAGATCTTGCTACCTTGTTCTCTCTAGGCCTTTGGCCCTTTCTAGAGAAGCGGAAACTTTAAACAGAGGGTGACACGAATGAAGGAATGGCAGAAGCAGAAATGCAGCTCTTTTTGGGGGGTTCCAGGTTAAAGCCTATCAGTCTGGTTCCCTCCCAATCCGGGGAGACTAAGCGCTTGCTGCACCTTGTTTAGGCCTATACATGCCTATAGTCTACCTATAACCCTACCTATCTGGAAGCTAAACTACTCCATCTCCCCGTATATCCTACCTCTCTAAGTGGTAAGCAGTGGACCCATATCCAATTCCAACATAACTGCCAGCTTTACTCTCATATCCCCATGTGTGGAAACAGCTAGACGGTCCTAACCAATTCTATAAGAGCTCATACTTGACAAACTGTTCGGGTAAATGTAGCATCTCTGAATTTCACCAAGGGAACAAATGCAGCATTATTACAACAATATAGGGATTATTAAATCCCATCCCTACTATATGCAAGGACATAAGACCTGGAATATTCTCCTCAGAAGGAAAAGAGACTATTTAGGGTTCAAACTACCTAAAAAGTAAATAAAACTAGAAAAGTTAGCATTATCTTGGCCAAAGATTTATTTATTCCCATTTCAAGACCAAACACACAGCCCTAGGAATGGATAGTTCAGGACCACTGTTCCTACTAGATTATAAACCCCAGAAAGGCAGGCTTGGTCTTTGTCTTAGTGAACCAGACTTGGTTCACATGCAGGTTAGATTCAGCAACTAGAGTGTGCTCTGTACGCATAAGCCACTGAGTAATTTCTCCATACTCTCCGTCACTGAGGACTCCTCTGTGCCAGGCACTGTGCAGAAGGTAAGACCATAAGACGCTGACTGTAAGAAACCTCCTGGGAGCAGAAGGAGAGAAGCACATCCACGAGAAAGGCAGTCAAGTGACACAGGTGCCGAGATGGCCATCTATAGGTAGGAGCTTTGGGATGTTAGAAGGACATGGGGAGTTCTGGGCTGGCAAAGGGAGGAAGGTCAAGGATGGCTCTACAGATGTGGGGACAAAGCTGAGAGCCCTGATCAGGTGAGCCAGGAGTAAGTTAAGAGAGGAAGAGATGGGAAGAGGATGGAACATTAATAGAAACCGAAGTAGTTCACCACCCACTTGGGGGGAGGGGCTGGTGAGTGAGGAGAGAAGGGAGAGAGGTGGGCAAGGGCCAGATCCTGGAGTCTGCGTCATTCCAAACTGAGAGATTTGGACTCTCTCTGGGAGGTGAGGGGGTGGCACTGAGATTTTAAGCAGGAGAGGAATATGATCAGATGTGGGTTCATTCTGGAAGCAGACAGCATGAATCTTTTCCCCACTCCTGGTCCCCGCTGGCCTCTCTCCACCCCTTTACTCACTCTGGCCCCAGGGAGGTGGAATGATGACCTGCAGCAAAGAGGGGAACAAGTGAGCGGGGGGGTGCCGGCTCCACTCTGGCTTGCGCTTCTCCTGGCCAGGGGCGCGCCTTCCCTCGGAGAGCAGCCTCCCTGCCGGCCCTGCCCTGCAGTCTGACCTCCTCGGTGCTCCTGCGGGGGGCGCCCTGGGCCAGTGCTGCCGGCCACTGGGGGAGTCGGTCTCCCTCTGGGGTTCAGTCTTAACAGCCACAGACCCACAGAGAGAAGTCACTTCCTCTTGTCAGGAAGAAAGGTGGTATTTACCTCCACCCATCACTTCTACTTTTATTTCTCAGTTTGTCCAGATTCTGGATGGGAAAAAAGGACTTTCAGAGAACCCAACATAAAACTGGATTGGGAGGACATAAGACTGGAAATAAGGAGACCAGTTAGCAAGTTGTTATGAGTCCCTATAAAAATGATGAGGGCCTGAAAATGGAAGAGTGTGGAGTAGAGGAAGCTGGAGGGTCAAGAGATGCCAAGAAGAGAGAATTTGCAGAGAAAGAGGCAGGAGAGAAGCTCCATTCTTACTTCATCATGAGCACACACACATCTCCCCTGCCAGGAGTTTTTCCCTGAGGACCACGAATTGGGGAAATGCACTTGCGGTTTAAGCTTTTCTCTCTCCCGGTTCCCATAGGACAGAATGAGAAGGCACAGATGCTGTTAGCATCGGGCCTGCATGTCTTACCCATGTATGAGGCAGGCCAGGCCGACTGGCCCCCTCCTCCATAGGGGTCCTGGGGCTTGGTGCTCAGAGCACTCGTGTGAAGAGCAGAGTCAGAATTGGTCCTAATGGGGGGAGGAGAGAGTCTGGCTGAAAATCCATTTTTCCTTAGTGAAAATGCAATGTTCTTTGCTGAAAATTACCAACAGGAAAGAAGGCAAGAATAACAGATTTGCAATCATCCATAAAATGAGGGGTCTGGACCTACCTGAAGTCCCTTAGATCAGTAACAGCCTCTGAGGATGGCCCACACCCAAAAGGCTGTAATTTGTACTTGTATGATCTTTTCCTTTGAAGCTAATGGCATAATGATCTGGTTTAACAAGGCAGACCCTGGATTCACGGCTTCCTCTAAGAAACTTCCCAGTTTTCCTCGCAACTCAGAAGATCGCTGTGATCAGTATATTCTCTGTGGCTGCACTAGCTTTTCCCCATCTGAGAATAACTCCTCCTATACGAAGGATCACCAATAGCAGTGACTCTCAAACCCTTCCAGGGAGAATGCAAGGTCAAGACAACTTTCAAAATAACCCTAATGTGTCCTTTGCCCTTTCACTCTCGCTCTCTCATGAGCACAGTAGTTTTCCAGCAGCCTTGTGACCTGTGATGTCACCGCAGGCTGAATGCACAAGCAGAGAATCGAGCTATCTTCAAGAGATCTGTAAAAGGTACAACAATGTCACTCTTCTCAGTAAATTTTTTTTGTTTCAGAAAATATAACTGTGCTTCTTAAAAAAAGATATTTATTGACATGTAATGAGTTTATTATTGTTATTTTATTTCTAAATGCATTTAATAAGTATCTTCTATAAATCTCTCAATTTAATTTCCAATATCAATAGCGAAATACAAACAAATACACTCACACAAACAAACACTGAGGGCCTCAACGGCTTTTAAGATTGCAAAGGAGTCTTAAGACAAACATTTTGGGAACTGTTGAACTATAGCAAATTTCTGGAATTCTCCCAGACAGCTCCAATTTATATTTAGCTTCGACTCTAAGAGATATTATTTACTTATCTCATCCAAGGGTCAAACTGTCTGCCATAAAACGAACTTGTGAGAGACCCGAAATTAATCTAAAATGCTTCTTTGTGGGCTGTTCCAGGTGATGGCCTCCTGTGGCCACCAAGCCATGTGGCTTGACTGTGCACCATGGCTGTGTTGTGTTCAGACAAAGGGAGAGGCAGTTCAGAACCTACATGAAAAACAGGAAGAGTGTGGACTCTGGGATCAGAGAGCCCTGGGTTCAGATTCTAGCTCCTTTACAGATTCAAAAAGACTCAGGAGAATATCAATCAAATGCAGAGAGACAACTGGGAAAATCTGAGTACAGACTGGGTATTAAATAATGTTAGAAATTACTGTTAATTTTGTTAAGTGTAATAATGGCATTGTGGTTATGTTTTTTTAAAAAAGGTTCCTATCAGGCTTATACTGTTAGATATATTTACAGGTGAAATACTTTATCTGGCCAGTGCTGGGATGGGGGTGTGGGGGACGGCGGGGTAGAAATAGAAGCTGAAGGATGGGCACACGGAATTCTTATAACTATTTTCCTTTCCAACTCTTTTTTGTATATGTTAAAAATTTTGCACTAATTTTTTTTTTTTAATCCCAGTTCCATCACATATTAGCTAAGTGGCCTTGGAAAAGTCATTTATAACCTCTTAGAACAGAAAATACTACTCATCCTTGTAGAATGTTATCAGGATCAAAAAAAATGACCTATGTAGAACACTTACCACTGGGGGCCAGCTCAAAGTGATCATTTAATAGCTAATGTATATTGAATACTTACGATTCCCAAGTTCCTTATGTATCTTATTTAATCCTCACAACCACCCCTTGATATTGGCACTGTTATCTCCCTTTTCCAGATGAGTAAACTGAGGCATAGGGAAGCTACATAACTTGCTCAAGGTCACAGATTAAGAGAGGCAGACCCTGTTATCCACTCAGACCTCATGTTCTCACACTGCTGCAGTGTCCTGAGCAGACGTTCACGACCTGGTGGGAGATTTGGGTTCCTCTTTTTTTTTTTTAAACATTTCATATAAACACAACTGATATAAACATACTCTGGCAAATGGATGATATATTAGAAAGCATCAGGACAATCAAGGCGACTGGCTTAAAGTTTATTTCTACTAGAAAACAAGCCATGTACCTGTTAAGTGCAGATGTTAGCCTGAACCCAGGGTGCTTCTCTTCCTTCCAAGGAGGCTGCTGCCTTTAAAAACCAGAATAACATAAAAAGAAAAAGAAGTTCAATCCACGGGGAGCAAAGGAGAACCTCTGGCCTGGGTTTGAGAACTGGCTCCTCTATTAACCCAGCTGCAAGGCTGACCTCTCTAGTTCCTTTGATTTCTGATTTCCATGATTAAAACTATCAGCAGGAGCAAATGAGATAGCTGGGCACATAACAAGGGTTTTTTTTGTTTTTTTTTAAAAGGTCAAACAAGCACCTTTGAATGCCTTTTGAAATGTTTCAAACCTATGACCAGTTCCTCTCTAGGGATGTGAGGTCTTACTCCAGATGTGTGAAAAACTACCCCTTGTCACATACCCCGAGTGTGTGGAGTGTGTGCATGTGGGTGCCTGGCCGGACTGGAAGCAGAAATGCTGCAACCCCACACAGACTCCCATGAAGAGGAATATAACTGTTACAGTAGCCCAGTTTGTGAAACTATGAATCTGACTAATCCTCCCGCTCTGGAAAGCCTAAGACATTTTTTCTTGAATACAAATTTTTAGAATCTCAATTTGGGGGTATCCTTTCATGATTTAAAATAAAATATTGTGCTTGTCCTACAACCATGGATCCCAAGATTCTTAAGCACTGCTGAAAACCTACTTGAGGTAGGGGCCAGCTGTCACCCATCTTCATATCGACCTTTTCCAGGTCCTGACCACATTATCCACAGGAAGTGCTGCCAGTGTTTGCCCCGAGAATGGATGGAGAATAGATCTCAACCGAGAGAGCTAAATTTTCTCAATACGTACATTTCAAATGCCTCTTAAATCTGACTAGGTGATCTGAAAATGATACCATGCATCCACCGGATGTAACAATCTTTTCAGTTAATTTTATATTCTGTCACCCTCAGTATTCAAAAACACTCAACTTTTTGGTATATATTCTCTATATACAAAAATACTCAGAGAGACCCTAGGTCAAATCCACTATGCAAATTAGTTTTAGGAGCTTACTAAAGCCTTATGTTTCTTTCAGTAGCTTACCAAGACACGTTATATATTCAAATATAAGAATAAGAAAACAGAGTATTATGTTGGTAATTGTATTCCAAATGTGTTTCTATTTGGTCTTTAAAATGAAGATCTAGATTGATTTAAATAACTTAATTTTAGACTTTCATATACGTCTATGATTATACATGGAAAGACTTTAGTTTTATAAGAGAAAACAAGAGTCTGTGCTTTAGATTAGAAATTTCTAAAACAACATTCAAGGTGGATACAATAAAGTGAAACCATCCAAAAATAGCACATGCCCCTCCTATCTTTGAAAAGAAGGCTTGCTTACCTTGGCCAACTCTCATCCAGGGGCTGCGAGGCGTAATTAGCTCCAAATGTACTACCATCAAAGTAGAATTCTCAATAAAGGAAAAATATAATGAATGGAAAGTTGAAGCAGAACTAAGAGGCTGGAATCGTGGGGAGTTCAACAACTTTTTTGGTTCTTATCTTTATCTCTACACCCGACGTCTCTTCCTCCATGCTTTGTCTTATCAACTTCCTCTGGAAAAATCTGTTCTATCTGCTAACCAGTGCCATCTTTGCATGATTCACATGGGGTGTTTCTTTTTTTTTTTCCTGCCTGCCCAACATCTTTTACTTTCAAGAACTGCTTCCACCCCGACCCGAAACCTGGTAAGGCTGTCATTCTGTGTGGGCCTGCCTGCCCTACAAAATGTACACAGACCCAATATTTCCAGTCAAGGTAACTTATCCCCCTGTGACTGGCTCAGGGATGGGCTCATGATACAAACAAGGGGGAAAAGGAGTGCCCCCAGCTGACGTGGTGAGCCCGAGGACCACATGGACCTGGGTTTCTCTCCCTGGAAGTCAATTCAGAGGTAGCACCTCACAGATGCTGAATCTTGATGCTATTGTACAAACCCCTGGATCTAGCCCCTTGGGCTTCTAGTGACATAAGCCAATAAATTTCCTTTTTTCCAAGTTGAGGGTTTCTGTTTCTTATAACTAAAAGAGAGCGGCATTAGGTTTGCGGAGAAATGTGAACTTTCTTGGGTTGTCAGGGGCCCCGTTTTATAATTTCTGTATTCTTCACTGGGTCTAGCCTGCCTTAGAACATATTCCAGGTGAAATGGAAATATGGAAAAACAAATGTGATGCTACACTATACATGCTGAGCACAGTAGAGCCGTTTTGGTCAATTTAGTTAATTATACATATAGAATAGCCTTCTTAAAACATTTTAAATCATATTATTCTCCTGCTAAAAAATCTTCAATGATTCTGTATAAAAGAAGCCAGGGCTTCTGAGCTAGGGTTCAGAAGGAAATGGGAACCAATGGAGAAGGACCCTATCCTACAGGCAGAATCTGGCATTAGTAAAACATGGGCACTAATGAATTCTTCATGAAATATTTCCTTTGCCAGAAGCATTAAGATCACAAGGTTCACTTCCTGTGTATTAGTTTTGTCATGTCTAGTTACCTTCTTTCTTAATCTGAATCTTAGTCAAGGCAATAAAACAGAGCTATTTTCAAAAGAGAGACCAGACATTTCTTCAACACCAAATATTAGGCTTAATGTATGCAAAGTACAGATGAGAACAGACTGCAGAAGGAGACAGAAGAGGAAAAGGTGATAAAGAAATAAGAAGGCCCTCTGAGAGGAAGCACAGCAGTATCTCAGTTGGCAGAGCCATTAGGGAGAAGGCATTGAGCCTTTCTCTTTCCTGCAGAGTTTGATGAATCTCTGTCCAGAAAAGATAAATTTCAGAAGCAGAAGTTTACCACTTCCCTCAGGACACTGCCACCCTTAAAGTCCTTAAGTCCACTTATCTGGAACCTGTAATACAAATTAGAATGCAGTGGTGTAATAGTAGTGCAATGATCAAACATCGATTATTTCAATGTTGAGGTATAAGTCAGCATTTTAGCCTTTCTGATGTGTATTAACAACATGGAAATGTAGTAAATTCCTGAAATTTTAATATGAGTAGGCTGAGGCTTCAAAAGTTAAAAGATGCGACCTCTGAGCTCTCCCAATTCTCACCATTCACATCTCACTTAATGGATATTCGAAAACCCAACAATTGTTGGCACCAAGAGAACCACTAATGTTAGTAACCACTAATGTCAATAGCTTACAGCTAAATTCAACAGAAGAAAACCTACAAAAGGTTTATTTGTTCTTCTGAAGATTTCAGAAAATTTTGTTCAGGTGGCTTTAATTACTCTACAACACTAATATGTCCTAAAGAACATCCTAAAGACAGAAAAAATACCCATATTTGTAAACTTGAATTTACCATTTAATTCAATAAACATTTCTAGAGTGCTTGCTATTTGCCAGCAAACAAACAGAAGCAGAGGTGACAGGGTTTTTAACAAACCAGATCAGCTCCTCACCCAGCACTACGTTAGTTAAGCCTAAGTCAAAAACCAGTCCCACAGGAACTTCCCTGGCGGTCCACTGGTTGAGACTTTGCCTTCCGGCACAGGGGGTGCAGGTTCGATCCCTGGTTGGGGAGCCGGGATCCCACATGCCTCCCGGCCAAGGAGCCAAGGCATGGAATGGAGGCAGTATTGTAGCAAATTCAATGAAGACTTTAAAAATGGTCCACATTAAAAATAAAATCCAAAAACAAACAATCCCACATTATAATGGGCCTTTTTATTTATCCCCCTGTGCACTCCTCTTCTGGCTTCTCCTCTTCTGCCTTCAACCCTGATGGTCCAGAGTTTCTGTGGCCTCACAGCCTCTCAGCCCACATCTGCTTACATTGCTCTTAAAAGGACAGGATGGGGAGAAGGGTCTCAGTATCATGGGTGCCATGTAGAGTAGGAGCAGGGCGAGAGGCTGGGGACTCCGGGCACAGCCACTTTGGGAAGAGTATCCTGCCTTCCATGCTCACCTTGGTCGGTCCCACCCATGCCTCTGGCTCCATCCATCATCCATAGTCCAGTAACTCATAAATCCATACCTCCAGCTCCCAACAGTTCTCATGAACTTCAGGCTCAAATTTCCAACTGCCTACTCAGCTTCTCCACCAAAAGTACCTCAAATTCTACCTAAAATCCCACTCATCATCTTGCCTCTCGCCTGCTCGTCTTGTTAGGAGTCCATCGTATGTAATGGAGGGTGCCATCCACCCAGGTGCTACAGGTGGAAATGCCAGTCATCCCAGGCTGCTCTCTCTCCCCAAGTCGCTGCAGTTCTGTAGCGGAGAATCCTTCCCCTCGTGTTCCTGCCTCAGTCCATCACAAGGGGACTCCTGCTCCTTCTCAGCTCGGGGAGGGCCAGAGGGAAAGTTCTCACACACTCTTTCCCAAAGGAGGGGGAGTAGCCCTTCTGTTGATATGACAGGACACCTGCTGGCCCATTTCCCCGTGGGTGGGGTCACTGAGCCTCAGAAGCTCCAAACAAGTCCGACCCTGTCTCTTTCTTGTGCTGCCTGCTCGTGGCTGGTGAGCACAGCCGGGTTCTTCTTTTGGCTTCCTGTTCCCATGAGGTAAGGGCACCCAGGGCAGGGCTCACGAACTGCCTTCTTGAGCAGCCTGGGGGCGACCATGTTCTCTCCTGCCCTCTGCAACTCTGTGTTCCTCCAGGCACAGAGTTTGTGGGGCAGGTTCATGATGGTCCACGCAGCTGGTGGGGTAAGTGAACTCCAGGTCTGGTGGGTTAATAGAACCCACCCACCAAGACAAGTGCCAGGGTCAGATTTAACGTATAAAACTGACCACAAGTTGGTTCCTTCCTAATTTCTCAACCATGGCTTCACCATCGCTCAACTTCCTCTTGTCCTTTTACCTCCAACTATGTCCTGCCAGAATACATCTAAAAGTCAAACATGAAGGGAGGTACATGAGTGAGATCTTTTTTGAGTCCCTGTGTGTATGAAAATGTCCTCCTGTTTACCTCAGCACGCGAGTGACAAATAGGCGGCATGTGGGATTTTGAAGTCTGACTATTTTCCCCTTAAAACTCTAAAAACTAGCATTTCCTTATCCTCCGAGATGGAAATCCTTAATGGATGGCAGGTAAAAACTGGATTTTGTGATCAACTAAGTTTTGGAAACCCTGGATTAAAGACAAGAAGTCTCTTAACTGCCAGGCTTCTCAGACCCCTAATATAAACTGTGAAGCTTCAAGAAGATACAGAGAACCAGACATTTCTCAAATATAATAGGCAGTGCATTTCAAAGAAACAGTGTTCTATAAACTGACATCCTAAAATTTTCATCTCATTGTATGAAAAGAATCAAAGCAAGGCCTATTCCAAAGAGGAAACCCATTCCTAACTTTGGCAGGTCTTAAGGCATCTCTTCGTGACTGTTCACCCTAGTTTTCTGGACACAATATACTCTCAAACCTTGTTGGGAATGTAAATCAGAAAATTTCTAAACATTTGTTTTTCTTTCTTCCTAAAAACACATCTCTTTTAGAGGAAGGCGTTTCTTATGATTCTTCAGTGTGTCCCCCTTTTCTTCAATGTATTATCCACAGGTCTGAGATAATATTATATTTGCTGTAAATTTATGTTAATAGCTCAGAAATTCAACAGGATGGTGTTTGGGATACATGTTTGCTGCCTTTGAGGAGTGAGAAGGGCTGCTGAAGACACGAGCAGCTGCAGGAAGGTAGGAGAGTCTCTCCTCTGAGTTCTCAGGCCCAGGCCCCCAGCTGGGGACCAGGCAGCGCCTCTCTGCTGCCCTGAGTACGGCCCTGGGCCAGATCTCAGGTGGGCAGTGCCCTGGTCTCTGCTTGTGGCGGCCCCCATGCCAACAGCAGAGCCCAGAGCCCACTGTGCCAGCCTTCCCTGCTATGGTGGCCGCCCACTGCCCACCGCGGGAGGAATGCCCTTGTGCCAGATCTCCGCTGCTTGTGGTGCCCACACTGTTAACAATGTTCATTTGAGATCATAGGACTGAACCCTTCTCTAAGTCAGCGTGCGTGTTCTAAAATAACACCCAAGCCAAGAAACAGCTGGAAGAAGAAAATTCTGAATACATTTCTTCTCTTTGTTCTAGCAAAGATTCAAACCGGTGTTAATACTTCCGAATAATAAAACTTCATTAAGGAAGTAATAGACCGGTGAGAAAGGCAACCATTTTAAGCAAATTATTGCAAAATCAAATGAATGCAGGCCAGGAAGGGAAAGATGGAATTGCAGCCCTCTTCCCCATCTTCTCCTGAATGTATTCATATCTTCGACATAAAATCATCCCACTTTTATATTTTACTAGGAGCTCAAGGTCCCTTGATTCTTCAAAAGAGACTCGCTGTTTATTCATGGGCAGGCCTACGCTAAAGAACTCTTTTCAGTCAGCAGATGTCAGTCCCAGGACCCCCGTTAGGTGCTTCAGAGAGACATCTCATGGTCGGTGAATCAGACTTGCACTGTCTGATGAACAATTTTAATTCATCTGTATGTTTATTCTCTCCCGCCCTTAAGAGTTGATTGCTTTGCTGCTGCCCTCATGAGTTGACCTGTATACACAGTCAAGTTCTAACCTATGACTTATTACCCGAAAAGAGATAGAGTCACCTGAACACACAGTGAAGTCTTCCCTCCGGCACTTTGCACAAGCTGTTCGCTCCGCCTGAAACATCTCCTCCCGGCTGTCTTCCTCCCTGCATATCACAACCACCTGAAGTTATTTTCCTTTAATAATTTTTTCTTTTTTTTTTTTTTCACCTGTTTGCTGTCTGTCATCTCCCACAGGACTGTAAACTCAAGAAGGCAGGGACACATCTGTCTCATACACCTCTGAGTCCCCAGTGCTTAGAATAGTACCTTGTACAGAGAAGGGGCTCTGTGAATACCTGTTAAATAAATAAACATGCTATCCCCTCACTTGTTACCTATCCTTCAAGCCTCAGATTTTCCTCTGGGATGCCTTCTCCATCTCCCCGAGACTGGTGCAGGCTGTGCTACTCTGAGCTTGCACAGCCCCTAAGCTGCATCACCGGCAGCTCACCACACTGCTGACACCGTTCGCTTGCCCAGCTGCCTCTCCCACTGAACTACAAGCAACTTGAGGGCAGGCACTATGTTATGTTTCCCATGATATCTACAGTGTCTAAATGGTGCCTAACACTAACTGTTAAGTGAATGAACATTTTTCTCCATTGCTTTTCTTCAATCTCCTCCTCTTCTAGACAGTCGTCTAGTTTAAAAAGCTGTGAGTATATGCATATATTTAGATTATACTTGCTGCAAAAAAGATTTGAAATAGCTATAAGTATATCTATATGTATTATAATATTTAGAGAGAACACCTCCAAGGGAAAGAGGGAATTGAGAAATTAGAAAAAGATACAATGTTAGTTACATCAAGAAACACTCTTTTACTTGAAAATTCCAAGCAATTTAGACAATGGTTCCAGGTACTACTCTACCAGCACACATGTGAATTAGCTGAAGTACTGCCTGAATTCTCCTTTCCTTTTGCATTCTATGTAAAAGTTATTACACATTCCAGAAAGGAATTTGAGGGGTATTGGTGGTTAAATGGTAGAATTCTCGCCTCCCAGAAAGAAATTGGAAAAATCAGTTATCAACTTCATTTTCCCAGACAATGGTCACATAATACACAAAATTAGAAGTCAAGGTATCTCAGTGGACCAAATGTGGTGCGTCCCTGGGGGTGGAAGAGAGGAGAAGTAAACATTCATTGGGATCATTACCCTCGCCTCACATTGACAGAAAACTGCAAGAAGCCCAAGGGCAAGAGAAGCAGTGGTTTCCTCTGTGCAACCCGCCCCCCGCCCCCCCCCGCAACTCCTCCCAGGGGGTCTCTCTTGAGTGTGGTCCTGGGGACCACTGAGTGCTATAGCGAGGGAGGGGCTCAGGCTGGGGGGGTCAGCTTGACCTGGGCTGAATCTGGGCCCTTCCAACCTCAGCAGTGGAATTTTGGGCAAGTTACTCTGACACTCAGTTTCCTCATTGGAAAATGGGGGTTAAAAAAAGTAAACTGCTCAGTAAGTATTGAGGACTAAATGACATATGAATTGCCCAGCACAGTGTCTGGCATGGGTAGGTGCTCAGTAAACATAAGCATCCTCCCCCCACTTCCTGGTTTCTAGGCTGGTGAAGCGAACTCTACCATCACTGCCAGGAATCCAGCTCTGCAGTAAGACTTACCCCGCCTTTCTCGTCTTCCTCCACCCCTGTGGGTGAGAAGAGTGAAGTGAGAACGCAGGCCCTCCTCCCACAAAAATCCAGCTCAAAAGCCCTGAGCACAATGCTGGACCCTGAGCAGCACACCCCATTCTGGCCTCATAAATAAAATTGTCAGATGAATTCACAATCTCCTTTTCTTTCTTCCTACTTAATAGCATAGGATTTGGTGTGAGTGAATATCACTATGTAAGATTTTCCTAAATACCAGCTTTATATTTTAGTTGTCATCTATTGAGTTTGAAACTCCATAAATAGAAAATCATATAAAATTTCTTCTGTAAGTTCTAGCAGCAGGTCAGTGGGTCAACAGAAATAAAAACAAATCACCTATCTCTTTGTTTTGGCTGGACAGATTAAATCTATCTAACCTGATTCAAAGTCATGTTGAATTCTGACTGCTGATTTCTGAAGAAAATGCTGAGAAGGCCTTGCAATGGGGCTGAATTGCATGTTGTTTATGTTCAGTTACTTCATTAAACTGAACTTTATTGACACTTCATAAAGTAAACATCTACAATGATCCTTCCAATTTTCACCTGTGGAGATGTTTCTGGTTTCCAACTCACTTATTTTTCTTGCCTCTGTTCATCAGATAAAATGAAGATTTTGAGGCCAAAGGGGAATGACAGGGAAGATACATTCTGAAAACCTTTCAAAACTTATCCTCTCCTCAGACAATGAAAAAGGATATTTGTCGTCCTGGCTTGTCCCCAGACCGTCGGTGGAGGGGGTGGAAGCGGGTCCGGGACGGCCTCTCCACCAGCCCATGGTGGCGGGTTCCGCGCACGCTGTCAGCTGGGTGGAACGCCGGCTGTGGAGAGAAGGAAGAGAGTTGGCCTGTGACCGTGACATTGCCACTCACCCTCAAGAACACCAACTGATCACAACAACAGATGACAAGGCTGACTTTATAATTTTACTGGTGTCTATGACTGTGCCTTGAGTCAAGGTAAATAAAATGCAGCACATGGAGCTGTTTCTACATCATTACAGAATAATTTAAAATAGTCTTTAGTGTGTGAAGATGAAAGCTGAAATAATGATATATTAAAAGTTGTCACAATTTGGAGACTATGGACTCATACATCAAATCCCAGGAATTAGGAGATAAGCATGAAATGTAAAAGAGGTATACTTAAGACAGAAGCAGTGTGCAGAAACATAGATGTGGCATCCAGAAATAAAATGGGATACCTCCTGGGGACTGGGGACTACTTGCTCTATACGGTGTCTTTTTATATTTTTGATTGACTCGACAATGTTTAAAAATTCAGGTTTGGGGCTTCTAGTGAAAAATCTGAACGTCTTGGCCACACTGGTCCCAAATTCCCACTTGGTAATGGGGACTGAAATTGAGAGTAGCTGCTCTCTGCAGGTGGGACACCGGACCACTCGAATGACTTCTTCTGTTAGACATCTGAGTTTGTGACCCCTGAGTCAAGGCGAGAAAAAAGAATACTACCTGAATACAAGTGGGAAACACACAACTCATTATACCCCAAATGGCACAAATGAAAATACAAACAGATTCAAGATAAATCCATGGTCAATAAATACAAAATCTTTTATTAATGGAGGCTTGGGTGACATTCTTAACATTTTTGAGTTCGGCATGATAAAAGGCAACCTTTTTTTTTTTTTTTAACATCTTTGTTGGAGTATAATTGCTTTACAGTGCTGTGTTAGTTTCTGCTGTATTACAAAGTGAATCAGCTATATGCATACGTATATCCCCATATCCCCTTCCTCTTGCGTCTCCCTCCCATCCTCTTTATCCCACCCCTCTAGGTGGTCACAAGCAAAAACCAAATCCTAGGCTGGACCATTCTACCTCACATAATGGGGCAATGTGTATAAAGTATTATGCCAGAGATGTTTGTGAAATACATGAAAACAGATTTTCTTTTACGTAAATTGAATCATATGTCAAATACCTAGCTTACTATGAAAGGAATCCTTTGACGGAGTATGTCTTTCTGGGGGAGCTTCTTTTAGTTAAGAATTGGTCGCTAATTTTTCTTTGTTAAACACACAGATTTTCTTATATCGGATTTGGGAATGACTCCTATTTCTCCCGAGTGGACTGATAAAATGTCTGGACTAGTTTAGTTGAACAGTTCTGTCAGCAAAGGGTCCCAGGTCCCAGCCTGTCTCAGTTCTCTAGTTTTACAATCCAAATCTATGAACTCCTAAAATAAAGAGACCTTACTGAGGAACAACCTCTGGTACTGGAAGAAAAACATCCATTATGATAGGTAAGATGGATGTTGATCTCAGACAAGACAGCACACTAATCTAGGGATTGATAAATTGAAACACCTTTGTTAATCAAGAGGATGAATACCCAAGGCACACTTTATCAGGACCTGCTTACACAGTAGACATAATTTTTAAGAGACAGATTACTTTGTTCCAGGATAAAAGAAAAGGGAGGACTCTCTGGTAATAAAATCACACAAATGTTAACTCTACTTGAAAATAACATTTTCCTCTAGGAGTCGTAGAGCACAACTACTGCCAGACTGAGCTCCCAGAGGCCAGCCTACAGAAGGGGCACCGAGGGTCTTTAGAAGGGGATCCAAGGGGACTTCCCTGGCGGTACAGTGGTTAAGACTCTGTGCTTCCACTGCAGGGGAACTGAGATCCCGCATGCTGCACGGCGTGGCTAAAATAATAAAATTAAAAATTAAAAATAAAAGGGGGGGGGATCCAAAAAGCAGAAAGCTCTTGGAATGTCTTCTGAACTTCCTACTACACATATATTTTCTATTTACACTTGCCTGTTTTGCCTTAACCCCTGGTGGCCCAGATCCTCTATTATTACTTGGACTCAGTGTGTGTGTGTGGGGGGGTGGGGAATCTCTGGCCACCTTTGAAATTTTCTTCTCTTCCTCACCGTGGCACAAGTTCAACTCTCTGCCCCTGTAGGAGTTGATCTTCCTCCACACTATATTTGACTTTAGTCCTTTCAATTCACAGGGCCTTGCCCATCAGATGAATTAGAGCAGTTCAGCCCAGGAAGCTGGAACTGGAGGAGGTTTCACAGTGAAGGAGTCTGTTAAACACTATGGTGTTTGGTAGTTGGCCTAAGTCTCTGGATCCCAGAAAGCTAGGGACAAACAGACACACAGTTCTCCTGTTCCCACCAACTTCCAATCTCATCCTTGATAAGAGCTAAAATTCTGTTATTTAAAAATGTATTTCTTAAGCTAACTTTAAAACAAAAAAGAAATAAAACCCTACCACCCTGAAGGTCAAGTACTTCATTTTTTCTGTTCCTTTTCAAGTTTTATCCATAGTTTTTACATGGTGGTACCCATAGCACATTTATTTTTGTGATCTATTTTCCGTACTTAACATTTTATAAACAATCTTCCATATATTATGTAATCCTTACAGGTATTAATTCAATAAGCGTACAGTATTCCACTTCCAACATTCATAAGGCCAAAACTCCATTATACAGTTCAAAGAACTTGTGGTTTGGAATCAAAGAAAACAGTCTCAGTCCAGAATCTTCCACTTACTAACAAGTTACTTCGTTAGTCTTCCTTAACTGTAAAGTGGAAATGATCATCTGATAACTTCCTCACAGGCTTGTTGAGAAAACGAAATTAGATTATGTGTGTGAAAGCTGCCTTATCCCAAGGAAACTGGGTGTTACAGACTGAATTGTGTCCCCCAGAATTTGTGCATTAAAGCCCTAATCCCCAATGTGACTGTATTTGGAGATGGGGTCTTTAAGGAAGTAATTAAGGTTAAATGAGGTCATAAGGTAGGATCTAATCCATAGGACTGGTGTCTTTTTTTTTTTTTTTTTTTTAGGACTGGTGTCCTTTTAAGAAGAGGAAGAGACACCAGGAGGACACGCACACAGATGAAAGGCCATGTGAGGACAAAGCAAGAAAGCAGCCATCTGCAAGCCAGGAAGAGAGTCCTCAATAGAAACCAAACTACCAACACCTTGATTTTGAACTTTGCAGCCTCCAGAACTATGAAAAAATAAATTTCTGTTGTTTAAGCCACCCAGTCTGTGGTATTCTATTAGGGAAGGTCAAGCAGGCCAATACACTGGGCATCAGAAGGAGGATGGATAGCCAGGTGGTGGGACACTGGAGAGCATCTTGTTCAAGGTGAGGCCACCCTGCAGAGCCCTTCTGTGGACAGCAGGAGTGACATCATCGTTAGGGGCATCCTCCAGCATTCTGAGCCTCCCACACCCATCTGCTGCCCATGCCATGTCACCTCTGAAAGCTGCAATCTGGGATGAATGCCTGAAAAGAATGTTGGCAGGGCCTTGTGACTTGCTTTAATCAATGGATCATGAGCACACGTGATATACATCTTGTCCAAACAGAAACTCTCACACCCTTCCTTCTGCCATGAGAATGCCATGTCCCAAAGAGCGGATGCTGCTTCAACCTCAGTTGCAGAAGGGGAAGATACAGGGAGGAGAGCACAGCAGGGAATATGAGTGAAAAACAAAGGTTTGCTGAAAGTCCCAGAGTTTTTGAATTGGTTGGTACTGTAGCAAAGCTGACTGATATGGCAGTGATGGCAGAGAGACTGCAGTGAGATGGAGAGTCCTGCTTTTCACGAAGAGCAACAAGGGAAGTGTAAAGTCAAAAGATCCTGCAAATTGGTGCCTACATGTTTTAAGGAGGGCCTCAGGCTCAGGTTCTGACAAGCACCACCCTATCTGAAAACGTGGGACCCAGACACTAAGTAGAGAAGACGGGACTCCTGCACACCCGTATACAAAAGCTCCTCCACACTGATATCTGGGATCCAGTGCTGGACTACCCATAGGTAGACCGAGCACATTCTTAGGATACAAGCAAGAAAAGGGCAACACAGAAGAGGAAGACTCTATTTGAGAGACTGTCCAATAACATTCAAAGTATTCAGTGTGGGAAAAATCAGAATTTAGCTGGATTTCCTTATCTTTTTGTTTGTTTGTTCTGGATGGCTTAACAGTTTTTATTCTGAAATACATCGGGATGGGAGGTCCAATAACTGCTTCAAGGCCCGGGCCAGCATTGGTCTTACTGCAGGGCCCCAGGCACTAGAAAGCGGATGGCACATGGGGAGTGGCAGTGTCCTTGCTGGCTGCCTGAGGTAATGCAGGGGTGAGGGTTAGCACCAGGAGGCTCTCAGTAGGAACCTGAGCAGTGAAGCGGTGGCCAGAGAATTCTGTTTCACATTGTGACTGAATTGCCAGGGCCTGAGCATGGAGAGGAATGACGGAGTGGTAACCCAAGGCAGGGGAAAGGTGGATTCTGGGCTTAGGTCCCCAAATCTGAGAGAGGGTAGACTAGGTGGAGCACAGACCAAACACCAAGCTTCCACGGACCTCAACAGTGAAGGACAATGAGGCCGGGGCGGGAGGGTACAGGTGCTTCCTGAGTTGGCAAGTAGCTAGCCATAGGCAATTCTTACTTAGTTTCTGTGGCTGGGCTTTGGGGGGAGGAGGCGAATTCAAAGTGGTTCAAGGTACTTCTGGGAATTGAATGTCCACTTGCAGAGAGCCCCCGTTTCAGGCTCTCCCCACTTTGCAGGATTGCATGCTCCTGATTGCTTCTGAAAATACCTCTACGTGGATGGCAAATTGGTTCAGGTTTCCAGGTATTAGGGTGGCTGATCGGGCGGGGGCGACATGGCTAATGCTGATAGCGGAACTCTTTCCGAGATGAAACAGGACACGTGAATCCTCCAAAAGAAGCAGCGTTGTGGATTTGCAGGGCAACAGCAGACAGGACCACACTCTCAGAGCACTCCCCGCAAGGACCGAGACCTCACGCAGGTGTCTTTACATGCAGCACCATATGCAGTCACCTCACATCACCTGTGAAAGCTGCAGCCTGGGGTGAATGGCTGAACGTGGCAGCTGGATTTCCTTACCTTTCCTGGGAGGAAGATTACTTCCTCTAATTAGACACTATTGATCTATCAATGTGACCTACATTTGCATTGATTCTTTTAGCAGACGTACCGCATCACTGGCAGATCATTAAGTTTGTGGCTAATTAGAAACCCCAGATCTTTCTTACATGACTAACAAACCACAAGCAGATTCCTACTACTAAGCCCATGTTTAGTCATGGAATGAGCTGAAGTTTGAGAATTGGAGAGCTGCTTATTGCCAACTCAAGGAGACTGTCATTATTAAAGGTATATATGCTATAGCATATTCTTTATACGTGAATGACCAAGCCACACTTCTTTCTTGCAGCAAAATCAATTCTCACTTACAGCTGTATTTCTATACGATGTTATTAAAAAAAGGAGAAATGAAATTTGCAACTTCTCTCAAGTGAAATATAGATTTCTAAATGCTAGTAGGATGGCCAAGTACATTCCTGCACTGTAAGAAGTTTTACTGAGTTTTTAAAAATATATTTAAAACATTTGAGAAGACAGAGATTAAGCATATTAATGGTTCCTCTGAAAAGTCTTGATCCAGAATACCATAACCTCAGTATCTTTACAAGGGGATGCCCAATCACTATTCTCAAGCAGAAACAATTCCACATAAGACAACTCTCAGTAGCTTCATTTGTAGACATTATGATAACTAAAGCGCAAGAAAAAAAAAAAATCCTGTCAGAGCAACAGATATTTTTCTGGAATACCACTGTCAATACTAGAAATACATACTGACAGGAGTTGCACTGGATGTGATGATACCGTTATTTTACGGTATGAGGACAATGTGCTAGCCTGAACCACGGGTCATTTATGTGACAACTTCACCCATCTCAGCAGCAAACCAGGAAGCAAAGAGAGCCTCTAAGCAACAAAAACAGAACCCTCCAGGAGAGCACTTGGAAGGGAGCCCCTCAAGTTCTCCATTACACCTTACCTGAGCCTAATAAACTGGACCACCTGGCTTTTCAGCCCAGAGCAGGTGAAAATAAGGTGGGGATGAGCAACACAAGGAAACAGGGCTGCTGGCTTATCAGAGTGATAAGCAAAAGGACTGCTGATCATAATGGAATCCAGTTCTGTGCTTTCCTTCTACAGATGAGAAACCAGGAACCAGAGAGATGAAGTGATTTTTTTCTCACCGTCACACAGCCTGGCAACTTGAACTCAGGATTCTGAGTCTCCTTCAGGGTTCTCTTCACCTCACCATTTTGCCTCCTTTGCTCAGTCGCCCACATAAAATCGGTTATTTTTGAGGTTCTAAGTGGATTTTTGCTGACATATACAGAAAAAATAAAAAATATTTTTCCAGAAATGTTCCAGACAAAATTTTATTATGTTCTCATAAATCTACTGATGGCCCAAGATTCAATTAAAGGGTAAGAGCCCTGCTAGGGTATCTGGCTATCTTGCAGTATAAACAGGATACTTACCTTTTATATTGGATCCAACAGTCTCATTTGGGGTAAGTGTCCGACAATATTTTATAAAGGTTAGCTACAAGTCCCAAGGCTATTTATTGACCTTCCCATGCTTCCTCCTATAGAATTAAAATGCTACCTCAATCCTTCTAAATTACTCTCTGTATTTGAGCTCCCATCTGTTTCCCTCCTCCCCAGTAGAGCTAGAGGTGGAACAGGAGACTGGGTAGAAGTTTAACAGATCATAAAGGCACTACTAGACATGGTGTGTTAATGCTTGGCTCTGAGGTCACCCTCGCACTCACTAATTTGCTCTACAGGACCTCCAGCCTGCCCACAATGCTGTTTAGCTCTTCTTTCGTTCATGAAAGACTAACCCCTGGTTCTGAATACATTTCTCGGGGGGGGGGGGGGGGGGGGAGGGAAAGACTGGAGACTTTAAAAGGGCAGGAAGGCAGATTCCCTGAGTTTGCAGCGCTTCTTATTTATATGCAGGCTATAGTTAATGGACGACATTATAGGTCCCCTCTTTTAAAGAAGAGTCTAACAAAGGGACAACTGTGCCTCTCTTGGGAACCCAGCTGGAGATCATTCCAGCCACAGCCAGAGCTTCCTTTGGTTCTCATGATGAAGGGAGGGAGAGAGTCAGGAAGACCTGCCCACTGCAAAGAAGAGGCTATTAATTCACTCCCTGGGGGTTAAATGGAGCATTTTAATTCTGCCTTACAAAACGAGCAGAATAAAAAGGATTTCATAGCTTGGTTAGAGACTCTATTATATCACCATCAAAACAAAACAAAACAACCTTAAAATGTAATTCAAAATACTTTACAAATCTCCAGGATCAGACGTG
This sequence comes from Phocoena sinus, assembly GCF_008692025.1. NCBI lineage: Eukaryota > Metazoa > Chordata > Mammalia > Artiodactyla > Phocoenidae > Phocoena > Phocoena sinus. Next base: position 37,189,358 of record NC_045764.1, on the reverse strand, counting down.
CCAGCGCTCTGCCAGCCCTCCCTGACCTCAGCTCCCCAGCCTCTTCCTTTGCCCTCTGCAGTGTTAAAATTGGGCAGCAGCTGGTGCTCAGCCATGCCAGTGGGCTAGATCTTGAGTTCACAAAACTGTAAGGCTCCTAACTTCTGGGAATAAGGTCAGGCTTTTCTCCCAGCAGGTGGCCAGTGCTACACTATCTTCAGGCTGGTCTTAGTCCAGTTTCACAGGGTACTTTGACTCTCAGAGCCCCTGAATCACCTGAGTGGGTAGTTTTTATTTTATTTTTAACATTGAGACCATGCCTTTTTTGCCAGCTGAATTTGGGATCCAATCTTCTCCCAAGGAACAAATGAGTCCTGCTGTGAGGATGAAAAGAAGCTACAAAGAGCAGAGCAGAGCAGAGAAGGTGCTGGCACCCAAACTTTCTAACCTGTGACCTGGCCTGTCACCATATCTGTATCCCATGTGTTGCTCCTTCCTAGTCCTTACTTTTAAATGAAAGGTAAAAGGGAAGAAAAGTTAATAAGATAAACTAAGGATAAAGATTACTCTAAAAAATGACAGTGATAAAACAGTTTGTTTTTTAAGGCAGCAAAGGTCCAAACAGAAAAAAAAAAAAATCAAAGCAGTCAAAATTATCTCAGAGGACCAGGAGGAATAATCTGTAAAAATAAGAAATAACAACAAAGCATAAAACATGCCCAGAGTGCAGGGTTTAGGGTTCATAGCGGGGCTCTTGTTCCTGTTAGAGGCAGTTGAGAAGGTCAATATCCCAGGTGGGGCTTGCACAGGCATCTCACCTGGAGAGGTTGGTGGGTGACATTCTGCTGACCTAGCGGACTGCAAGCGGTGAGACCTGTTATTCTGCCCCAGCACCTTCCCTCTCGGCCCCCACATGGTGTCTGTGACAGTGGGTTCCAACACACGTTTGATGAATTATTATTATGTTTCTAAATAATTGGGATCCAAAGCAGAGTGTGTGATGTATATAGGGTGTAGAGAAGATATTAGAAGCCCTGTTTCCACCACTCAGTTTTCTATTTTTTTGTGTAATAATATAACAGTACAGGGGTATGTATATATAACTAACAAACAAAAACGTAACCAGATTGGGGATACAAAACTCTTTTTTACTACTAGGATGCATGATCAAAAAGTTTAAATGACAAAATGTTGAGAATTATTGAAACTGGTGATGGCTATATGGGAGCTTAGTATTCTATTCTTTCTACTTTGGGGGATAGCTAAAATTTTCCATAATAAAAAGAATTTCCACTTCAAATCCTCAGGGATGGGCATGGGCATGGCAGAGGTTAATGCAGACCCCAAGCCCCTGCAGGCATATTACTGTCTTTCCAGGAAATACCACACAAGCACCCACAGAGGCAGAAGTTTTAAACTGTCCACTCCCATCCCCACCTTCCTGCCTGGCGCAATGTCTTCAGTGGAAAGAGAGGCCTTCTGTTGAGTGCAGCTCCCCTTTGGCTCCTAATATGATCATGACTACAGAAATCAGTTCTGGGTAAATTGGGTCTGCCCATTTATTTCCTCCAGAAGAAGCTGACTTGCTTCTTATGTGATGATGGAATGATGGAAAGGAACTGTGGAAGGGAGGAACTTGGTTTTTGTGAGCTAAGACTTGAGCAGTGACAGGGCAGGGCAGCAGGTGCCTGGCCTAGAGGCAGGTTAAACAGGAAAGCAACTGGCCAATAGAGTAAGGCCAATGGTGTCCTCAGAGGCCAGAGGGGTCAGATAGGTATTTTAGGTCCAGTAGGAAAGGAGTCAAAGCACCTGAACGTGGCTTCACCCCATCACCTGCCTCTTCCTGCCGTATGAGACGGAGGTGAGGAAGAGTCATGTGTGGGCACGGACTGCCCTTCTTCCCTCTCCTTTCAGTCTCGCTGCATCCTGAACCACGCCAGATACACCACTCTGATTAAACTTGGTAAGATATTTCACTGAGTTTAAAAGAGATCTGTAATTTGGAATTAAAAAAAAAAAAGTAAGGGGGATAAATGCAACAAAATTGACAAAGTGTTGAAAATTATTGAGGGAAATGGGTGGAGGCAGTCAAAAGGCACAAACTTCCAGTTTTAAGATAAACAAGTTCTGAGGATGTAATGTATGGCATGGTGACTAGAGCTAATAATACCATAATACATATTTGAAAGTTGCTAAGATAGTAGATCTTAAAAGTTCCCATCAATGAAAAAAAAGTGTGTAACTGTGTGTGGTGATGGATGTTAACTAGACTTATTGTGGTAATCATTTTTTAAAACATCACATACATATTTAATTAAGAAACTAATAATGCAATATTACCCAAATAAAAGTAAGCACATGCTTAATTATCATGTTCTATATTTCAGAGAAGAGATATTAAGGATTTATGCCATAAGTTTATTTACAAACATATCTAGGATGCTGAGTTCAAGAGTTTGATCCTTTTTTCAAAGAGACAGCACATCTCAAAATGCTCCTCTTCATATCTGTCTCATGGATTATTTTTTAAGCAGTTGGTGTCTTACTATAAAGAAAGGTGCAGTAAATCCAGACCCAAAGTACAAAGTCATCATAGCTAGTATCCGCCACTTGTTTTCCACTGAAAATGCTAAATTCTTCCCCGGACCCTCCTCATAGCGGCTCCTATGGACCACTGAGGCTGTGAACCTCCGAATGCTCTGTCCCAACACAGTGCTGTTGGAAGCTCGGCAAAAGGCGCAGAGACTGAAGGTGGCAGAAATGGCAGCAGCACACCAAGCCCTCCTTTCCTCATGACCTTGTTCCCCTGTGTATTGTGGTAATCATTTTTTTGCAATATATACACAGAGCAAATCATTACGTTGTATACCTTAAACTAATACAAGGTTATATGTCAATTATACCTCAATAAAACTGGAAAATATTAAGACTGGTGATGAGTATAAGGGGGTTCATTATTCTATTCTCTACTTTAGGGTATATTTTACATTTTCAAATAAAAAGTTTAATTTTTTAAAATTAAAATTGTGACACTATAGTAAATTAAGTGTGTCATTTTTTTCAGTTTTAACCCAATAACTTACAGACATGCAAAAAAAGAGATGAAAGCTAAGTGTTTTACCATATGGCCTGCAAAAATTATTACTAAAATACTTTTCTTCACATGACTTTAAAGGACAAAATAAGTGTATAATTTCACAAAGGAACTAGGAGGGTATATCATAAAAGAAAATGTTTCTAGAGGGAATAAAATAATCTGGAATATTTAGATATAACAGCACATGGTAATTCTAAACAAAGCATATTGAGTTTTAAAAAAAGACAACGAAATGTACATCCTGTTTTTGATTTAAAAGAGCCTTGGGTACTTTTCCTCACCCGACCACTTGCTCATGAAGAGGCACACGTAGTGTCCTGTTCCTCCTGGATTCATAGTCAGTCACAAGAGTTAGGAACGCCCTTACAGGCCTGTCAATCCCACTACGCAGCACCCTCGGCGCGGACATCCAGCCCCTACTAGACCCCACAGGAGATGGGACCCGATGACTTTCCCAGGCAGGCCACTCCTTTTTCATACAGCCCTGCTTCTGGTATATCTTCCCTTAGGCTGAGCTGTAAAGTATCCTTGGGGGAATCTCTTGGGGGAATCTGCCCAGATGAGAGGTTTCTAAAAATTCATCATTATAAGGTCATTCTTCTCCATGAGGAACCAAGTTACCAAAAGTAGGAGGATTTGTCTGTGGAACCAGGTTCTCCATTTAATTTGAGTTCAAACTGCAAATGAGTCTGGGTGCGTTTGGAGACTCCAAGTTAAGTGGGTTTGGCATTCCTTTTGTCACCTAATACAAAAACTGGCAGGGCTCATAAGGAGGAAGTCTTTTCGTCTCACCTGCAAGTGCCCCCCTCTGCCTACAGACAGGGGAGAGAAATCCAACCACTCAGACATGAGCTGGTGAGAGCTGCCATCCTGAACCGGGCCCCTCCTTTGGATGGGTGAATGTGCTACCAACAGCTTCTTGGTTCCCAACAGTAGGGCAGGGTCTCTCCCTTACAAGGAAGGTGGGCCTTTCTCCAGCTCTGGCCTGTGACTGGTGAGGTAAGCCTGGTCAGCCCTGCCTACGCAGGCGCAGGTGGCCTCACTTCCAGGAAGAGGGAGGCGTGAGGAGGGATGTCCCATTTTGATCCCAGAGCCCCGCCCAAAAGGGCTCTGGGAGGTACCCAGCAGCTAGTAATAAAGCTAATAAAGCTAATGATCTGATCCTCCGTCGGCTCCCTGAGTCAGCTCCCCACCAGTGAGAACCCAGAAAAGGGGATGGTGATCAATCAGCTTCCTCAAACTGCCAGAATGTTATGGTTCAGCTTCTCAGATTAGGCACCTTTAACACAGCCCTAACTAACTACTTTACCTGGTACCCTAAAAAATGGATAAGGAAAATTATCATCAGTGAACTTGGTTATTTTGGTGGGATTTCAAAGTTTTGAGGTGACTGTATTTCATCTGATGCTCCAACGGTGGAGGTGTGCAATCTGCATGGAGTATAAAACAGAGACTAAAAGTAAAATGGTTCATCAATGCAATAATTCAGACGTTTCCTCTAAAGCCACCAAGAAACTTATTGAGAAATGCTAAAAAAAAAATTTTTTTTTTCATTTTCTGTGTATTTTACTTGTTTGTGTTTAGGGAATTTTTGACATGTTTTGAAAATTTTTGGAGTTTCTGGAAATAATTTATGGTAATGGAGAGACTGACAAGTCATAGGATTAACTGTCAGTGGGATGTGCCACAGCTGGGACGGGGACAACCAGTGGGAGACTTCTGCCTGTGTCAGGATAATGACTGCCCACTTTCTCCTTTCTCTTCCTTATAAACCAGCTTTACAGCTGTGGGATTGTGACTTTTAATAAGAAAAATATATTTGGTCTTCCTCCTCATTTCTGGCACAGAGCTCCTTTGGAATTTCCTAAGTGATGAGAGCAGCAAAGGTGTTTTTTGTTATGTTAATCAGGTGACTTTTGGAACACACCTAACGGTAGGGACTGGCTGTCTGGAGAACCAACCCTGTGATTAGAGGGTTGAAACTTTTAGTGTCCCCCTCAGCACCACCAGAGAGGGGAGAGGGACTGGAAGTTGAAGCAGTCGCCAATGGCCAATGATGTAATCAATCATGCTTCTGTAATGAAGCCTCCATAAAAACCCAAGAGGACAGGGTTTGCAGAACTTCCGGGTTGGTGAACACATGGAGATTTGAAGACAGTGGTGTGTCCTGGAGAGGGCACAGAAGCTCTGTGCCCCTTTCCCACATACCTTGCCCTACACATCTCTTACATCTGGATGTTCATCTGTATCCTTTATCATATTCTTTTATAATAAACTGGTAAGTGTAAGTAAATGTTTCCCTGAATTCTATGAGCTGCTCTGTTAAATTAATTGAATCCAAAGGAGGAGGAGGTCATGGGAACCTCCGATTTACAGCCAAATTGGACAGAAGTTGTAGGTAACTCGGGGACCTAGACTTGTAACTGGTGTCTGAAGTGTAGAGGCGGGGCAGTCTTATATAGGACTGAGTCCTTAACCTGCGTCAGCTGACGCTGTCTCTGGGAAGATGGTGTCAGAATTGAGTTGAATGGTAGGAGAATTGCTTGTTGGTGTCGGGAACCCCCTTCTGCCCATGGTGGAATTGGGTGCAGAACCCTTAATAGCCCACTCAGTCGAACTATGGATAGTAGGGCCAGGACATGCCAGGCCAGGGCACAGTCCTTTTCCCTAAACCAAAATCTAGGACTGCCCACTTCCCCAGCGCTGCTGTTCTCCAGTGGGGAAGAGTAGAGAAAAGGCAAAGGTCCACACCTCACAGGCATAAAGCAAGAACTCGCTTCTTGGTGTTTCTTAGATATGGAAGAACAGATGGACCCCACTTAGAGCCATCAGTAACTAAGAAAATTCAGGCTCTGCTGGAACCATTACTTTTAAAGACAACCAACCCACTTAGATCAAATTATTTAAATAAGAAATATATTTACATTCTTAAATAAAAGATGGACAGTGAAGAGACAACCTCCACCCCTTGTTCCCCTCTCTCCAGTCCCCACCTCCCAATGGGTAATTACATTATTAGTTTCTTGTGACTCCTTCCAACTACTGATTATGCATGTACAGCAAATACATATTATTTCTACCCCCACCCTTTTTTACACAAATGGTAGCACACTAATACACTGTTCTGTACCTTTTTAACTTAATTGCCAATTAAATTTCTAAACCTGATTCCAATTTCTTAGAAGTTCTTTCTCTAAATTCTCAAGATATAAAAATAGCCAAACAGGGACTTCCCCTGGTGGCGCAGTGGTTAAGAATCCACCTGCCAATGCAGGAGACACGGGTTCGAGCCCTGGTCTGGGAAGATCCCACATGCCACGGAGCAACTAATCCTGTGGGCCACAACTACTGGACCTGCGCTCTAGAGCCCGTGAGCCACAACTACTGAGCCCGCGTGTCACAACTACTGCAGCCCATGCACCTAGAGCCTGTGCTCTGCAACATGAGAAGCCACCGCAATGAGAAGCCTGCGCACCGCAACGAAGCGTAGCCCCCGCTCGCCGCAACTAGAGAAAGTCCGCGCGCAGCAACAAAGACCCAACGCAGCCAAAAATAAATACAGTAATTAATTAATTAATTAATTTTAAAAAAATAGCCAAACAAAAATATTAGAAAACTCAACAAAATTAAAAGTAAAACCATCAGAGAACATATACCAAGGCTATAACTGGATCACTCCCTTCTAGACAGTTCATCTTGGCCAATTTCTCTAAGCCCTTATATCTATCTCAGGATTACCTGGTCCTCAAAGCCTAAGATCACTACCCTCTTCCCTTTCACTGCCTCCCTCTCATCTCCATTTAGCCACAGCCAAGCCTCTCCCCTGGGGGGTGGGGGTGGTGTTTGAAATAGAACTTAATGCTCTGTTCTTCTCCTCTCACCCCTGTGTCTCTTCCCTTCTCCACAGCTAACTTTCCTGATGAAGGAGTTGCCTCAACTACCTCCTCAACTCCCACTCACCCCTCAGCCCCCGACCCCTCTACTCCACTGAAACTTCTCTCCCCAAGATAACCATTGACTTTCCTTGTTACTAAATGCAACTGGACGTTTTTCAGCTCTTAAGTTACCTGACCTCTCAGAACCATCTGAAATTACTGACAATTCACTCTCTTTTGAAAATGTTCTTCTGGCTTCTGTGACTCCATGCTCTCCAGTTTCCTTCCTACCACTGTGGTATTTCTTTCCAGTCTTCTGTGCTGACTCCTGAACTTCCCGACCATCCTTTAAGTGCTGGCCTTCTTCAGGACTCTGTCGTATAACTCTTTATCTTCAACTCTTTACCTCTCACCAAAGCTTCAGACTTGTAGTTCAACAGCCCACTGGACAACTCTTCTAGGACTACCTGGCAGGCATTTCAAACCCAGCATGTTTAGAAACAAATCTGCCATCTTCCTCCCATACCAGCTCTATCTCGTGTATTTCAAATGTCTGGGAATGGCACCACCCCACAGCCAAGCCCTGGAAGTTTGGGGTCCTCCTTGAGCACTTCCTCCCAGCCCCTCCCCATCCCAGGCATCTCCATGTCTGGTCACTCTGACCTTCCAAACACTTCTCAAACCTACTACTATCCTCAATTTCCCATCTACCCATTCCCTGGAATTACTGCAACAGCCTTATAATTGGTCTTTTTGTCTCTAATCTTGTTTCCTCCAATCTAGCTTTCACAATGCAGTCAGAGTAATCTTCCTAAAACACAAATCTGATCACATCATTCAGCTACATAAAACCCATTAATGACAGGATTTTAAAAAATAGATCCTAACAGGCCGATTTTAAAGTTCACCTGGAAAAATAACTATGCAAGAATAGCTTGGAAAAATCACTGAAAAGAAGCATGAGAGTGAATTAATCCTACTAGAATTTTAAAATGTAATATAAAGCTACAGTAATCAGTTAAAACATTGTGATTCTGGTGTATGAATAGACACATAAATCAATAAAAGAGAATGGGAAGTCTCGAAATATAAGCAAACACATGTGGGAAATTTGTATATGATAAAAGTGGCATTTCAAATTAGTGGAGAAAAGATGATTATTCAATAAATAGTGTTGGGACAACTGGCTAGCAAACTGAAAAAAAATTAAGTCAGATTCACATTGCATACCCTACGTTAGCATAAGCTCCTGATGGATCAAAGATTTTAAATCTAAAGATGAAGGCACAAAGCATTAAAAGAAACAAAGAGAAGAAGACTTTTTACAAAGCCCTAGAAGCCACTGAAAAACATTAAAGTTTGATACATAAAAAAATGTAAATGTCTGCATGGAAAAAAAAAATCCCATCACAAAAAAAGACAAACGGCAAACTGGGAAAATATTTACAACTTATAACACAGATAAATGTCTACTTTTTTAATATATAAAGACCTCCTAAAAAGTCAATAAGAAAAAGATCAACCACCCTAAAGAATTAAGGGCAAAAGAAATGAACAGCTTGTTCACAGTAAAGGTAATACATAAACATAAGAAAAAATGTACCTCACTCATAGTAAGAGAAATGTAACTTAAAAGAACACAGAGACATGATTTTTCATCTATAAGATTGACAAAGATCAGTTGATAAAACACTGAGCTGGGGAGGATGTGGGCAAACAGGCACTTTCATACATGGCAGGTAGGGATGTAAATTGGTGCAACTTCTATGGAGTATGAACTGACACACCTATCAAAGCTATAAATGCATATACTCATTGCCCCAGCAATTCCACTCCTAGAAATTTTTCTTGCAGTTATATTTGCATGTGTATAAAATTATATGTGTATAAGGTTGTTCATTGAAACTTAGTTTGTAATTTTTTTTTTAAGTCTTTAAATAACTTAAATGTTCATCATTGGAGAACTAATTGAACAAATTATGGTAAATCCATACAATAGAATACTGTGCACTCAGAAACAAACCAACCAAAACAAAATAAGAATAAGGATGCTCTTGGGGAGCTGATATAGAAAGATCTTTAAGATATATTAGTGAAAAATGCAATGTACAGGAATGTGTATGGTTAGCTACCTTCTGGGTAAAAGGGTGGGGTGAAGTGAATTATATATTCACATTTCCTAATACTGCATAAAATATCCCTGAAAGAATAAACAAACTTGATAACAGGGGTTGCCTGTAGGGAGTGAACTGGATGACTAGGACAGAGATGGAAGGGGTATTTTCACTGCACACTCTTGATTATTTTTAATTCTGAACCACATGAATATAAATACATATATATTCAAAAAACAACTAAAATTAAAATTGAAGAGCATATTACAAAGCTACAGTAACTACACTGATATGGAAATGGACAGAGGAAATGGGCAGCCATATCAATGTAACCAAACAAACAGAAAGGGACTTCCCTGGTGGCGCAGTGGTTAAGAATCTGCCTGCCAACACAGGGGACACAGGTTCAATCCCTGGTCTGGGAAGATCCCACACGTCTCAGAGCAACTAAGTCCGTGCACCACAACTACTGAAGCCCGCACACCTAGAGCCCATGCTTTGCAACAAGAAAAGCCACCACAATGAGAAGCCTGTGCACCGCAACGAAGGGTAGCCCCCGCTCGCCACAACTAGAGAAAGCCCACACGCAGCAATAAGACCCAGTGCAGCCAAAAATAAATAATAAATAAAATTAACTAATTTAAAAAAACAGAAAGAATCATATAAAAAATGAATTATTCAAGAACTGAGACAACAGGTTGGACACAGAAGAAAAAGGGTGGGATCTCTGTCTCAAGACAAAATAAATCCCAAAGTAATAACAGTATTAGAATACTAGTATCAGTATTAATATGGGTTAAAAAAATTGGGTGAGTGTTTGAGAAATCTTGACATGATAAAGGCCATTCTAAACATACAGATTATAACACGGAAGTCACAAAAAGATCAATACATTTGCCTCATGAAAATCAGAACAGAAAACTCCCAAACAAAAAAAAAATTACTAAATGGAGAAAATATTTGGAATATATATGGCAGATTGTGGTGGACAGACTCTAAGGTGTCTCCTGATGATTGCCACCTCCTGGTTCATGCCTTTGTGTAATTCCCTGCCCTTAAGTGTGGGCAGGACCTGTGACTTTTTTCTCACCAATAGGATATGGCAATGGAGTGATTCCGTTTTGATATTTGAAAGCCTCTGTCTTGCTAGCAGAGGCGTTGGAGAGACTCCTCTTCACTGGCCTGGAAAAAGTAAGCTGCCATGACATTAATGGCCATGCTGGAGAAGCCCACGTGCCAAGCAAGTGTGGGTGGCCTGTAGGAGCTGAGGGGAGTCGCAGGCAAGAAACTGGTGCCTCAGTCCTGCAACCACAAGGAAATAAACTCTGCCCAAGGGAGCTGGGAAGCGCATTCTTGGTTCAGCCTATGATGAGCCCACAGACTCAGCCAGTATCTGCACTGCAGACTGGTGAGACGCTGAAGCAGAGAAACGAGATAACCCGTACCAGACTTCTCAGCCACAGAAACTGCCAGATGATAAAATGCGTGTGGTTTTGAGCCAGAAGCTCATGGTAATTTGTCACACAGTAACAGAAACCCAATACACAAAAAGCCAATTTCCTTAATACATAATAAAGAAGTCTTAAAAACCAATGAAAGGATAGAGTACTCAACAGAAAAACAGGCAAAAGACTTAAAAACATAGTCTACAGAACAGGATATACAAACCGTCAAAGAAACATAGAGATGCTCAACCTGCCTTTTGTGTTATTGTCCTTAGCACCTTAGAACAGTGCCAGACAAGTAGGGGCTGCTCTTTTATTTGTTGAATGAATGAATAAATTTCACTCATAATTAAAGAAATGTCAATTGAAACAATGAGATGCTATTTCTTACCCAATAGATTAGCCAAGATTAGAAAGATGGATATAATTTGAATAGATGTTTCTCCAAAGATAATATACAAGTGGCCAGTAAGTACATGAAAAGATGCTTAACATCACTTTTCATTAGAGAAATGCAAATCAACTACAATGAGATATCATCTCACACACATTAGGATGGCTACTATGAAATCCACAGAATGTAACAAGTGTTGGAGAGGATATGGAGAAATTAGAACTCTGTACACTGTTGGTGGGAATATAAAATGGTATAGACAGTATGGAAAACCATATGGCTGTTCCCCAAAATATAAAACAGAATTGCCAAAAGATCCAGCAATCCCACTTCTAAGAGTATTTTGGAAAGAACTGAAAGTAGGATTTCAAAGAGATATTTGCACACCTACGTTTCCAGCAGCATTATTCACAATAGCCAAGATGGGGAAGCAACCCAAGTGTCCTTCCCTGCATGAATGGGTAAACAAAATGTGGTATATACACACAATGGAATACTATTCAGCCTGTAAAAAGGAGGTGATCTTGTCACATGATACAACATGGATGAACCTGGAGGACATTATGCTAAATAAAATAAGCCAGTCACAAAAAGACAAATACTGTAAGATTTCACTAATTTGACCTCGAGTGGTCAAAGTCACACAGAGAGAAAGTAGAATGGTGGTTACTAGGGGCTGGGAGGAGAGGAAAATGGGGGAGTTGTTATTTAATGAGAATAGTGTTTCTATTTTGCAAGATGAAACAGTTCTGGCTACTGATTGCACAACAGTGCAAATATACTTGACATTACTGAACTTATGGTTAAAAATGGTAAAGATGGTAAATTTTATGCTATGGTTTTTTTTTTATTTTTTACCACAATTTTTTAAAGTAGGTATATTCTGTGGTACAGACAATATGAAGAAACAGACACTCTCAAAATGCTGGTGGGAGCAGAAAGTGTAACTACCTCTATAGAGACTATTTCGGTAATATCTACCTTAATTGTAAATGTACACATCCTCTTACCCAGCTATTTTACTTCTAGGAACATATCCTACAGGTATTACCCTTACATAAATACCCAAAGATACATATAACAAGAACGTTCACTGCAGTTTGCTTTGTAATAGTGAAAAACTAGACAGTCTAGGTGTCTAGACCTCAATAAGAGACTGGTTAAGTAAATGATGGGATAGCTATGTGAAAGTATACCATGCAGCCATTGAAAATAATACATATCATTATGTACGGATATGATGTCCAAGACATTCAAGTTTTGCCTTCAAGGTGGAAGTTATTTATTATGGCATGGTTCCATTTGTGTAAAGAGAAAGTATATATATATATATATATATATATATATACACACATACACACACAATACATGCTTGCATATACACAGAAAACTCCTGGAAGGGTGCAAAAGGAACCCTTGGCAATAAGTACCTCTGGGGATTAGACTGGGGGAGAGTGTCAAGGAGAGAAAGGGAGACTTTTACTTTTCATTTTATATACTTCTATTTTATTTGAGTTTTTGTAACAAACATGTATTACTTTTACATAAAAATTAATTTGGAAGAATAAATAAGTGAGCAAGCAGACAAGCAAATAAAGAAATATTTCCCCAGTATCTTTACATTGCCCTTAGGACAAAATCTAAATCCCTTAAAAAGAAAGTAAAATCCTTCACAATCTGGTCCCTGTTTTACCCTCCAGTCTCACCTCTCGCCACCCCCACTTCACACGCAATCTATGCTCCAGTCTCACCAACCTCCAGTTCCTCAAACAGGACACGTTTTCTCTCGCCTCCAAGCTTTGCCAGATGCTGTTTCTTTTGCTTGGAACACTCCCCACTCCAACCTTCAGTCACATGGCCCTCAAGTCCCAGCTCAGACATCTCTTCCTCCAGGAAATCTTCCCTGGAGCTCCCCCTACCCCCAGTCTGGGGTAGGCACCCCTCAGATGTGTTCCAGACGCTCTCTAAACCCCTCTGCCCTGGGTTTATCACATGGTCTCACAATGACTTGTAAAATCATTTGCAATTTCCCACTGGACTGAAGTTTCTCCAAGCAGTGACCATGCCTGTCTGGGTCACTGCCCTATCTCTGGCATCAAGCACAATGTCTGGCACATAGATAGTGTTTGATACATATCTGTCAAGTTGGACTTTCATTACAAAAGAACTATAACCACTTTATAGACAAATTAGGAACACAGAAGAGGGGAGGTAGAATTATAATCCTACCACCCAAACACAAGCACTGCTTCCACTCAGTGTTTTTGTTCCCTGTGCATGTTTTTTCATAGCTGTATTCCCAAGCTGGACATTTTGACAAGACCCTCCTGACAGAGACATTTTGGTCAGGGAACGTTTTGCTACATCCTGTGGGAACATGAGACTTTTAACAGCCAAAGTAAAGATTGCTGCTTTTATAATCAAGTAATGTGCACAAGAGACCACAGATACCCAGACTCCTTCTAATCACTAACCTACCTCTCATTCGCCAGGACTTTTACTTTTTACCCCATTAATTACTGGATTGTTTGAACTTGTATGAGGATGGATTACTATTTTAAGTTTTTAAAAAGCAGTGATTTGGGATTTCTCTGGCAGTCCAGTGGTTGAGACTCTGCCCTTCCAGTGCAGGGGGCGTGGGTTCGATCCCTGGTCGGGGAACTGGGATCCCACATGCTGCTGCTGCTGCTGAGCAGCCAAAAATATAATAAATAAATTAATTAAATTAAATTAAAAATAAAAGTTAAAAAAAAGCAATGATTTATTTACAGCCTACTTGGTTAACTTCTAAAATTTAGTACTCCTTCTCCCAAATAATCACTATAAACAAGTGTTAAAACATCAATATAATGTATGCGTGGCTGAAGAAACTGTTAAGAACTTCACTGAGGATGTCCCTGACAGTGGTGAGGTCAAGAATAAGAAATCACACTAAAGCCCACACACCCCTCTCCCCACCTCCCTCCCCAGGTCTATAAAGAGAAGTTTGAGAATCTGAGAAGAAGCCCATGTAAGACACAAGTGACTTCTCAGAGCATCTCTGAGCCCTGCCTCAACCTTCACTATCCTCCATCGTTTACCCTCAGCCTGAGATTAGAGGTTGGCAACAGGGAGAAGACTCAGACACGAGATTCTGTTCTATGTTTTGGTCATTACTTGACTTTTTTTTTTTTTTTTTTTGCCACATTAGAAAAACAAAAACAAGAAAAACTAATGTCTCAGTGGGAGTGTCAAAAAGTCCCTAGGGAAAAACCAGTTATGTCCTAGCAGCTGTGTAGAAACTTCACATACTCCTCCAACCATCAGTGCATACAATTTTGTACCTCCTTTTAAATTGTTCCTTTAATATAGTAATACAAGTATTTTTCCATGTAGCTGCAGAGTCTTTAACTCATAATTTTAATACTGAGCAGATGTATCATATTTTATTCAAGTCAGTTATTCACTATGACAAATAATACTGCAGCATTATCAGACCTAAAGTTTTCTTTTCACACCTTGGATTACTTTCTTAGGCTAGAGTCCCAAAAGTAGAATTCATGAAAGAATATGAATATGTTAACACTTCATGCATATTCTTAAACTGCTTTCAAAAAGATATATACTGGGACTTCCCTGGTGGTGCAGTGATTAAGAATCTGCCTGCTAATGCAGGGGACAAGGGTTCGATCCCTGGTCTGGGAAGATCCCACATGCCACGGAGCAACTAAGCCCGTGCGCCACAACTACTGAAGCCTGCGCGCCTAGACCCTGTGCTCTGCAACAAGAGAAGCCACCGCAATGAGAAGCCTGCACACCGCAACGAAGAGTAGCCCCTGCTCACCACAAGTAGAGAAAGCCCACGCGCATCAACGAAGACCCAACACAGCCAGAAATAAATAAAATTTTTAAAAAAATGATGTATACCGATTTACAATGTCTGTAATAACATATACAAGAACAAATTTCATTACCCCTCACCAACATTGAGTATTAACTCAAATTTTTTCCTAATTTAATGAACAAAAAGGCTAAATTATTACTTTGATAATAATTAACCTTTATTGGCATTTACAATGTCCCAGGCACAGTGCTATATGCTTCATATACATCATCTCATTTAATTTTACAACAACCTTTTGAGATGGTACTAATGTTATCCCCATCTTATGGATGAGGAAACTGAGGCTTAGAAAGCTTATGTTCTTGAGTGCAAAGCTCAGCAAGGGTGGAAGCAGGCTTTGAACCGAAGCTGTCTAAAGCCTGAGTCCATATGCCAAACCACTCCTGCCCATGGTATCTCATTACTGTTTTAATCTATGTATCATTGCTTATAGTGACAAACACACTCCCAAAGATCTCTTTGCTAGGTGAATTTCCTATTTCCTGATTTTTCTATCCATGGCAAATACAAACAAGTCCAAAGGGTCAGAGGTAGCTTAAAAGTCAGGGTTTCAGAGCCAAAGTTTTGATAATGGGCAGGACAGGGTCTGTAGTAAAGCAGATCGGAATCAAGAGAAGACTGTCTACAGTTACTGCAGGGACTAGACATGGGGCCTTTGCCATGTGCCTTTCCTCAGTGGCTGGGATGGTAAGGCTTCAAGGGCCGGATGTAGGGCAGAGAGAATCAAAGAGGCGGGTCGAGCTTCTGGCCCTCCAAACAGCCTCAGAAGTTCCTAAAGAACTATCTCACTCCATTCTGGTGTGTGAAGGCAAGAGGGCGGCTAGTACCAGCCCTAATGATGTCACAGGGTTAACAAATGAAGAAATCAGGAAATGGTTTCTTTTTTCTTCAAAAAATACTCTGGTTGAATTTCCTCAACAGGTTTCAACTTCTGCATTTAGAGAAAACAGTTCTGTTTCAGTAATTCAACAAAAGAATAAAAAAACTGCCGGAAGGATCGCTAGTAGCTACAAGCACAAACTCCACAATCAAACAGCCAGGACTTGAAATCCGGTGCTACCGTTTATGGCTGTGAGATCTAGGGAAGCTTCGTAATCCTTCTTAACCTCCTCTGTCCCCCGCTTAAATAGAGACAGTAACAGAACCTACCTTCGGGGTTATTGGGAAGAGTAAACAATGTATGCAAAGTACTTAGCAATAGTGCCTGATGCCTGGTACAAATTCGGTACATTTTCACCAGGAGAGGCAGTGGTAGAAGTGGTAGCACTAAAATACTAACAGTAGTAATCTTGTTTGGAAGGAAGGAAGGAAGGAAGGCAGGGAGGGAAGGAGGGAAGAAGTAAGAAGTAAATGTCCTTTTCCACTGCACTCAGAAATAAAGGGTAAATGTGCTGGTCAAATGGTATGGAGTGGCTAAAAAACTCTAGACGAAGTAAGAAGAATTTGATTCTGGTATCAGCTACCTACTAGATGAGAAACATTAAGCTAATCATCTACTTTTTCTTGCTTTCAAGTTTCTGACCTATAACATAAGAGTGTTGCATCAAAAGAGCTACACGGTCTGTTCTGGTTCTATTCTGCTTCATCTGCCAGGGCAAGCAGTCAATATGGAAAGATCTCTGTTCCAAATTAGAGACGTCCTTTATTGGCAGAAGCCCAGTCAAGGCTATGCTTTGCTTCCCATAAATGTTTCCCTTTTAATGTCCTTCTCTCTGCTTTATTTTGAGTTACATTTTTTTTTTTTTTTTCAGTACGCAGGCCTCTCACCGTTGTGGCCTCTCCCATTGCGGGGCACAGGCTCCGGACGCGCAGGCTCAGTGGCCATGGCTCACGGGCCCAGCCGCTCCGCGGCATGTGGGATCTTCCCGGACCGGGGCATGAACCTGTGTCCCCTGCATCGGCAGGCGGACTCTCAACCACTGCGCCACCAGGGAAGCCCCCTTGAGTTACATTTTAATTTATAAGCTGCTTCAAACCTTTCAAGTGATAGTTCTAAATTAATTAATTCTAAATTAACCCTGAAAACTACTTAGAGACCAACAGGCACAGACTGGTAGAAAGCATGTCGAGCAATTTCATGAACTACAAGATGGTGGGTGAGAGATACTGAGAAGAGATAAACACAGCCTCTAATGCAACAGCAAGTCCCTGAGCTCTTTAGGTCACAGGCATCCTGGCAGATGTGGCAGCCACGGCAGCTGGGGAAGAGTTACGACCTGTGTGGCCATATCTGCTTTTATTGACCACCCCTGCCCCCTTCCTCACTAGCTCCCTGATCTTTCGGACCCTGCTTGCCTTTGGTCTTGTGTTTTTTTTTTTGTTATCTGAGCCGCCTTTTTCTTTGTGGCTCTAGCGTCCCAGTTCTAGCTTTTCCTGACCAAGTTCCAGTATGAAAATCTCAGTTCAGGGGAGACTTAAGACTACCCCAATGAGAGATTTCCTAGATAGTCAAGGGAAGGGTGGAAAGTAGGATTAAACTAGCCAAAAGACTTCTCAGGTGGCTGACAAGTGAACAAACAGATATAACCTAAGAGAAGGAACCAAGCAAAAGTCACATTGAAATGGGCATCTGTTGGCCCCTGGGGACTAGAAAAAGGCATCTACCCAGATGAGAAAAAGAAAGAATAAAACACTTTCCTGGGCTTCCCTGGTGGCGCAGTGGTTGAGGGTCCGCCTGCCGATGCAGCAGACGCAGGTTCGTGCCCCAGTCTGGGAAGATCCAACGTGCCGCGGAGCGGCTGGGCCCATGAGCCACGGCCGCTGAGCCTGTGCGTCTGGAGCCTGTGCTCCGCAACGGGAGAGGCCACAACAGTGAGAGGCCCGCGTACCGCAAAAAAACACACAGAAAAACACTTTCCTAACTGAAAATGGATTGATTTAGTGTGTTCATACTTGTTTAATTTGCAAAATAAAAGCAAAAGCCTGAGACAGATAAACCTGGGTTTGAGTCCGGACTCCAACACTTAACACTTTGGTGACCTTGGGTACGGTTACTGTTTAAATGTCAGTAAGATGGGGATAATAATGCTTATCTCAGAGGGCTAATGAGAGGATTAAATGATACGGGGTTCACAAAGCATAGTCAGGTACTCAGTAACTGTACTCTTCTCCTCACCACCGCTAAAGTTCTATCTAATTAAAGCCTGTGGGGAAGTGTTTTCCCTTGTACTCAGGCAAACTAGCATAAAAGAAGGTAGTTACCACGGTGACTGTCTCTGCCAAGGTTACAGGAGAACATGGATAGAGGAGAGCTTTCTGAGGTCACGTCCCCAAGAGGCTGGGGGTAAAGACGGAAGAGGGCTAATCTGTTAGTTAGCTAGCTGTTGCTGAGGCAGCCAATTTCTATACCCAGGGAGTTCCTTGAAGCACAGACTATTGCCTTTGAATGGGAAAACCACCTTGGTACCTGACATCAAGGCCTGTGTAGAATCTTCTACAGATGTTATCCTGACTCCCGGAAAACATCCAAAGTAATCATAAACAACTAAAGCTTCATTTTTAAAGTCTAAAGTATAAAAACTGGCTGTTTCATAACATAGGGACCAATTCTGACTCCTGACTATTGTGAAACTTTGCAGGAAATCAGAACAAAACTTTGGTTGTTTCTACTGCCAAAAAGTGTGAGAATTTAAGTTTAGTTAGAGACAATCACTGCTCTAAATGTAGTGCCTCTTCTCACTCTCTTTTATGATTCAGCAGTCAGAGGCTGGAACAAGGACAAAGGTAAGAGGATTATTTCATATTAATACAGTATGAACTTAACATGAAATCAAAATGCAAGGAAATCCAGAGACCTGGGCTCTGTCCTGGTGCTGGCTCTGACACCACCCAGGTCTGTCTTCTTTACGTGGATACTCCCTCTACCTTTCCTAGAAGCTGCACTGGGTCAGGGGATCAACACATAGCCTAGCTGACCCCACGAGAAGCCAATGAAGACTTTCCACAAAAGTGTTTTCATCTAGTCAGTGAAGAACGAGTAAGACGTAACTAGCCTGTCCAGAATTTAAGCAGCTTTGTATAAACAGCAAAAATTCTTAGTTCTCTAGCCCTAGAAAGGGTACTTGCAATGAAAGAGGGAAAAATGATACCAACAATTTATTGAAGTTAAATTAGAAGGCTGGTATGCCTAGCTTCTAGTATTTCACTCAACAGGAGAGTTTGTACCAAGAACTTTGCAACATTTCTTGAGCAATAACTATGTGTTGGGCATTGTTCTAAAGACACACGTGTACTAACTAATTTAATCCTCAAAACGACGTTATAGTAGGTACTATTTTTTTATTTTATTGTTATTTTTTAATATTTATTTTATTTATTTGGTTGTGCCAGGTCTTGGTTGCAGCAGGCTGGCTCCTTAGTTGCGGCAGCCGTGCTCCTTAGTTGTGGCTTACCAGCTCCTTAGTTGCAGCATGCACGTGGGATCTAGTTCCCTGACCAGGGATCGAACCTGGGCCCCTGCACTGGGAGCGCGGAGTCTGAACCACTGAGCTACCAGGGAAGTCCCTTAGGTACTACTTAGTAGCCACATCTCAGACTAGTGAACTGAGGCACAGAGAGGTTAGGGATCTTGTCTAAAGTCCCAGTGACAGTTAGTGGGGAAACTGGTAGTCAGATTCCCAGACTGACTCCAAGGACTGCACTCTTGACCGCACGCTGAGATACCAAGACAGAGCGTGAAAATTGTGTTTATTTTGATGCACTGGATGGCAGGTTGTAGAGATTTATGGAAGAGATTTACTGAAGATGCTTTTTTTCAAAAAAAGGACTTTTGTATTATTAAAGGTTTCTGAGAGACCCATTTGTTTAACCCTCAAGAGGCTCACAAGACAGTTCTTGTGTGAGACGTCTCCACAAACTAAACCTGGACTGGAGGGTGAAACCAGGAGCATTGGTGACTCATTCACGGGACATTTACTATTCAGACGTACCTAGACCTGCAGCTGGGGTGGGTGGTATGTGGCTGCTGCCCTCAGTCCCCACTGCTGCACCATGCTGACCTTCGAGGACCTGCAGAGCTGGCGGCCTGATACTACGTCACACGATTTCAGAAGAGCCTCCCAGGTTTCGACCATATGAACTATGCATCTAGTTTCTGACGCTGCCCTGAGCTCACCCCACAGGGCAAGTCTGAAGTCCTCGTTATCTGCTCTATTCAAGCCGCGGAGTTGCAGGGGGAAAGAAGACTCTGCCCACGGAGAAGACAGTGTAGAACTGATCATTTGGAGCCACACCCACAAATTTCAAGACTCTTGAAATTTCTGATTCTGTGGCCAAAGTCTGGGAAATGTTTGGGTCTACTTGACTCTGAGAAAACACATTCTCTTTCAAGAACCTGCTAAAACCAGAGCTGAGAGCCACCATCAGTGACACAAATTGAAAGGCAGGATTTAGAGCCGTCCTAACTGAATCCCACAAAGTCCTAGCACTCAGTCAGCACTTGTTGAATGAATAAATCTGTATTCTCGTTAGCTTGATCAATCACTAACACTTGACCGCTAACTACAGGTACACCGTGCTTTTATTGTGCTTCGTGGATACTGCATTTTTTACAAATTGAAGGTTTGTGGCAACCCTGCATTGAGCAAGTCTACTGGTGCCATTTTTCCAACAGCGTTTGCTCGCTTGTGTCTGTGTGTTACATTTTGGTAATTCTCGCAATTTCAAACTTTTTCATTATGATTATATTGGTTGCAGTGATCTGTGATCAGTGATCTTTGACGTCACTATTGCAATTGTTTTGGGGTACCATGGACCGTGCACATATAAGACAGTAAGCTGAAGCAGTAAACGTTGTGCGTGTTCTGGCTGTTCCACTGACCAGCCGTTCCCCCATCTCGCTCCCTCTCCTCAGCCTCCCCATTCCCTGATACACAGCAACATTGAAATTAGGCCAATTAATAACCCTACAATGGCCTCTAAGTGTTCAAGTGAAAGGAAGAGTCTCATGTCTCTCACTTTAAATCAAGAGCTAGAAATGCTTAAGCTTAGTGAGGAAGGCATGTTGAAGGCCGGAAAAGGCAAAAAGCTTGGTTTCTTGTACCAGTTAGCCAAGTTGTGACTGCAAAAGAAAAGTTCTTGAAGGAAATTCAAGGTGCGACTTCTGTGAACACATGGATGATAAAAAACGAAATAGCCTTATGTGATATGGAGAAAATTTCAGTGGTCTAGACAGAATATCAAACCATTCCCAACATTCCCTTAGGCCAAAGCCTAAACCAGAGCAAGGCCCTAACTCTCTTCAATTCTATGAAGGCTGAGAGAGGTAAGGAAGCTGCAGAAGAAACTTTTGAAGCCAGCCGAGGTTAGTTCATGAGGTTTAAGGAAAGAAGCCACCTCCATAACATAAAAGTGCAAGGTGAAGCAGCCAGCAAGTGTTGATGGAGAAGCTGCAGCAACTTATCCAGATCAAGCTAAGATAATTAATGAAGGTGGCTACACCAAACAACAGATCTTCAGTGTAGATGGAACAGCCTTCTATTGGAAGACGATGCCATCTAGGTCTTTCATAGCTAGAGAGAAATCAATGCCTGGCTTCAAAGCTTCAAAGGACAGGCTGACTTTCTTGTTAGGGGCTAACGCTGCTGGTGACTTGAAGTTGAAGCCAATGCCCATTTACCATTTTCGAAATCCTAGGGCCCTTAAGAATTATGCTAAATTTACTCTGCCTGTGGTCTATAAATGGAACAACAAAGCCTGGATGACATCACATCTGTTGGCAACATGTTTGCTGAATATTTTAAGCCCACTGTTGAGACCTACTACTCAGAAAAAAAAAAATAAAAGATTCCATTCAAAATATTACTGCTCACTGACAAGGTAAATGGTCACCCAAGAGCTCTGATGGAGATGTACAATGAGATTAACGTTATGTTTGCAGGTATGAACCTGCTAACACAACATCCATTCTGCACCCCATAGATTAAGGAGGAATTTCAACTTTCAAGTCTTATTATTTAAAAAATACACTTCAGGGCTTCCCTGGTGGCACAGTGGATGAGAGTCCGCATGCCGATGCAGGGGACACGGGTTTGTGCCCCGGTCCGGGAAGATTCCATGTGCCGCGGAGCGGCTGGACCCATGAGCCATGGCCGTTGGGCCTGCGGGTCCGGAGCCTATGCTCCGCAGCGGGAGAGGCCACAACAGTGAGAGGCCCACATACCGCAAAAAAAAAAAAAAAAAAAAAAAAAAAAAAGAAATACACTTCAGGGACAAAAAAAAGAAATACACTTCAGGGACTTCCCTGGTGGTCCCGTGGTTAAGACTCCATGCTTCCACTGCAGGGGGCACAGGTTCAATCCCTGGTTGGGGAACTAAGATCTCGCGTGGTGCACATGGTGCGGCCAAAAGAAAGAAATACACTTCATAAGGCTATAGCTGCCATAGACAGTGATTCCTCTAATGGATCTGGACAAAAGTCAATTGAAAACCTTTTGGAAAGGATTCACTATTCTAGATGCCATTAAGAATATTTACGATTCATGGGAAGAGGTCAAAATATC
The DNA here is from genome assembly GCF_008692025.1 of Phocoena sinus. Lineage (NCBI taxonomy): Eukaryota > Metazoa > Chordata > Mammalia > Artiodactyla > Phocoenidae > Phocoena > Phocoena sinus. The sequence continues at coordinate 37,167,072 of NC_045764.1, read as the reverse complement.
AATGTTAAAAGAAGTTGATTCCAACCCTCATGGATGCCTTTGAGAGATTCAAGACTTCAGTGGAGGAAGTAACTGCAGATATGGTGGAAATAGCACGAGAACCAGAATTAGAAGTGGAGCTTGAAGATGTAACTGAATTGCTGCAACCTCATGATAAAACTTTAACATAAGTTGCTTCTTATGGATGAGCAAAAAAGGGGTTTCTTGAGGTGGAATCTACTCCTGGTGAAGATGCTGTGAAGATTATTGAAATGACAATGAAGGATCTGGAATATTACATAAACTTAGTTAATAAAACAGCAGCAGAGTTTGAGAGGATGGACTCCAATTCTGAAAGTTCTGCTGTGGGTAAAACGCTATCAAACAGCATTGCCTGCTACAGAGAAATCATTCGGGAAAGGAATAGTCAACTGATGCAGCAAACTTCACTGCTGTCTTCTCTTAGAAGTTGTCACAGCCTCCCAGCCTTCAGCAGCCACCACCCTGATCAGTCAGCAGCCATCAATACAGAGACCCTCCACCAGAAAAAAGATCACCACTTGCTGAAGGCTCAGATGATGGTTAGCATATTTTAGCAATAAAGTATTTTTAATGAAGGCATGTACATTGTTTTTTTAGACATAACGCTATTATACTTAATAGGCTACAATATAGTGTAAACATAACTTGTATACGCACTGGGAAACCAAACAATTTGTGTGAGTGCTTTATTAATATTTGCTTTATTGCAGTGGTCTGGAACTGAACCTGCAATATCTCTGACATATTCCTATATATGAATAAAAGAGTATTCCAAAAACATTATCAAAAGACAAATGACAGTGTGAGCAAAATTATTTGTAACACATAGGACAATGTGTATATCTAATATTCAAAGAACTCCTGCAACTTGATAAGGGGAAAAGAAGGAAAACTGGGCAAAGGTTATAAACAGGAAATTCCCAGAAGACATCTGAATGGCCAATAAATATATGAAAAAAGTGTCAACCTTACCAGCAATCAAGAAAATATGTTTGAAAATAATATACCCATGATCTCATGCAGTCCTTCTACCTGAGAAGTAGAATCATTGTCCATTTCTTATAACTGAGAAAAAAAGCTTGAAGAGGTTTTAACTCAACCAATAATTGGCAGAGCTGGGACTTGAATGCAGATTTGTCTAGTAAAAAAAGTCTGTGTTTGTTCTAACATGCTGCCCTATCCAATTATTTGTGTGTGCTCACATCCTCTTGGTCAAGTCACTTAACCTCTCTAATTAGACTCACTTCTCTCATCAGCAAAATGGGATTCACAAAAGTACCATCACATAAGGTTATTGTGAGAATTCAATGAGATACTGATTATTAAATGCTTGGAACAGCGCTTACACACGGCAAATATTCAACTACCTGATTCATTCATTCAGTAAATATTTAATGAATTCATACCGTGGCCAGGCACTGTTCCAGACTTTAGAATTACAGCAGTGAACCAAAGTGCCCTTGACCTCATGGAGCTTACATTCCAATGGAGGAAACAGAATACAAATAAGATAAATAAATAGAAATATACAGTATGTTGGATAATGAGAAGGAGAAAAAAATAAAACAGGAAAGAGGGTGAGGGGTTATGATTTTAAAGAGGGAAGGCCTCACTGAAGGGAGATATTTGAATAAAGAGCTAAGAGAAGTGAGGAAGTAAGCCATTCAGATTTCTGGGGGGAGAGCATTCCTGGCAGCGAGATGCTAGGGAGGGTCCAAGGAGCAGAGAAAAAGGCCAGAGCAGAGCAAACGAGAAAGGGTGCTGGACAGATGTGCAGCAGGTAAGAGCAGAGAGGTAATGGGCCTTATGGGGCAGTGACTGCACTTTGCACTTTGGTTTTACACTGTGAGATGGGAAGCCACGGGAGGGTTCTGAAAAGACAAGTGATATAGTCTGGCTCATCTTTTTAAAGGATCACTCAGATGGCAGTGTTGAGAATAACTGAAAGGGGATCAGGCAGAAGCCAGCACACCAGTCAGGAGGCTCTTTGTAAGAATGCAGGGCAGAGAAGACACTGGTTCAGACCAGGGCAGTCAGAGTCTGGCTATATTTTTAATGTAGAACCAAGAATTTGCTGACAGTTCAGATGTGGGATGTGAGAGAACGGGAGGAGCTAAGGATGAGTCCAAGGTTTTGGCCTGAGTGACTGGAAGAACACAGTTGCCATTTGCTGAGATAAGTGTCCAGAACAGAGGCTTCCTGACTGTAGGCACTGTAGAACAATGAGAAATCTAGGGCGCTCTGGAATCCAACCAGAAAGGCAGAATGGGTGGCTGACACCAGGAAAGTGCATCGGTCACTGTTTCAGGGCAGGACTTCAGTCCCTGGGAGAGAGGCTGATAAAAACAAGGCACAGGGATACAAGGCAGGTTACCATGGGATTCTGGCACTCAGGAACCAGACAAGAGTCCAGTTATCAGAACCGAGGCACAAGGCCAACAATGGTGACTTGAAGCCAAATTACAGAGTGTGAGGCAGCCTCAGTCCCTCTGCTCAGCTCCGGCTGGGTCTTAGAGACAGCAAGAGGCTGGCTAGCCAGAGGTCACGTGGCCCCCAGAGCCTGGGGAAGAAGGCTACACCAGAAGCCAGAAACCAGACAGATGTGACTCCATCTCTGTCCACAGCTGTATCATTAGGGAGATGTCGGCACGTTACAGACTGATTCCAGTCCTTTAACATACTGTGCAGGGCCACAAGGCCAGATCACTATATGAAAGGTGCAGAAACATGAGTCCCAACAAAGAGGGGGCCCCATTTCGCATATGTCTGAGACCCTATTGGGGGAGGGAAGAAAAGGCAGGTCCTAGGATCGGAAAAGTTGGGGGTGACAGTTTGCCAAGGGACTGTGAAATAAAAGCAAGAAACATTTGGGGGGCCAGATAGGAAGCAACTATAGCTACCACTACCTCCCTGTCACCGAAAGAAGAAAAAGCAACCTCAAGGGGAATAGTTCAAACAAAGTGGGTAGGCGGGGAGGCTGCTCTAGACTGTGATGCTGGGGGCTGGCAGGGTGGGTGGTTCCACTTAGAAGTACAAGATGAAGCAGAGACTAACTTGTGAGTGGTCTAAGCAATGTCTCGTGTGTTCTCTGACTCCTTCCTAGACACTGATTAAACTGTTTTCCACACACTTTCCTTCCAAGCTAGAGTAAGACATTCCCACCAAAATACAAAGAGCTTCTTTTAAAATTAATGCAAGTGGGGTGCTTCCCTGGTGGCGCAGTAGTTGAGAGTCCGCCTGCCGATGCAGGGGACACGGGTTCATGCCCCGGTCCGGGAAGATCCCACATGCTGCGGACCGGCTGGGCCGTGAGCCATGGCCGCTGAGCCTGCGCGTCCGGAGCCTGTGCTCCGCAACGGGAGGGGCCACAGCAGTGAGAGGCCCGCGTACCGAAAAAAAAAAAAAAAAAAATTAATGCAAGTGGGGAACTATCTGTTGCAGCTCATTGTCTGATGACTTCATTAATGTACTTATTTTCATATTTTATTATAAAAATATATATAACCATCACATGACTTATTATAAAGACAATAATTTCTTCAGTTGGCACTAAAAATGAAATTGTATTTATTTTCTAGAAGTGACAGGTTAATACAAGCTATCAAACAATTAGATAGTAAATCTTCAATTTTCTAATATGAAAATATCTGTACAAACTTGTTTTTTCTTGAGTCACATTTCTCTGACAGTCACAGATTTTCTATGCATGTTTGTATACTATAAATTAATGGCTTTTTCAGTGTTCACAGAAGTTCTCTATGTTTAAAAAAATTAATTTTTAAAGCAATATATGAGAGGTATTGCAGAAAGAACCATGAAGCCCCAGTGAAATGTGCTAGGCAGCCTTGGTCACTCACTAGTCAAGGGACTCAACTGTGTACACCAGCCTCAAGGCCCCTGTGATTAAATTTTGTGCTTCAGTAAATATGCAAACTACTTATGTCATGAACTTTGGAGTCATTCTTTTTTTTTTTAGTTTTTTTTTTTTTAACCAAAGTATAGCTGATTTACAATGTTGTGCTAGTTTCTGGTGTACAGCAAAGTGATTCAGATACACACACACACACACACACACACACACACACACACATATATATGTATATTCCCCCCCCTCCTTTGGAGTCATTCTTGAATAGTCAATACTTGGGATGTTAGATCTGCAAAGGCTAAGGACCTAAGGTAATAAACATTCAGGCTAAGGCAATAAATATTCAAATCAGAGTCAAAATTTTTGTTAGGTTAAATATCTTTGCCAAAAAGCAACAAAGCCACATGTATTAATAACATTACAAATATTTCTACTCTTTGAATAATTCTACCTATGGGAATCTATGTTTCAGAAATACAGATGACTCACACACCAAGATGTTTATTACTATATTATGTATAATAAAGAAAAATCAGAATCAACCAAAATATCCAACATATAGTGAGAGTGGTTATGAATTATAAGTCATACGTGAAGAAATATTATTAAACTATTAAAATTATACTTATAAAGTATCTTAACTTAGGGAAATAATGATTATATTATGGCTAAAGTTTTTTAAAGGATATAAATACAGATAATGATTTCACCCACATAAAAGATGAAAAATAACTAAAAACATTCAAATGGTTATTTCTAGTTGATGAAATATAGATAATGTTTTCTGTTCCTTTATCATTTTTATATATTTTCTAAATTTTACACAATGAGTATGTATTACTTTTACACTGAACGACAAAGAATTAAGGACCAAGCTATAAACAATGTATTACTTTTCCTGAATGTAAAAGTTTAAAAATGGAAGCTAAAAAAGAAAAAGAACACTAGAACCAATGTTTTTCTGCTACAGTTCTGTGTACACAACCTGTCTCTAAAACTTGATTATAAGCTTCTTAAACGGACATTCTCTGAGTTATCTTCATAAGCCCAATAATAGCTTTCCCTTAACAGGCACTCAGTAGATATTTATTAATGGGTAAAGTCAGGGCAAGTCACAGTAGCTGTTTAATGTATAAGGAAAGTGATTTTAAGAGTAAAAACAAGTATTTCTTTGGTACCTACATATGCTTGGACAGGATAAAAATGGTTGGGTTTGGGGAGGGTGGCGCTTTGGTCTGACAAGCACAGGAACAGAGGTTTGCCATGAACATGGAAGACAGTGAACAGTACCCTCTATGGCAGAAAGGCCAGCACCCCCGGGGCCAGCGGTTCTCACGCTTGCTTTCTGCCTCACACAAAGCACTCAACTTTCAAATGCAGGACCCGTGTTCCAGCAGGTATACCCGGGGTGTTCCCACCCTCCAAGCGCTTGCCCACTTCTCAATACAGAAGCCAACAGCAATGCTATGTGGGGACAACCTTGACTTAGTTCCAATTACCTTTTTTTGTGTGTGTGTGTGTTACGCGGGCCTCTCACTGCCGTGGCCTCTCCCGTTGCGGAGCACAGGCTCCGGACGCGCAGGCTCAGTGGCCATGGCTCACGGGCCCAGCCCCTCCGCGGCATGTGGGATCTTCCCGGACCGGGGCACGAACCCGTGTCCCCTGCATCGGCAGGTGGACTCTCAACCACTGCGCCACCAGGGAAGCCCCTGACAGCTTATTAATAAGAACAAATTGCTTTTGACACAACTCACCACGGAGCCCAGTGCTCTGTGGGTGACACCTTTGCTGCGAGACACCGCAGTAACGATAAGACATTAACAAGCACCGATGGCTCCAGGCACGGGCACAGTGCCCCACACGCACTATCCTGGTGTCACCTTCACCAGGACCCTGGGAAGCACACTCTTAACACTGCTATTTTACAAATGCAGACACGGAGACTTTTAGACTTAAATAGTCAGAGCTAGAACTCAACCCAAGCCTATGCCAAAACCCGAGAGGTAGTATGGCCGTAGAGGTAGCCATAGACGAGTTGGTAGAAGTAATTAGAGTGGTGGTAGCGGCCTGATGGGGGTGGGGTAGGAACAAAACCACTAACAAGAGGAAAGACGTGCAACGTGCTCACCTTGTGCCAGACACTGCTCTAAGAGTGTTATCTATATTAACTCACTTATTCCTCACGACAAAACTCTGATATCAGCATTACTGCCATCCTCACTTTACAGGTGAGGAAACTGAGGCTGAGATGTTCAGTGACTTGTCGCAGGTCACCAGGTTGGAAAGTGGCAGAGGCTGGATTTGAAATCAGAGTCCTACCTTTTGGCCATCATACCATGCAGCCTCTGTGTTGCGCTAAAGCTTTTACTCTAAAGCAAAATGTCCATTGGCACTTCAGTCCTCGTGGTATTTCTTTTCCAACAGACCTCTGATTTTATCCAATAGATGGACTTTTCAGGAGAAATTCCCATCTTTTCCTACTTTTCTGGCATAAAAAATTTAAATTGATGTAATACAGTTCAGTCTTTAAAGCACTATTTGGAGTATCCACGCTATTTCTGACCCTCCATTACATGAACACTTAGGAGCACGTGAAAGGCAGAATGAAAGTGGCAATATTCCAGGTCTCTTGTTCAAGTTCTCATGGATGCAGATGTTCCTAATTCAGTGTGTGGAGCCAATGTTCCCTTGCCCCTTATATAATATCAAAGGCCTTTATTCTGGATGACTAGAGATTCATGAGTTGTCTACTCTTTCATTCTTAAGTTTTCTATTCAACACGTATGGTTAGATAAAAAGGGGGAAAAAAAGGACTACTCAAATCTGTATTAAAAATACGACAACCATATTCTTGGTCACAGTTCCTATTTTGGGACAGATGCACATTCCAAAACTATTAAGTAAGCCCCTAACCTTCTGTGCTTCTCACTGTTTCCTTAGGCAGAAGAGAAGAACATCTCATTGGAAGTCAAAACCAAAGGTAAACCAGGGAGCAAATCAAGCACAGAGATAGATAGTAAAAAACAAAAAAACAAAAAAACCACAGTTGTAAAGTGCACATAGTTTGGGAGGTACAGACTCCTAAATAGAGTTTAGGGACAAATTCAGAAAAATAACATTCGCTGAAAAAGAAACTAAGACATAACATAAAATAGATATTAGTAATCAGTGAAAATCTTTCCTGGAAATAACGTACGCTAAAATAACTAGTAAATGTGGTCTTCCACATCTCACGCAGAAGCCCAAGGTCACTTCCCTATCTCATTTTACCTAATAGTATTTGGATAAAAGGGTATTGTTTTGGAGCTGACAGAGACCATGCTGTATCAAAGAGCAGGGCTGGCTAAGATTTATGACCTTGGGAACAAAATTCCCTCTCACTTTTAAGTTTTGAGCAGATGACTATGCCACAAAAGCCACAAACTCTGATGAAGGAGCATACATAAACAGAATTTAGTTAGTGGCTTGGGAAGGAGTCAGTTATCTTTACACCCTAGTTCTCTTAACTCACTCCAGCTCCCAAATCCCTTGGTCAGTGCTTCCATGCCTCCCATTATCTCAGTTTATCTTATGGATAATTATTATTATCCCTATTTTATATACCAAAAAAACAAACAAAAAAACGCTTAGAGAGGTTGAGGGAAAGCCCAGGATCACAGATCAAAAGAGTGATAGAGCCAGGACTCAAGCCTAGGTCAGCCGGACACCCAAGCCATACTCCTCATCACACTACAGCCTCCTCCTGCGTGGTACCCAGAGGAAGCAGAGGCTTAGGGCAAGTTCACCTTGCAAGTCACTGCCAAAATTCCAGGAGAGAGAACTAGAGGAGAGATGGTCAGGAAATATGAGGAGCTGGGAAGGAGCTGATGGTAGAGATAGACGGAATTTCTGAAGACCAATAGATGGCACAAGAGGCTGTTCTGAGGTCTCTGCAGAGACTCTTTCATCTGTGACCCAAGCCATAACCATTTTGGGATGGTCTCTGAGATTCCAGGATCACTCTTTTTTTCTTTTTTTTTTTGGAATTTTTGAATTTTATTTATTTTTTATACAGCAGGTTCTTATTAGTTATCTATTTTATACATATTAGTGTGTATAGATCAATTCCAATCTCCCAATTCACCCCATCACCACCACCACCCCACTTTCCCTCCTTGGTGTCCATATGTCTGTTCTCTACATCTGTGTGTCCATTTCTCCCCTGCAAACTGGTTCATCTGTACCATTTTTCTAGGTTCCACATATATGCGTTAATATACGATATTTGTTTTTCTCTTTCTGACTTACTTCACTCTGTATGACAGTCTCTAGATCCATCCACATCTCAACAAATGACCCAATTTCATTCTATTTTTATGGCTGAGTAATATTCCATTGTGTATATGTACCACATATTCTTTATCCGTTCATCTGTCGATGGGCATTTAGGTTGCTTCCATGACCTGGTTATTGTAAATAGTGCTGCAATGAACATTGGGGTGCATGTGTCTTTCTGAATTATGGTTTTCTCTGGGTATACGCTCAGTAGTGGGATTGCTGGATCATATGGTAATTCTATTTTTAGTTTTTTTAAGGAACCTCCATACTGTTCTCCATAGTGACTGTATCAGTTTACATTCCCACCAACAGTGCAAGAGGGTTCCCTTCCCTCCACACCCTCTCCAGCATTTGTTGTTTGTAGATTTTCTGATGATGCCCATTCTAACTGGTGTGAGGTGATACCTCATTGTAGTTTTGATTTGCATTTCTCCAATAATTAGTGATGTTGAGCAGCTTTACATGTGCTTCTTGGCCATCTGTATGTCTTCTTTGGAGAAACGTCTATTTAGGTCTTCTGCCCATTTTGGGATTGGGTTGCTTGTTTTTTTAATATTGAACTGTATGAGCTGTTTATATATTTTGGAGATTAATCCTTTGTCCATTGATTCATTTGCAAATATTTTCCCCCATTCTGAGGGTTGTCTTTTCATCTTGATTGTAGTTTCCTTTGCTTTGCAAAAGCTTTTAAGTTTCATTAGGTCCCATTTGTTTATTTTTGTTTTAATTTCCCTTACTCTAGGAGGTGAGTCAAAAAAGATCTTGCTGTGATTTATGTCAAAGAGTGTTCTTCCTATGTTTTCCTCTAAGAGTTTTAGAGTGTCTGGTCTTACATTTAGGTCTCTAATCCATTTTGAGTTTATTTTTGTGTATGGTGTTAGGGAGTGTTCTAATTTCATTCTTTTACATGTAGCTGTCCAGTTTTCCCAGCACCACTTATTGAAGAGACTGTCTTTTCTCCATTGTATGTCCTTGCCTCCTTTGTCATAGATTAGTTGACCATAGGTGCATGGGTTTATCTCTGGATTTTCTATCCTATTCCACTGATCTATATCTGTGTTTTCATGCCAGTACCATATTGTCTTGATTACTGTAGCTTTGTAGTATAGTCTGAAGTCAGGGAGTCTGATTCCTCCAGCTCTGTTTTTTACCCTCAATACTGCTTTGGTTATTTGGGGTCTTTTGTGTCTCCATACAAACTTTAAGAATTTTTGTTCTAGTTCTGTAAAAAAATGCCACTGGTAATTTGATAGTGATTGCACTGAATCTGTAGATTGCTTTGGGTAGTATAGTCATTTTCACAATATTGAGTCTTCCAATCCAAGAACATGGTATATTGCTCCAACTGTTTGTATCATCTTTAATTTCTTTCATCAGTGTCTCATAGTTTTCTGAGTACAGGTCTTTTACCTCCTTAGGTAGGTTTATTCCTAGGTATTTTATTCTTTTTGTTGCAGTGGTGAATGGGAGTGTTTCCTTAATTTCTCTTTCTGATCTTTCATTGTTAGTGCATAGGAATGCAAGAGATTTCTGTGCATTAATTTTGTATCCTGCAACTTTACCAAATTCACTGATTAGCTCTAGTAGTTTTCTGGTGGCATTTTTAGGATTCTCTATGTATAGTATCATGTCATCTGCAAAAAGTGACAGTTTGACTTCTTCTTTTCCAATTTGTATTCCTTTTATTTCTTTTTCTTCATGATGATCACTCTTGGCTTAAGGCAGAGCAGCCCTACTTCCATGGGGGCAGTGGCCAAATGCAGTCTGCCCAGACTTCAGGACCACAGCTGAGGGGTGTTCAACAAGGACTAACTGGACCACAATCTTCTTCTGTGGAGGGGCCAACTTACTCATTTCCATCTTTCTTCTGCTTCATACAGAAATATGTTTCTGCCACCACAGTAGGTGCTCAAGAAATTTTTGAATTTATTTATTGATTATCTATCAATTAATGAGAAGTGAAAAAGAAGAGTAGTTAATCCTCTCTTAGATGAAGTAAGGAACAGGAGAACACAAAGCCCTCCCAGGGTCAGTATGCTGTTTCAGATGTCCACCTGCGTGTGCACACACACGTGTGTTTGTGTGTGTGTGTGTGGTGTGTGTGCATCCAGTTATTTAAGGATAAGCCCTTCCTCACAGCCTTTCAGATTAACTTCCATGATTTATTGTGTGGAATTCTGCCAACTGGAGACATGTGATTTTGCAAGCATCCTCTTTTGAAATATTGATAAATGTGCTTCAGAGTAGTGAAGTGGAAGCTAAAATTTTTTATTTTTATTGAAATATAGTGATTTACAATGTTGTGTTAGTTTCTGGTATACAGCAAAGTGATTCAGTTATACATATGTGCACATATATATATTTTTCATATTCTTTTCCATTATGGTTATTACAGGATACTGAATATAGTTCCCTGTGCTATACAGTAGGACCTTGTTGTTTATCTATTTTATTTTATTTATTATTTTTAAAATAAATTTATTTATTTATCTTTTTATTTTTGGCTGCATTGGGTCTTTGTTGCTGCACATGGGCTTTCTCTAGTTGCAGCAGCTTCTCTTGTTGTGGAGCATGGGCTCCAGGCACACGGGCTTCCTTAGTTGTGGCACGTTGGCTCAGTAGTTGTGGCTCACAAGCTCTAGGGCACAGGCTCAGTAGTTGTGGTACACGGGCTTAGTTGCTCCGAGGCATGTGGGATCTTCCCAGACCAGGGCTCAAACCCATGTCCCCTACACTGGCAGGCGGATTCTTAACCACTGCGCCACCAGGGAAGTCCCTATGTATTTTATATATAGTAGTTTGTATCTGCTAATCCCAAACTCCTAATTTATCTCTCCTCACTCCCTCTCCCCTTTGGTAACCATAAGTTTGTTTTCTAAGTCTGTGAGTCTGTTTCTGTTTTGTAAATAGGTTCATTTGTATCATAGTTTCGATTCTACATGTAAGTGATATCATATGGTATTTTTCTTTCTCCGTCTGACTTACTTCACTTAATATGATAATCTCTAGGTCCATCCTTAAATTTTTTATATGAAATTTAATCAGAATACTTTTCTTTCTTTTTTTTTTTTTTTGGCCGCACTGCGTGGCTCGTAGGATCTTAGTTCCCAGACCAAGGATTGAACCCGGGCCCTCAGCAGTGAAAGCATCGAGTCCTATCCACTGGACTGCCAGGGAATTCCCCCAGAAAACTGTTCTTGTAATCCAAACAAGCACTTTAGCCAAGACACAAAAATCTCACTGACTGATGAAGGAAAGGAAGGAGGGGAAGATCATCTGAAAGCACTGGGTTTTTAGGGCCAGGTGAAGCCTTAACCCAGGGCTGAAATGGGGACTCAGGCACAGCATAAAGAGGGCCAACCGCAGGAGCAGCCACCTACCACATGGCGCCTACTGAGACCTGAAGTGTGGCTAGTGTGAGTGAGAAACTGAATCTCTAATTTTATTTCATCTTAATTAAAGATGTAAATCTGGCTCGTGACTACCATACTGGACAGCACAGGTTTCGGTGGGGTTGGGAGAATGAGAAGAGCAGAGGAAAAATAGAGGTAGAAAGTGATAAATACAAACTTCCGACTTCCAAATTGTTCCTGAGCACTATTTGTGTTAATAACTGATGGTTGTTTCACACTTGACAGTTTCCAAAGCTCTTCTGCATTTTATCCTGCATTCACTAGATGCTCATAACAACCCCATCAAGTGACTGTCATTATCATGATTCACAGATGAGGTTTAGAGAATTCCATGGTTTGCCTGAGGAGGCTCAGGAGGAGGATGGGCTGCAGGCCCGCCGGTCATTTAACTCCAAGCTGACAAGGTAGCATCCAGGAACCTCAGCTCTTCCTTCAGAAAAAAAGAAGTACAAGATGGACAGATCCCTGTCATCTCATCTTTCTGCCCTGCACAATCTGCGAGGATATTCAGTGAGAATCAGCCTCTCTTGTTTCACTACATAAGCTTCTCACCACCTTGGAATTCAGTTCCTCGAAGTTCAGAGTGCTCCCTGTGCTGTGTGGTGGGTGCACAGATCTCCACCCTTCATCCAAACCTGCTTCTGCTGCCCTTTCCCCCTTGTCAGGCCCCATAGCCCACAGTGAGGAGGACAAGGGCCTGGAGGAGCTCTGAGAGATGCACTTCGACTACAGAAATTGGAGGAGTTTGGGATTATCACAGTGGAACATTTTTTTAACTCACTGAGAAATTCTTTGGCCTAGTATATGATCGATTTATACATACAACACACACACACACACACACACACACACACACATATCCTATGAATAGTGAAAACAACCCAAATGTCCAACAATAAGGGAGCAGTTCAATAAATTGTGGTGCATCCATGTGATAGAATATCATAAATCACTAGAAATAATGTTTTTGAAGACCATTTAAACATAAAGTGTTCATGACATCAAAAAGATACAAAACTATACATGCAGTATGATGTTGATTTTCTTAAAAATATTTACAGTCACAACAAAACTACTGAAAGAAAACAGCCAAAATGTGAACAGGAATGTTGCCTGTTTTCTATAATAAGCATCACTTTTACAATCAGGAAAAAAAATGTTGTTTTTAAAATTTGTCTATGAATATGTAAAAAAGGTTATCTTACCTTTTTAGAGAAAAAAATTATAGGAATAAATTTTTGAGCACAGGGAACTATACTCAATATCTTATAATAACCTATAAGGGAAGAGAATGTAAAAACAGAATATATATATATTTATTTATTTATATATGGGTAAATGAATCACTTTGCTGTATACCTGAAAGTAACATAACATTGTAAATCAACTATATTTCAACAAAAATTATAAAAAAGTATTTCAAGGACCAGGGCTTCACTGGCAGAAGGCTGAAGAAATGATATAATATCTGATTTTACATATTTTATATTGAGTAGAAAATAAAAGGGACTTTTATCAAAAAGACATTTTGTATATAGTAATCCTCATTTGCTAATGATATCACTCTATATTTTGGGTACTGACTCAACTGTTATAGTGAATTAAAAATCTACAACTGTGCTGTCAAATTCTCCTAATTTTACTAGTTTTTGCTTTTTGCAATTTGTTGCTATGTTATTATATTACATACAACTCAAATAATGCTATGACAATTACCAAATACATATACCCAATGGGTTTTTGTGAAAATTAAATAATCTATGTAGCAAGCTTAATGCAGTGTCTGACACATAGCTCATACTCAACAAATGTTGGCTATTATTAGCAGCAGTATTTTGAGGTTAATACTGCTACTTCTGTTTTCCATTTGTTTGAATTTAACCAATGTACCTTGCCAATCTTTTTTTTTTTTTTGGCTGCACTGTGCAGCTTGCGGGATCTTAGTTCCCTGACCAGAGATAGAACCCGCACCCTCGGCAGTGAAAGCGTGGAGTCCTAACCACTGGACCATCAGGGAATTCCCTGCCAGTCATTTTTTAAAGAATCTTATAAAACTTTTAAAGGAAATTCAGCAAAGGAAAGCCACTAAAATTGAACTAGGAGTCAAAGACTCGATTTTTAAGTTCTGCTTCTCCAACAATACTTGCTATGCAAACTCTGGGCCTCACTATACCCACTTGTATTGGTGGTGGGTCTCAGAAAAATCACCATTTTGCATCTGGCCAAGCCCTTCTGCTTGCAATAGGGCTTTCTCCCTTTGGCCGCCAGATTGCTCCCTAAATTATAAACTCTCAGTTATAAACAAGATGACCCAACTTTTAAAAAATGTAGTAGTCAGAAATGTAAAAAAGTATGATTAGTTTTTAGTGATATAATTTGAAAGAACTAGGGAGGTTATGTGAAGGATGTGAAAGGTTACAACTGTACCCAGATAGCACTATACAAAGAGATGCCCTGTGTCCCTCTCTCTGTAGCTGCCTGACAATCAGGCTGCACAGCCAACAGGCGCCCTTGCTGTTACGCAGGCTGCAACGCACTGGAGAACGGCAGGCCCTCCCCTAACCAGAATAGACAGCCCTAGCCCTCAGAGAAGAAGATAATGCCCACTTCCTCTCTCTGCCTTCAGTGTACACACGCCAGGCCCTGCCTAGAAATAGGAGGGCTGTAACCTTAGCCACCCCTGACCAATGACCTGTCCGTTGCTAAGGATTATCAGAAGTTAGCCTGAAAAGCTTACTTTGGTTTACTCACCTGGTAAGTTTGTGTTCTCTGAATAAGGGCCCAATGGGTTAGGTGAAAAGAATGTACTTTTAGATCCTCCATTAGGATAGAAAATTGGTCTTTAACCAATATTAATATAGTGCTATGCTTACCAACTAATGTATTAAGGATCAAGTAGAATAAGAGTTGTGAAAACATTCTGTAAACTCCAAAATGATCTATAAACATAAAAGGAAGTGGACTGTGTTTAAATAACTAATTATAAGCAACTTAACTTGAATCAAAAATCTCTGCTTCTGTTCCGTGTTCATGGATTAGAAAACTCAGTATTAAAACATCAGTTCTCCCCAACCTGATTACAGATTCAGTGAAATCCCACTTAAAATCCCAACACGACTTTTCGTAGAAGTCAAAAAGCTGAGCCTAAAAATCTATGGAGGGGACTTCCCTGGTGGTCCAGTGGTAAAGAACCTGCCTTCTGGGCTTCCCTGATGGGGCAGTGGTTGAGAGTTCGCCTGCCAATGCAGGGGACACAGGTTCGTGCCCCGGTCCAGCAAGATCCCACATGCCGCGGAGTGGCTAGGCCCGTGAGCCATGGCCGCTGAGCCTGCGTGTCCAGAGCCTGTGCCCCGCAATGGGAGAGGCCACAACAGTGAGAGGCCCGTGTACCACAAAAAAAAAAATAAATAAATAAAATAAAATAAAATAAAAACAAAACCTATGGGATGCAGCAAAATCAGTTCTAAGAGGGAGGTTTACAAGCCTACCTCAAGAAACAAGAAAAATCTCAAGTAAACAATCTAACCTTACACCTAAAGGAACTAGAGAAAGAAGAAGAAACAAAACCCAAAGTTAGCAGAAGGAAAGAAATCATAAAGATCAGAGCAGAAAGAAATGAAATAGAAACAAAGAAAACAATAGCAAAGATCAATAAAACTAAAAGCTGGTTCTTTGAGAAAATAAACAAAATTGATAAACCATTAGCCAGACCCATCAAGAAAAAGAGGGAGAGGACTAAAATCAATAAAATTAGAAATGAAAAAGGAGAAGTTACAACAGATACCACAGAAATACAAAGCATCCTAAGAGGCTACCACAAGTAACTCTATGCCAATAAAATGGACAACCTGGAAGAAATGGACAAATTCTTAGAAAGGTATAACCTTCCAAGACTGAACCAGGAAGAAACAGAAAATATGGACAGACCAATCACAAGTAATGAAATTGAAACTGTGATTAAAAATCTTCCAACAAACAAAAGCACAGGACCGGATGGCTTCACAGGTGAATTCTATCAAACATTTAGAGAAGAGCTAACATCCATCCTTCTCAAACTCTTCCCAAAAATTGCAGAGGAAGGAACACTCCCAAACTCATTCTATGAGGCCACCATCACCCTGATACCAAAACTACACAAAGATACTACAAAAAAAGAAAATTACAGACCAATATCACTGATGAATATAGATGCAAAAATCCTCAACAAAATACTAGCAAACACAATCCAGCAAAACATTAAAAGGATCATACACCATGATCAAGTGGGATTTACCCCAGGGATGCAAGGATTCTTCAATATATGCAAATCAATCAATGTGATACACCATATTAACAAATTGAAGAATAAAAACCATATGATCATCTCAATAGATGCAGAAAAAGCTTTTGACAAAATTCAACACCCATTTATGATAAAAACTCTCCAGAAAGTGGGCATAGAGGGAAACTACCTCAACCTAATAAAGGCCATATACGACAAACCCACAGCAAACATCATTCTCAATGGTGAAAAACTGAAAGCATTTCCTCTAAGATCAGGAACGACACAAGGATGTCCACTCTCACCACTATTATTCAACATAGTTTTGGAAGTCCTAGTCACAGCAATCAAAGAAGAAAAAGAAATAAAAGGAATACAAATTGGAAAAGAAGAAGTCAAACTGTCACTGTTTGCAGATGACATGATACTATACATAGAGAATCCTAAAAATGCCACCAGAAAACTACTAGAGCTAATCAATGAATTTGGTAAAGTTGCAGGATACAAAATTAATGCACAGAAATCTCTTGCATTCCTATACACTAATAATGAAAAATCTGAAGAGAAATTATGGAAACACTCCCATTTACCACTGCAACAAAAAGAATAAAATACCTAGGAATAAACCTACCTAGGGAAACAAAAGACCTGTATGCAGAAAACTATAAGACACTGATGAAAGAAATTAAAGATGATACCAACAGATAGAGAGATATACCATGTTCTTGGATTGGAAGACTCAATATTGTGAAAATGACTATACTACCCAAAGCAATCTACAGATTCAATGCAATCCCTATCAAATTACCAATGGCATTTTTTACAGAACTAGAACAAATCATCTTAAAATTTGTATGGACACCCAAAAGACCCCAAATAGCCAAAGCAGTCTTGAGGGAAAAAAACGGAGCAGGAGGAATCAGACTCCCTGACTTCAGACTATACTACAAAGCTACAGTAATCAAGACAATATGGTACTGGCACAAAAACAGAAACATAGATCAATGGAACAAGATAGAAAGCCCAGAGATAAACCCACACACCTATGGTCAACTAATCTATGACAAAGGAGGCAAAGATATACAATGGAGAAAAGACAGTCCTTTCAATAAGTGGTGCTGGGAAAACTGGACAGCTACATGTAAAAGAATGAAATTAGAACACTCCCTAACACCATACACAAAAATAAACTCAAAATGGATTAGAGACCTAAATGTAAGACCAGACACTCTAAAACTCTTAGAGGAAAACATAGGAAGAACACTCTTTGACATAAATCACAGCACGATCTTTTTTGATCCACCTCCTAGAGTAAGGGAAATAAAAACAAAAATAAACAAATGGGACCTAATGAAACTTAAAATCTTTTGCAAAGCAAAGGAAACCATAAATAAGACGAAAAGACAACCCTCAGAATGGGAGAAAATATTCACAAACGAATCAACGGACAATGGATTAATCTCCAAAATATATAAACAGCTCATGTAGCTCAATATTAAAGAAACAAACAACCCAATCCAAAAATGGGCAGAAGACCTAAATAGACATTTCTCCAAAGAAGATATACAGATTGCCAACAAACACATGAAAAGACACTCAACATCACTAATTATTAGAGAAATTCAAATCAAAACTACAATGAGGTATCACCTCACACCAGTTAGAATGGGCATCATCAGAAAATCTACAAACAACAAATGCTGGAGAGGGTGTGGAGAAAAGGGAACCCTCTTGCACTGTTGGTGGGAATGTAAATTGATACAGCTACTATGGAGAACAGTATGGAGGTTCCTTAAAAAACTAAAAATAGAATTACCATATGATCCAGCAATCCCACTACTGGGCATATACCCAGAGAAAACCATAATTCAGAAAGAAACATGCACCCCAATGTTCATTGCAGTACTATTTAAAATAGCCAGGTCATGGAAGCAACCTAAATGCCCATCGACAGATGAATGAATAAAGAAGATGTGGTACATTTATACAATGGAATATCACTCAGCCATAAAAAGGAACGAAATTGAGTCATTTGTTGAGATGTGGATGGATCTAGAGACTGTCATACGGAGTAAGTAAGTCAGAAAGAGAAAAACAAATATCGTATATTAACGCATGTATGTGGAACCTAGAAAAATGGTACAGATGAACCGGTTTGCAGGGCAGAAGTTGAGACACAGATGTAGAGAACAAACGTATGCACACCAAGGGGGGAAAACCGCGGTGGGGTGGGGATGGTGGTGTGCTGAATTGGGCGATTGGGATTGACATGTATACACTGATGTGTATAAAATTGATGACTAAAAAGAACCTGCAGTCTTAAAAAACAAACAAAAAAAACAACTAATGCTAAACTTTCTTTGGGTTATTTATATGGAAATATGTTAATGTAAATGTTTCAGACATTACATGAAATTTCTAAAAATCTTATATATTCTGGTATAATGTTATAAGTCATAATTCTAGTTATTACTTTAAAATGTACATCTCAGAAATAACTAAATTTCCTTGTCAATTGCATTATTATGAACTTTCACCAAATTTTTAACCGTGGTCATTTTTAAGTCTTTTGTCATTTACAGACAGTTCTGGGTGTACTCTGAAGCTTTCACAAAAATGTTTCTATAAAAGGGTTTCATCTTCAAGGAATTCATGGAAAAGACTCTGACAAGTACAGGTTTCTGGTAACTAACTATATTGCTGAACTGAATGAATAAGCATTTTCAGAACTCTAATGGAAAACTGATGAATTCATAAAAGTGCTAACAAAAGTTCAAGATGAAAAAGAAAATTAATTACATGGGACTGAGTGAACTGATGAGGATGATTATAATATTTGTGACTTTCTGTTTGAATAAAAAAAATAATAATCCCACAAGGACTCAGAGGCAAAAAATATACAAATCAATTTTCACTGCAAAATAAAGGCGCGTTACAGTGGAGGATTACTGGACTGAATGTCAATATTATGACATAGTATGAGTGTGTTTCGTGTTTGGTAATTGCAATCATTGTTGTTTTTGTTGTGGTCATCCATTTACAATGCTTGGTGTCAGTTTATTTATCTCTTATAAAAATAAAATACAGTGTGTGTGTGTGTGTGTGTGTGAAAAAAATAAAATAAAATAAAAAGTCAAAAAAATGGTTAAGATGATAAATTTTATGTTGTGTTTTTTTTAACCACAATTTTAAAAAAAAGAAATGAAATACCAAGGGCTGGAGAGAATGCAGAGTCACTGGAACATTGCTGGAATGTGAAATGGTATAGCCACTTTGTAAAACAGTTTGGCAGTCTCTTACAAAGTTAAATATACACTTACATTTGATCCAGCAGTTCCACTACTAGGTGTTTACACAAAAACTGAATGTGAATATCTTTACTCACAATTGTCAAAAGGTGGAAACAATCCAAATGCTCATCAAGTGATGAATGGATAAACCAATTACAGTACCTCCATACAATGGAATACTACTCAGCAATAAAAAGAGGCAGCTACTGATAACTGCAACGTAGTGGGCTGAATCATGTTCCCCAAAAAAGATTTGTTCAAGTCCTAACCCCAAGTACCCATGAATGTGACTTTATTTGGTAAGAGAATCTTTGCAGATGTAAACAAGTTAAGATGAGGTCATACTGGATTAGGATGGGCCCTAAATCCAATGACTGGGGTCTTTATAAGAGAAGGAAGGGGGAGATTTGGACACAGACAAACAGGGAAGAAGGTCATATGGAATGGAGGCAGAGAGCAGAATGATGGAGCTACAAGCCAAGGGACACCAAGGACTGGAGGCAACCAAGAGAAGCTAGGAAGAGACGAGGAAGGATTCTTCCCTAGAGTCCCCAGAGAGCATGGCCCTACGGACACCTTGATTTCACAATTCCAGCCTCAGAACTGTGAGAGAATAAATTTCTGCTGTTCAAAATGTAAGCCACCCAGTTTGTGGTACTTTGTTATGGCAGCTCTAGGAAACTCATACATGCCACAACATGGATGAGTCTCAAATGCAATTGCTAAGTGAAAGAAGAACTCTACTTCTGATTCTGTTTATAGGATACATTGGAAAAGGCAAAACTACATATCAGTGGTTCCAGAGGCTGGAGGTAGGGGATGGGAATAGATTACAAAGGGATATTAAGGGAACTTCTGGGGGATGATGAAACTGTTCTGTATCTTGATTGTGGTGGTAATTATACAACATAACCTGTAAATCTAAAGAAGGTCAATTGTATTGCATATAAATTACACTTCAAAAATGTTTGCTTAAAAAAAATTTATGCTTCTGGGATTCCCTTTTTTTCTGTTTGACAAGAATCCTGGCAAGGAGCTCCTATTGGCCTAATCAGGGATAATGTGAGGATCAAAATAACAATAATAGTTATAGATTATAAACCATGGAAAAAAATAAGAAATCACAAAACCACAAATATAGAAATAAATAAATAAATGTATAAATTGAAAGTTTGATGAGAATCAGGATAAAGTATCTCCTCACAAAATACTTATTAATTACAAAGGAGAAGAGTAACTTCAGAGTGGAGAAGACTGACAGACACCACCTTAACTACGTGATAGAAGTGAACATCATGAAAATGAAAAATCACCCACTTAATGGGATACGATAACAGAACCACCTTTGGCTATTCCTGCCAAAGATGCGTAATCTGAATCCAATCATGAAGAAACATCAGACACACCCCAACAGAGAGATATTCTAAAAAAGAACTGGCCTGTGATCTTCAAAAGTGGCAAGGTCACAAAAGTCAAAAATAATTTCTTTAATGTCAAAAATAAAAGATTGAAAAATTGTTCTAGACTGAAGGAGACTAAAGACAATGTATGCGCTCTGAACTGGATCCTTTTGCTGTACAGGACACTAATGGGATATCTGGTGAAACCTGAATGGGGTCTCAGGATCAAATGGTAATAATGCATCACTGTTAATTTCCTGATTTTGATGGTTCTATTCAGGTTATGTAGAACAACAGCCTTGCTTGTAGGAAATACACGGTGAAGTATTTTGGGTTGATAGGGCATTAGGTCAGCAACTTATTCTCAAGGGTAAAAATACAGTTATTTTTTACTGTACATCCAACTTTTCTGTAAGTTTGTGATTGTTTCAAAGTTTAAAAATTACTCAGAGAAAGAATCCCGGGAAGCCCTGGGTCTGTCACTTCATCCCATCCCCCAATACACAAGGAAAAGGACACTACAGTACATTCTATATTCCTCTAAAGTTGACAGGAAAGTACCACAAAATCGGGATTTCAAACACAGCATATCTTGACAAAGTTCTATCTTCTGAAGCATGAAATCCAGCATAAAGCAGAAATCTACTTTATTTGGATACTTAATGACCCAATGGCCAACATGTAAGATAGTTTGATCTATAGAGGTAGATTTCTAATATAGGCAGTATTATAGTGAGATTCCAAACTCATTAAAGAGAAGATTCCAGTGTACTAAGGTACAAATATGTTCATATAGTACTTTTTCTAATCACATTACATTTAAGAGTTCCTATTAGCACTCCCAAATGGAAGTATCCATTTAAATAATATTTCTGCTTTACGGGACATCATCAAACAAGTGAACCAGATTTCACAACAAAGAAATTTAACACTGAACCTTAAATTGTATAATTAGAATGTCAGCCTCCTAATTATTCAAAGACTAGGATATCTAAATCTAATTCAGATCTTAAAAACAGTACCATATACCACTGTCTAAATCACCAATTCCACATTGTTTTGAACAAGGCTCTTCACTAATATGAATGATTAAAGCACCCTATGACACTGCACTAATCTAAATGCAATATAGGGACTTCCCTGGTGGTGCAATGGTTAAGAATCCGCCTGCCAATGTAGGGGACAGGGGTTCGATCCCTGGTCTGGGAAGATCCCACATGCCACGGAGCAACTAA
The DNA here is from genome assembly GCF_008692025.1 of Phocoena sinus. Lineage (NCBI taxonomy): Eukaryota > Metazoa > Chordata > Mammalia > Artiodactyla > Phocoenidae > Phocoena > Phocoena sinus. The sequence goes on along the minus strand of NC_045764.1, from coordinate 37,145,267 downwards.
GCCCGTGCGCCACAACTACTGACCCTGTGCTCTAGAGCCTGCAAGCCACAACTACTGAGCCCACACACCACAACTACTGAGCCCACATACTGCAACTACTGAAGCCCATGCATCTAGAGCCTGTGCTCCACAACAAGAGAAGCTGCTGCAATGAGAAGACCACGCACCTTGACAAAGAGTAGCCCCTGCTCACCGCAGCTAGAGAAAGCCCATGCGCAGCAACGAAGACCCAACACAGCCAAAAAAAAATTTTTTTTTAATTTAAAAATAAGTGCAGTATAGACCACTTATCTATGCTGTAGATTTGTCCTGTCCAGCATGGTAGAAACTAGCCACATGAAGGTAGTGAAACATGGCTGGTACAAATTAAGATGTGCTTTAAGTGCAAAATACACACCAGATTTCAAAGACTTAATTTAAAAAAAAGAAAAAAAAGAATGTGAAATATCTCATTAATGTGTTTTAATATTGATTCTATGTTTAAACAATAATATTTTGGATAGATTGGGTCAAATAATTATTTAAATCATTTAAATAATATTAAAATTAATTATACTGGTTTCTTTTTCTTTAATGTGGCTACTAGAAGTGTTTAAATGACATATGTGACGCACATTATATTTCCAATGGACAGTGCTGCCTTAGACCATTTGTGAAATAACACTCGTATGCTGCAGTAACCAGGAAAAAGAATAACAATGGACTTCCCAGAAGAACACTGAACTGTATCTAAGCCCAGTTTATCTTCAAGATCTAATCTTTTTTTTTCTTTTACTTTTGGCTGCGTTGGGTCTTCGTTGCTACACGCAGGCTTTTCTCTAGCTGTGGCGAGTGGGGACTCCTCTTTGCTGCAGTGCACTGGGCCCCTCATGGTGCTGGCCTCTCTTGCCGCAGAGCACAGGCTCTAAGCATGCGGGCTTCAGTAGTTGTGGCTCGTGGGCTCCACAGCGCAGGCTCAGCAGCTGTGGCGCATGGACTCAGCTGCTCCGTGGCATGTGGGATCCTCCCGGACCAGGGCTCGAACCCATGTCCCCTGCACTGGCAGGCGGACTCCCGACCACTGTGCCACCAGGGAAGCCAAGATCTAATCTTTTCAAGAAAACTTTTTGCTTCTCTTTTTTTTTTTTTTTTTTTTTTTTTTTTTTTTTTTTTTTTTTTTAATATTTATTTATTTATTTATGGCTGTGTTGGGTCTTCGTTTCTGTGTGAGGGCTTTCTCCAGTTGTGGCAAGCGGGGGCCATTCTTCATCGCGGTGCGCGGGCCTCTCACTATTGCGGCCTCTCTTGTTGCGGAGCACAGGCTCCAGACGCGCAGGCTCAGTAGCTGTGGCTCACGGGCCCAGTTGCTCCGCGGCATGTGGGATCTTCCCAGACCGGGCTCGAACCCGTGTCCCCTGCATTGGCAGGCAGATTCTCAACCACTGCGCCACCAGGGAAGCCCTTTGCTTCTCTTTTTACACTCCACTCAGCTCAAAGAAAGTAAGTATCTCAGGTACCTGAAACTCGGAGGCACTGCTCCGCAGCTGGCTCACATTGGGTAAGGATCCTCCATGGTACTGTGTAAGGCGCAGTTGCTGAAGCTTCTGAAATTGAACCTGGGAACAAAGACATTTCAAAGTTGTTGAGAGATGACAGCAAAGATCTGAAAGAAGCATCAAAGTATGGTGTTGTGTAGCGAAATGGTTCAAGAGTGAAAGTCTTGGCTTCAGTTTCTTCTCTACTTAAAACCTTCAGGTTTCCAGTGCTTTCTGGGTTTTGATTAGTCTATTTTTGGAAAGAATTTACCCCTGTGCTAAATGTCTCAGCCATGACAGTGAGGTACTCTTGCACGGTCTTTGAGTGTATGTATGTGGAGGCGCAGCAACAAAAGAATTTCTTAAAATAAACTAAGCCACTGTCCATGACTCTAACACATTGACTATCTTCCCTTCTCCATGCTCTTTTCCAGTCGCCTTTTACATATATGAGTAATAGCTGCACAGTGGTGATCACAACATAGGTACAATCTTGCATGCTTACATCATAACTCTTTTCTATGATATTACATAAGCATTTTTAATGGCTATATGACATTTCTTCTTCTGAATTATTTCCTTAGAACACACTGCAAAGAGTGATTACTAAGTCTCTGGGTTTGGGCCTTTTGATGGCTCTCCATACACACTGCCAAAATGTTTTCCCAGAGGGTATACCAATGTATATATGAGAAAACAGTTTGACCAAAAACTCACTAACACTGGATATTATCATTAATTGGGGAAAAGAAGGAGGTCAACTGAACAGGTATAAAACGGTATCCCACTGTTTTAATATGCTTTTCTTCTGTAAGCTCTTCCTTGCTTCATTTTTCAAAAGGCAGTAAACTGGTTACAGTTCTTGTAAACCCCAGAGTGGTCCAATTTGGTCTTTAAGAGTTCTGCTTCTAAAATAATAAATTACCTCTGTGGTTAGGTAACCCTTCGCACTTGTAATTCATGTAGGGAAGAAAGGGTAGATAGGAACTCCGAGGCAGGTTTTTACCCTTTCATTACTCTCTGTCTTTGTCTAATAATAATAAAAACTACCAGATATGAGCCCCTAAGATGAGCCAGATGCTGTCCTCAGACGCTCTGCCCACTTTATCCCTAACCCTCTCAGCAATCACCAAGGGAGACCACATGATCCTGCTTTTACGAACGTGGAGACCCAGACTCAGGGAAGTTCAGACACCTGCCCAAGGTCACACAGCTAGAGGAGGCTAACTATGGCTAACTCAAAACCCACATTCTTATTTCTCCCATGTACCTTTCCTTTGTTCCATTTCTCCCTCAATGATCATACTATTCACAAGCTCAGAGAAAAGTGAAGTTTGGTTGACCAAAAGCATCGCTGCACCTAAGAAGCGCTCTGATTTTTTGTTTTTACATTTATTATGAAAAATTTCAAATACGTACAAAATAGAGACAAGTAAAATGAAACCCCATCTCTTCATCTTCCAGCTCCAACAATGATCAACTTACATCCAATCTTGATTCATCTTTACCTCCTCCATCACCCACTGCACTCCACTGAAAGAAATCCAGGCATCCTAGCATTCCATATTTCAATATGCATCTCCAAAGATAAGGACTTGTATCTGTTTGGAAGTTTTAAAGGCATATAAAACCCTTTGGCAGCCTTAACTTCCTTATACCCACTGTACTTGATTTCTCAAACATACTGCACAGTAAAACTCTATTAATCAAAACCCAGATCTGAGAGCCAAATATGAGAAGGAAGCCATGATGAGCTTTTCCCATCTATCAGCTAAGTTATAAAGTCTCAGCTTTTGATCTTGACATTCTCAACCAGAAGCATTTGACTCTCTATCCTTGAAAGTCTCTTGACAAAATTCTCAGCCCCCTTGATCTAAAGCCTTTGATTCCTTCTTGCATCAATCCATCCACTTAGTCACTTACATAAAAACGTTTTAACTGTGTGTCAGGTACTGTGCCAGACGCTAGCTTACTAAGATGAATATGTGCCAAAGTTCCTACCTGCAGGGAGTTCTCACAAAGGCTTCAACTCTTACCCAAAAGCCTTGACACTTCAACCAAGCTAAGTTCTAAATCTAGCTAGAGATTTGCCTTCAACCGAGCTTGAGGCTCTCTTAGCGGTCGTCCATATCTGCTGTCCCTACCAAACTGCCCATTTCCAGAGTCTTCAGAGACGGCTGTGCTACAGTAAAAAGAGCACTGGATTTGGAACAGGAAGACCTGACATTGTAAACCGGAGCTCCCATGTGGTTGCACAGATTATTCTGCGGCCTACTTCACAAAGACGGTGGAAGGATTAAAACAGAGAACAGACATGACAGTGGTGTGTAAAGTGTACAGGTCTGGACAACTGCTCAAAATATTATCATTATTGTTGATAACCTCAACTACCTCCTAAACCCTTGAGTAATTCTGACACTTTTCTCTTTTGAAATTTAGAGCCATTGAGCTAGAAAGAAACTTAGAGACTGTCTTCAGTACCGTCATGCTTACTGATGAGGAAAATGAGGACAAAAGCCTGATTAGCCTGAGGCAGAGGTCATGGACTGGCAGGCGACAGGACATGGTTAGCCTACAGAGTTCTGTCTGACCCACATGCTACTGACCCACTCAATGTTTTAAATTTTTAAATTGCAAGAAGCCACAAACATCTGGATTTCCATCTTGTCTTGATTGAAAGATCTAATGACACTGAACCCATATTCTTCATGGCAACAGTGCGTGGGGCTGAGAAATGCCTGCCCCCTTAGACAGGGCTTGGGTTCTCCAGTTTGCCCATGTCCTCACTGTACCCTGTTTACTCCACCACTATGGCCCAAGATCAGCTACCATTTACCATCTCATTCCGCGCCCCTCCACTCATTTTCCTGACCTGCCTCACCCAGTACCTTGAGTTAGCAACTTTTAGCCTATAGTCACACACTTTTAGTGGAATTTTCTCCAATGCCTATATGAAATGAGATCTAAGTCTCACTAATTCCTTTTTGAAAAAGTGTTGTAGTAGTCAACACAATCCCAGCAGGCCTTTTCACAGAAATTGATAATTCTAAAATCTGTAGATGTGCGAATGACCTAGAGTAGCCAAAGCAATTTTTAAGAACAGTAAAGGTGGAAGACTTAAGTTACCTTGTTTCAAGACTGACTATAAAGCTATCGCAATCCAGGCAATGTGCTGTTGTTCAAAAGAGAGATGAACAGATCAATAGAACAGGAGAGAGTCCAAAAATAGACGGATGTATACATGGCCAGTTGATTTTTGACAAAAGTGTCAGAGCAATTCAATGGAGAAAGAAAACTATTTTCAACAAACGCCACTGGTACAATTAGATATCCTAATGGGGGAGAAAAAGCAGTTCAGCATATAGACATTAAGTGTGACAACCATAATCAAACCCCAGCTCTGCCTCTTACCAGCCATGCAACCTTATGTCTCAAGTCTGTTTGCTCTCCTGCAAAATGAGGATCGCTCCAGATACACAGTCCACAGGGTTACTGTGAGAACTACATGAGATAATGAACGTAAAGTGATCAGCACAGTGGCTGGCAAAGAGATAATGCTCCATATTCAGCCCAAATCTAATCTTTCTAGTCTCCTCTATTCCTCTCTGAGGCCTCACTATGCCATAACATATCTATTGTTTGTTTTAATATAAAAGTAATAGTTTTTCCCAAATCTCCCAGCAAAATTAACACTCCAGGTTGATGTGCTATTGATTGTGTGGTTTCTCCACACTACCAGTGGTCCTTCAAAGCCAAACTTCTTGAACAAGTTCCCAACCCTGTCCCACTTCCTCCATTCAAGGCCTCAGTGCCTCACAACCTCCCTTCCACCCAGCACACTGTGGACGCGGTGGCTCCCACCAAGGTTACCAATGACCTCCACATGACTGGACCAAAGAACGAGTCCTTATCACATCAGACCAAGTCAGCAGCACAGGGTTCGGCTGGTCCACATCCCCTCCTCTTAACCATAATCCTCCTGGCTCTCCTCCTACCTCTCTGGTTGCTCTTCAGTCTTCTTTGCTGGCTCCTCCTCCTCTACCTCCCCTTTAAATGGTGGAGCTCCTTGGGCTTCTCCTAGGCCCTTTCCATGTTTCACTCTATGTATAGCAGGGGTTACAAACTCAAAAGCCTACAGGTGCCAAGTATGGAAGATAAGTAAGCGAAGCAGCCCAGAATCACTGTGAGGAAACCACAGGGAGTGACGGGGACTGTGGCAAACTGAAGGACACACCGTGCCCTGTCTAAGGGGGGCAGCAGCTATTCAACTCCAGGCAATTGCTGCCATGCGGAAATGTAGGGTAAGTGTTGTTAGATGATCTCTTTTTTCAAAAGAAGCCAGAGTACAGATTTTAACGTAAAATCACAATATTCACTGTTGGCCCTAATTGAAGAAAAAAAAAAATCAGAGGGCCAAATTAGGCCACCAATTTCTAAGATTTTTTCTAGAAATTCTTCCTAAGCAGCAGAATCTACTCCTGCTGCTATACACCAAAGATTCCCACTAGCCTAGACTTCTCTCCTGAGCTCCAGGACCATATATACAACTATCTGCTGGCCCATCTCTACTTAAATGCTTCACAGGCACCTCAAACTCAGCATCTCCTGACACTGAGTCAGCTCCCGCCTTGCTCCTGCCAGCGCTCCCTCTCTTAGCGGAGGATACCCTGAAATGGCTCAAGTCCGAAAGCTGGGGATCATCCTTGAGTCCTCCCTCTCCCTCACCTCCCTCATCCATTCACCAAGTCTGGTCCTTTCTACTTCCTAAGTATCAATCTGTTCACCTCTCTGCCTCCCTGTTGCTACCACCCTTGCCAATGCCACCATCACATCTCCTAGACTCCAAAGCATTTCCCTGCTACCTCCTCCTCCGATCTATCCTATATTCTGGAGCTAGAGGCATTCTTTCAAAATGCAGATCTCCCCTGGTTCAACCCCTTCAATGACTTTCCATTGTCCTTAGGATCAAGTCCCAAATCCCCATGAATGCCTCATCTCAAATTACCCTCCTCATCCCCTTGCTGAACCTCTGTCCCCTGTGCCTAAAACACTCTCCCCTCCCTCAACACACGAGCATATACCCTCACATGCCTTCCCCACTCCTACTAACCCTTTACGCCACTAGAAGAGGTGAGGACTCCCTATCATACATTCCCAACTGTTCCCCTTTCGTACTATTCATCAAAATGTGTCCTGACTTGTCAAATGAATGTCTTCCCCATTAAACCCTAAAATCTATGACAAGACACTACTATATCCCCAGTGTCCATCCGAAGCCCCAGCACACACCAGAGACTCAAAAAGTATTTGCTAAACAAATTAATAAGATCTTTGAAGCAAGGTACCACGTCTTCACCTCCCCCCACCCCTACACCCCCACTGGGGACTCAAGTACCAACAAATTAATGAATGAACAAAGGAACAGCCTCTTTCCAGGCATATCTGCCTCCACTTTTTTCCCTCTCCTTATAATCCCAGGTACCACCATTGAACTGATCCTCCTAGCATTCTCTTCTCAAAAATTTTCCATTGCTTCCAGGTAAGGCTGCACCCCTAAAGCTAGAGTGAAAAATTCTCTATAATCTAATCTATCCCACCAACTAAACAAATAGGATTTAACTCCAACTCTGAAGGACTGACTCTGATTATATGGAGAAAAAGTAGAAGCCCAACAGACTCAGAAAGGAAAGAGTACCTAGATTGATTAGCGATATCTGTTCCATTTATAAGCATGCCCACCATGGGCTAGTAATGGAAAATCAGTATGTCTGCTATCTGATTATCAATAATGAACTGGATAGATTCTTCTCCATCTGAGATCTTTGGACCCTTGGAACATATGCTTGGGGATCTACGAGTTCTCTACAAGAAGGGTTTCAGTTTTATAATTTCATTATGAAAGTTACCCTTAAAATTTTAAATAAGCAAAGATTACTAGGCAAATTCAGTGTTATCGTTTGCCTTTGTGTGTATGAACACAGTGGAGCCAAGCAGTATTTATTATTTTACTTGCAATTGGTAGAGAGTAGAAAAGAACACAGGCAGAATTAACATGTAAATAATGCCCTGTACAAGGTGAAGGACAAAATGACATCATAATTTTATAGCAATTAGAATAGAGAAAAGTGGTGGCTGAATTGAGTTATCATATGGGGCAGAGCTGATCAGGCTTGCTAAACTCAAGAGAATCTGAGCTACAGGGTTTAGCACTATCTATATATATTTCTTCTCATCATGATAGAAATGTAAGTACAAGAGATATTTCACTTTCTCCTTAACCTCGCTAAAAGAAAACACCATCAAAAATATGATAAATGGCAAGTGACACCTAGCCTCAGGAGTGGGGGACATGACAGGCTGTGGGGTGAACTGTGGCCAACCAGAGAATACATGCTCCATTTGAGGGGGCAGCCATCACCCAGCTCCAGCCAGCTAGCTGTCACATGGGAAATCAGGATGAGTGTTATCGGGTCTCCCAATTTTAAATGTATATAAATATATATATTTAAAGTAGAGATAAAGAACGAAATTTTGACTGTACATTAAAATCTCCAACTTTGATTTCTATGAAAAATCTCCCAATTCTGGCGACAGATTCCAGTTTTCCCAAGCACCAATGGCCAAAAAATATCGCGTCTGCAGCTCAGCGAGCCAGGGACCACTAGTTTGCGACTCGGCTCTCAATTCTCCTTCAGGCTGCCCACACCCCGCCCCCGCTTCTGTACATCCTCCCCCATGCTCCTGATGGTCCTTCAAGGTCAGCATTCAGGATCCTCAAGGCCTGCCTGCCCCGCTCACGCTGACCCTCGTTCTCTGCAGTTCTGCGCGGACACTCCTGTTGGCTCTCCATCCTCCACTGCCTCCCTCGACAGTTACCTAACCTCGCCGAGTGTTTGTCCAGGCTGGCGCCTTATTCCTCCTGGACCCTCCTCCGTCACCAGCAACGCTGTACACCTTCCCAGTTCTCATGAACCATCGGGGCTGAAGTCAGTAAACCGGAGCGATACAGCACCTCCATGGAGGAAGAGTAGCGAAGTCCCACACTCGACATGGAATCACATCTCGATACCCAGACAGACCCCAAACCAGCCCGGGGCCGATCCTGGATTCACTGGTGCGCGGAGCTCTCCCGAAGGAGCGGGTGGGTGCCTCGGGCCCTCCACGCCGAGCAGTCCGGGAGGACTCGCGGGCGGTGGATGTTCGGAGCAGTGAGAAGCCGCACCGCCCGCCTCCGAGCTGTTTGTGATTTCCTCCCCGCGCTCCCGGTCACCCTCCCCCTTAGGCCGCCCTCACTCGGCGGCCCGCCTTCCCGGGCTCGGCCCCTTCCCATCTCCCCGTACACACTGCCCCGCGACCCTCCCACCTCCGCGGCGAGAGCAAACCTCCAGCGGGTGTCGGAAGGCAGGCAAGCGCCGAGGCCGCGGCCGCGCCGGCCCCGCTCCCGGGTTCCACTCCGCGGGCGCGACCCCGCCCGGCCCCGCCATCGCCTCGGCCCCGCGACCTCACACCCGCCGCGCGGGGCCCGCCCGCGGCTGTGGCCGCCCGCCCGCGCCGGCCCGGGCCCTCACCCGCGACAGGGTGAGGTCGGTCATGAGCTGCTCGAAGGCCCGCGTCTCCTCGGCCTGCCGCTGCGTGTGCAGCGCGATCTTCTCACTGAACTTCCGCGGGTTGGCGCTGCCCGAGCCCGGCGAGGCGGCCATGGCGCGGGCCCGGCGCAGGCAGGAGGGGGAGACGGCGGGCGCGGGCCCTGCGCCTCGGCCCACCCGTCCGTCCGCAGGCCGCCCCGGCCGCCGCCCGAAGCCCGTCCTCCGGCGCGACCCGGCAGTGGAGCCGCCGCGGCCCCACAGCCAGCGAGCGCCCGGGAGCGCGCCGAGGTCCGCCCCCGCGCGCCCGGCCCCGCCCTCGGCGCGGCCCGCCCGCCGCCCGGCCCCGACCCGGCTCGGCGCCCGCCACCGGAGGGCTTTCCCCGGTGTCCCGAGCCGGGCTCGCGACCCGCCACGCAGACACTGAGGAAACCCCGTCAGCAGAGCAAAACGCATCCGACGTGAGGGAGCAGCTAGGGTACCATTTTTCCAAAACGCTCCCTCGTAGGGACGTCCTGGCCTTTGGATTTACGTTACAACGTTAGAACAGTTTTAACATCCTTCTCTCCCGGCTTTCCTCCAGTTATGCTGATTTCCTTCAGGGGGTGAAAACGGGGCGACCTACGCTTGAGCAATCCTCTCCCTCAGTTCCCACACTCTGGGGCCTATGGTCTGCCCTCCGTCCTCCGCCTCGCAGCCCGCTTCCTCCCTCGATTTGTGTCGTTGACAGTCCGCTCAGGCCCACCCAAGAAAAAAGTTACTAAATCTGGATCTCAGTTTCTAAAACCATCTCCCGACTTGCCCGAACTTGAGCGTGGGCACCCTCCTCGCTCCTCGGCCCCGGCCCTTTTTCCAGGCTCTTTCTGAGCATCCGTGGCCTCTGCAGACTCCAGCTCCAGTCAGACGTCGACTCCCCGTTTGTAACTAGCTTCTCAGCCTCAACGGTTTTCTCCCTCTCCTGCAGCCCAGGAGCTCCTCTCCGTATAGATGTGGCTGTGTGTAAAGATGTCCTGGACGGCTCTGAGAGTGTGTCTGCGTTTTGTAAATTAGGAACTATTAGGGACACGCAGAAGAGTGCAGAAAATGATGTTAGCGACACCTACTCCCTCCACTATCAAGATTAAATGTATCAAAATATTTTGCTTAAGTTACTTGGTATTTATTAAAGAAATAGAAAATTAGACAGAAGTAAAACCCGACCATTATTCTTTCTCCTTCCTCCCTAGAGATTGTCACTGGGCTCAAGTTGGTACGTACCACTCACATGCATGTTTTTACACTTTTACTACATACGATGTACGGCTCCACCAACTGCATATGAAATACCAAATTTGGCTTTAAAATTTACAAAAACAACATCATGCTGAATAACCTTTTGCAACCTTTTTCATTTACTATTGTTTTTGAAATTCATTTGCATTGATTCATTTGTTTTAATTACTGTGTAGTATTTCATTGTAGTTTTCATATGTCTCAGATTTTTTTAAGAAAATTTAATATGAGAACATATCTCTATTAGCTAGAGGTTAGCTTGTTTTATTAAGCATAATTGGATTTATTTTTTCTGTTTTATTTTGTGCCATCTACCATCCTTTTTCTTTATATTTTATTTTCTGCTTTCCTGTTACACTGGGTTCAGTTTCAGAGAACAGAATTCATTCTAGATAGTTTAAGTATAAAAGGGTATAGGGTATAAAATGGCTTAAGGACTTGTTTGGAGGGCTGAGGAAGCAGACTCCAGGTTGAAAGGTTCAGAAATGACCTTGAGAGACATGCTGCAGAACCAGGCCACCAAAATAGCCACTGCCTCTTCTAAAATCTGGAAGCCACCTACTGAATTGGAGAGCTGTCACTACACTTGCCACCTCCTGAACCATATGAGAAGAAGCCACTGTAGAAAAGTCCGACAGTCCTCACCAATAGAAACAGCACATACACAGTCTCAGCTTCACTGCCACCTTACAAATCCAATAAGAGAGAAAATTGGCTTGGAAGTGCCAAAACTGCATCCAGAATTCTAGCTGCAATAACATCTAGGAAATGTAGCCTTTCAGCTTCTGAGATATAGGTAGGCACAGGAGGACACTGGAATGGGTGTTGAGCTAAATCCTCCATTTTCATCCACCAATTGACCAATGCAAGGATCTATCATATCGAATTCTATTGCACTGAATGACTGTTCTTTATTTCCATGTTTCCGTTATCTAATTTGGAAGATTGTCATCCTACTTCTATTCTTATTATGGTTAATCTAATCTTTTTCTATTTAATTTTTTAATCAAATAAATACATGTGGATTTTTCTTTTTTTTCTTTTTTCTTTTTTTTTTTGCAGTAGGCGGGCCTCTCACTGTTGCAGCCTCTCCCGTTGCGGAGCACAGGCTCCGGACGCGCAGGCTCAGCGGCCATGGCTCACGGGCCTAGCCGCTCCGCGGCATGTGGGATCTTCCTGGACCAGGACACGAACCCATGTCCCCTGCATCGGCAGGCGGACTCTCAACCACTGCGCCACCAGGGAAGCCCCATGTGGATTTTTTTTAACAATTGTTTTACAAGGCATACAATTTTAAAAAGAAGTAATGCCCAATCCCCCTGTAATAAGTTTTTCCTGCTGTTTTGTGATTATTTTTCAGTTTTAGATGTTGACTATTCATTTTCTATTATGGGAAAGGATTCTTTGGCTCTTTTGTGCCCCCCAACAAAAATATGATTTTCCCTGCTCCCATTCTTTCAATGTAGTTATATGATAATTCTTGGTAAGTCAATATTAAGTGTTTACACAGTGTACTATAGTTCCATTTTTATACAACTTTTCTGAGTAGTGCCTTTGTTTTTTATTTGCTTAGATTTCTCTCAACTCATTAGAAATGCTTTCCCAAACTCTGATTTATAGTATTTGGATTTTCAGCCCTGTCCCTCCCCTCTTCTGGTGCCTCTGGTCTTCTTTCTAAACAGTTCCCAGAACTGTGAAAGACATTACTGAACCCATGAATGATCGGTTTTGGGGGGAACTTCTCTCCTAGAGCACTTTGCCTTCCTGCTCCATCCTGGACTGGTTGCTCTCCAGGCCTGCTGCACTGCTATCTGCTGGCTGACCTCACCATCATCCTGAGGGCTCCCTTCATCTCCTGTCTTCTGACCTCTGCCTCTTGCGTCCCAAGTTGTCCTCTTGCTCCGTGTACTGCTTTATGTTAGTGGAGGACATTCTCCAATAGTTTCCTGAGAAAGAAAGAATACATAAAAGATAAAATCCTTGAGAATTTGTGTGTATGCAGATGTTTTTATTTTTCCCTCAGACTTAATTGATACTTTGGCTAAGAATAGTCTTCATCGGAAATCCTTTTCATTTAGTTCTTTGAATGCGTTGCTTCACTGTTTTCTCATGTCCAGTGTTGCTATTGGGAAGGCCACTCACATTCTGTTTCCCTTTCCTTTGTAGATGACCTGTTTGTTTCGGTTTTTTTTTTTTGAGGGCTGTTATTGTTTATTTATTTTCATTCCCCCCGCCCCCCATTCTCCGAAGCCTTCGTGTTCTGATATTTTATGATGCCGTGCCTTGGTGTGAGGATTTTGTTGTTTGTTGTTCATTGCACTGGCATTAGGTATGTGTGTGGAACCTGGACACTCATGCCCTTTAGTTCTGGGAAATTGTCTTATCTTTTTGATAATTTTCTTTATGTTCTTTCTTTCTGGAAATTCTGTTGGTCCGTTAATGGATCTCCTAGATTGCTCTTCTAATTTTCTCATCTTTTCTCTATTTTCTATTTCTGTCTTTCGTTGTTGTTGTTCTATTTCCTGATAAATTTGCTCAACTTTGTCTTTCAACCCTTCTGTTAAACTTTTATTTCTGTTAGTGTATTTTTAATTTCTGAATGCTCTTTCCTGATTTCTGAAATGAAAAAAAATAGCATCCTGTACTCATTTCATGGGTGTTTATAGGTTATTTTTTCTGTTTTTACATTTTCTTCTACTCCTTGTATTGTCTGTCTCTGTTTTGTCTGAGTTTATTTTTCAGTTTGTTCATTTTGGTCTTCATCTAGAGGCTTTCCTCAAACCTCTGGTGATCCTGACTCCATTCATAATTAAGACAGAGACACTAAGTATGTATAGATTCCTTGTTTCTGGAAATTAAAATGTTTTTAAATAAATATTTTTATATATTCTGTAGCAGAGATTGCTGATTGTCTCCCAATATTCATTCTTCCCTCCTTCCTTTATTAAAAGAAATACTGAGCTTTAGCTGGGTGCTTCACTGCCCAGCAAAAGTCAGCTAAAGACTACATTTCCCATTCTCCCTTGCAACTAGGTATGGTCATGTGACTGTGTTCCATCCAACAGATGTTAGCAGAAGAAATATAGGCAACTTTGGGATCATGCCCTTAAATGTAAAGGAGAATGGCCTTTTTCCTCTTCTCACTGGCTGGAATATGGATGTGGTAACTAGATCAAGGGCAGCTATCTTAGACCATTAGATGAAAACTATGTGTTGAGAATGACAGAATGATGGTAGCAAAGGCACTTGGGTTCCCAGCCCTGGGGAACAACAATGTTAGCTCTAAACTGCTTCTAGACTATAACATCACTGAGAGATAACCATTGGTTTTGTTTAAAGCCCTGTTATTTTGGTCTTTGTTACAGCAACCAAACCAGTACCTGTTATACTTAAATAGAAAAAGTTTTGTAAACATATCAAGATATGGTTAACAACAGTTGTCTTTGGGGATGTTGGGACTACTGGGAAACTTACCTTCTACTTTACACATTTCTAAATTATATGCAATTCTAAAGACAAGTGTGTATTACTAGTAAAATCAGAAAAAAGAAAGATGGTACAAATATCAATTATTTTTATTTTTAAAAAAATATTTATCTATTTATTTTTGGCTGCTTTGGGTCTTCATTGCTGTACATGGGCTTTTTCTAGGTGCGGCAAGTGGGGGCCACTCTTTATTGCAGTGTGCGGGCTTCTCACTGTGGTGGCTTCTCTTGTTGCAGAGCATGGACTCCAGGCACGTGGGCTTCAGTAGTTGTGGCATGTGGGCTCAGTAGTTGTGGCTTGCAGGCTCTAGAGCACAGGCTCAGCAGCTGTGGTGCATGGGCTTGGTTGCTCTGTGGCATGTGGGATCTTCCCAGACCAGGGCATGAACCCATGTCCCCTGCACTGGCAGGCGGATTCTTAACCACTTCGCCACCAGGGAAGTCCCTGGGGAGTTTTTAAAATTTGTTTTGTTTTGTTTTTTCTCTTGGGCAGGTCAGTTTCTCCCGCCTAAAGAATCTTCCAGTTGACTATCCAGGAGTATAAATAAACTGCTGGCATTCTGAGAGTCATGTGGGAAAAAAGAAGAGCTAAGAGTCTCACTATTTGATGTGTTGACTTGCTGTTACTCTCTCTGTTTTCAGACAGCACCTCACTCTAGCTTTTTCTTTGCCTCACCCTGAGTCCAGAACATCTCTGGCTCTGCTTCCCCAGAGTTAACCTCCTGTTTACAGTCCTGGTGGAAAGGAGTCATCAGGTTGCTTTGAGCAGTTGGGGAGGAGATCTGTGTGTCTAACTGCTCCTCATATACACTTTTGACCAACATTTGTATTTTCAGCTCTATCCTTCCCCTCTTCTGGTGCCTCTAGTCCTCTTTCTGAAGTTCTTTGGTGTAAATCATCTTGCTTCTTATTAGTTTTTCCCCTTTCCCCTGGTTCTCAGGCACTTTGGTTTCAGCTTTTTATGTTCTGCTTTGTCAATTACCATTGGTCCATGGGATGGGGGGAGGGGAGCATGGCTAGGCCTGCTACGGGAAAGCCCCTAGCTGGACAAAACTTAAAAGTTATACGTAGAAGTGCTGGGAGGGTTAAAAAAAAAAAAAAGTTAAAAGTAAAAGCACAGGCAAGGAGAGATTGCATGATTTGGACACACTAAGAATTTCAGGACCATGAACCTGGACCCAGAATCAGGACCCAAGTGACCTGGCTTGCAGAGTGGCAAAATTATTTCCCTATGTGCTATCGTAACCTAAGTTGTTTCCAAGCGCTGATATGGCTGCTCTGGCAGGAGTAGAATTTAAAACTGGGAGCTTTAAATTGAAGCTCCTCGGGCCTGTTGACCATTGCTACTGCCATCTGAGCATCCCCTAAGAGGAATAGAAGGGAAACTGGGAATCCACACTCACTGAGACGTATAATTTGTCTAAGTCAGGGATTGGTAAACTTTTTGCTGTAAAGGGCCAGATAGTAAACATTTTAGGTTTTGCAGGTCATCTGGTCTTGTCCCCTTGTAACTACTCACCTTTGCCATCGTATCATGAAAGCAGCCATAGACAACACATAAATAAATGGACATGGCTGAATTCTAATGAAACTTTATTTAACAGTGGGACAGATTTGGCCCATTGACTATAGTTTTCTGACCCCTAGTTGTCTAAGTTGTTCTCATACCTCTTCATTTTTCATAGAGATTGTAGGACTTCCCTGGTGGCGCAGTCGTTAAGAATCCACCTGCCAATGCAGGGGACACAGTTTCGATCCCTGGTCTGGGAAGATCCCACATGCCATGGAGCAACTAAGTCTGTGCACCACAACTACTGAGCCCACACACCACAACTACTGAAGCCCACGCGCCCTAGGTCCTGTGTGCCGCAACTACTGAGCCTGCGTGCTGCAACTACTGAAGCCCATGCTTGTAGAGGCCATGCTCCGCAACAAGAGAAGCCACTGCAATGAGAAGGCCGTGCACCGCAACAAACGGTAGACCCTGCTCACCGCAACTAGGGAAAGCCTGTGTGCAGCAACAAAGACCCAACGCAACCAAAAAATAAAATAAAATAAAATAAAATAATAAAGATTGTAAGAGAATTGCTCGTTATCTGTGAGTATCAGTTATTTTCAGGTCAAACTCAAAACTTAGAGTTGTTGTTTATTTTTTGGTCTTCTGGTCTCTTTTGTTGCTGTTGCTCTTAGCTTAGTTTCTGTTCCTTTGTAGATAATCTGTCTCCTCTCCTTGGTTACTTTGCAGTTTTGTAACAATATGTCAAGATATGGATTTTTTGTTTATCTTGTTTGGAACTCAGTATATTTCAATCTGAATACCTATATCATTTAGAATTAGATTTAGCTGTAACAGAAAACCTCCCAAAAAGTAACCTTAAACAATACGAAAATTTATTTCTCTCTTGTGTAAAAGTCAAGGTACTATCCTGTTGCTCTGCCATTCACACCCTCACCTTCATGATACAAGATGGTAGTATCTCCACGCTAAGCAGCAATACACAGGACGGTGAAAAGAAAGGGAGAAGGGCACATGCATTCTGTATCTTTAAGGAAGGTTCTCATAAGCTGCTACATGAACTTCCTTCTATATCCATTCCATTGAACAGAACTTAGTTACATGGCCATACCTAGATACAAGGTAGACGTGTCCAACTAAAAATCAGGATTCTATTATGATGGAACAGTGGTTGTCAAACTGTAGCATTCATCAGAATCACTGGGGAGCTTCTTAAAACACAGATTGCTGACCACCTTCTGAGGCTCAAATTCTTCTGAGCTCAGAAACCTCTGAGTTTCTGACTCAGTATGTCTTGGATGGTGGGGAGAATTTGCATTTATTTAATATAAATTTATTTATTTAATTTACTTATTTTTGGCTGCATTGGATCTTCGTTGCTGCACACAGGCTTTCTCTAGTTGCAGCGAGCAGGGGCTACCCTTTGTTGCAGTGTGTGGGCTTCTCACTGTGGTGGCTTCTCTTGTTGCACAGCATGGGCTCTAGGTGCACGGGCTTCAGTAGTTGCAGCATGTGGGCTCAGTAGTTGTGGCTCACGGGCTCTAGAGCACAGGCTCAGTAGTTGTGGTGCACAGGCTTAGTTGCTCCGCGGCATGTGGGATCTTCCTGGGCCAGGGATCGAACCCGTGTCCCCTGCATTGGCAGGTGGATTCTCAACCACTGCACCACCAGGGAAGCCCAGAATTTGCATTTTTAACAAGTTCTCAGGTGATGCTGATGCTGCCTGCTCTGGGACCTCACTTTGAGGACCATAACTTTTAGATGCCAGGAGAAAAGATACTGAAGAACAACTGGAAGACCCTGCTACATGTCTTTCAAGTGTTCCAGAAATTTTTCTAAAATCTCTTTAAATATTGTTTCTTCTCCATATTTGTTCTTTCCCTGTAGAAGTTCAGTTAGATGCATATTAAACATTTCCATTCTATCCTTCATGTCTTTTTACCTTCCTTTTATATTTTTCTACTCTTTTTGTGTGTGTGTGTGTGCTACATTCTAGGTAATTTCATCAGATCTATCTTTCACTTTACTAACTTCTCTTTTCAGCCATGTCTAATCTGCTGTTTAACCTGTCCATTGAGTTTTTTCTTCCTCAAGGACTGTTTTCCCATCTACAAACTCCATTTAGTTCTTTTTCAAATCTGCCTACTCTTTACTCAGAGTCCTGTTTCGTATCTTTTTATTCCTTCTTTTATGCCTTTAGTTATACTAATTTTATATTTCCTTTCAGCATGTAGTTCTATTATTTCAAGTTTGGGGAGCTCTAATCCTGTTTGTTGTATTTGCTGGCTCTTGTTTATGATGGATTGTTTCCTAGTGTTTTTAACTATGCTTTCATCTTTAGGAAGGTTCAATTATCTTACCCCATGGGGATTCTGGGTAGTGGAAATAGGACTCGAATATTGTTTTGTTTTGTTCCATGAGCTGCATGGGAATCAATTACTAGACCTGAGAATTTTATTACATAGAGACCATAAATTCAGCCCCTAAACCCATGTAGGGCCAAGTTTTTGACTTTTCAAGGGGCTTCCCATCCCCAACCCCCCAGAGCCCAGCCAGAGATAGTCAAGTTTCCTTATTAACTTTACCTGTGGTAGAGTTTACCCTTTCAGGCTGGGATTTTACCCTACTTACAAACTAGTACATTAACCTGTTACTACTTCATGGATGCTGGCAGGAGGCGTGAGATGCCTGGGTCAGAGACACTGCACAGCAAACAGCATGAGCATCATTTTGGTGTCAATTCCTCTTGCCCACCAAGTCCCACAGGGGTGATGCAGAAGGACCCAGATGGACGCCTACACGTGCACTGGCTTCTGTCACAAGAGAGGAACCAACCTGCTCTTTGATTCAGAAGAAGGCATTGCCTCATCCCTCAAAGTTGCTTGCTGTAAACACAACCCTGAGAAATGCCCCAGTAAAGAATGATCAGAGCTTTGTATTTGTGGCATAACCAGCCAGAATGTCCAGGAATGCTCAGGGCCCATAGAAGATCAAAATCACAGAAGGTGATTTCTATATAGGTGGTTTATGGGCCAAACCTTAAGAAATGCTGCCACTAAGAATGAAATCACAGAGTGAATCAAAGAATTACTATGGGCTATGGTTTTCAAATGGAAAGTAATTGACTTCTTGGTATGGCAAACCCTCCCTCCACTCTTCTTTCGCAGAGACCAGGAAGGCAGATGCCACTTCCAGGGCTCCCTCACAGATGGGCCTGGCCACATGACCAGCTTGGTTATTGAGACTTAAGGAAAAGCCAATTGGAAAGCTTCCCAGAAAACTTTGGTTTTCAGATAAAAGGGACATATTTAGCTGTAGCTAGCCCTTTCTCCTTTATACTTTGAATACAGACATGCTGCCTGGAGCTATGGAGCCTTCTTGCAACCATGAAAAGAGAAAGCATAGAAACAAACTCAATATTCAGAAAAATAGAAAACAATAGAAAACAATACTAATGATCAGCATTAGTATTGTGAGTAGCTAAACAAACACTTGCAACTGTTTTCTTCTAGACTTATGTGAAACAAAGATAACCCTATTTGTTTAAATCACTGGAAGTCTGTTTTCCATTTATTGCAGCCAATTCCTGATGCACTTCGGTAAAGATCCTCATTTCTTTTTTTCCTTTTTTTTTAACTTTTAATGTTTTCATAATTCCAGATTCACAGAAAAGTTGCAGATATGTAAAGAATTCCCATATACTCTTTACCCAGATTCCCAAATATTAACATTTTACTGCACTTGCTTTATTATTTCTTTTTCTATATATATGTTCATTTTTTTCTAAACCATTTGAGAGTAAGTTGATATGATGCCCCTTTATCCCTAAATATTTCAGTGTTTATTGCATAAAAACAAGGGTATTCTCTTACATAGCCACAGTATAATTACCAAATCAGGAAATAATCTTTGATATAGCACTGTTATCTAATCTGCAGATATTATTTAAATGTTTTGCAAACTGTCCCAATATAATATTATGGCAAAGGAAAATCTAGGATAACTCCCAATATTCAGTTGTCATGTCTCTTTAGTATCCTTTAATCTGGAACAGTTGTTCAGTTTTTGTATGTCTTTCATGACTCTGAAAAGTTTTGAAGTTACAGGCCAGTTATTTTGTGGAATGTCCCTTAGTTAGCGTTTGTCTTGTATGTCCTCATGATTAGTTTCACATTATGCATTTTTGTAGGAATAGCACAGGAGCAATGTTGCATTCATAGTTTATCTATCAGGATGCACACGATGTCAACTTGTCCTATTACTGATGTTAAGTTTGGATCACTTAGTTAAGATGCTCTCTGCCAGGTTTCTCCACTGTAAAGTTTCTATTTTTTTCCATTAGTAGTCAATACAACTCTTGAAGGGAGACAGTCTGAGACCGCATAAATATTTTGTTACTCAATAAACTTGCACCCAACTAGTTTTAGCACTCATTAATGATTCTTGCCTTTTCCCCATTTATTTGTTTATATTAGAATGGGCTCATGAATTCTTATTTTATCCAATTAGGTTATAATCCATTACTATTACTATTTTTATATTTAAATTATCCCAGCTTTAACCTTTAAGCTGGCTTCTGTATCCTTTTAATATGCCCCCATCCATTTTTTAGTATTTTTTTCTTTTTGGGCACAACAAGATATTCTGGCCATCTTGTACTTTTTCTTCCCAGCCCCAGATCCAGCCACTTCTCCAAGCAGTCTTGGTTTCTTTTAGTGGAAAAGCGTGTTTGGGCACTGGTTCTTTTTATTTTTGGAAGCTAGTCTTTCTGAGTTGGCTTTTTGTGAGAGGAATTATCCTTTAATTTCTGTTACATCATCCTTTCAGTTGTATGCCTTTTCAACCCCTACCTCCAGATTTCCCCTCACCATCCAGATCTCAGTGCCTCTGTACCTATAGGAACTGGGAATGTGTTTCTCCAGGGACAAAAGCCAGTGACTGTGAGCAATATAGTGAGTTTAGCAAGCATACATTTTTACATAATCATATCAAATTCATTTTCTAGAAAATGGGGCAAATTTTAGAATAAATAACTGCAATTTAAGGCCAAAAGTGTTTCACAAATAATTTCACCAAACTCATATTGTTGAATGGGATCCAAAACTCTTTAGCAAAGGTGATATACCAATACATATTTTTGATTTTTTGTTTCCTAAGTAATATTTAACAGTTATTGAGAGCTTAAAGTCAGGTTCTATTCTAGTCTCCTCTTTTTTCAGCATTTCACAGAGTGTGTTCCATGGAACATGAGTGTCAGAGATGGCTAAGAGGAGCTTCCTGAAAAGTAGGAGGGGTGGGACTGCATAGTCAAATACATTTGGGGAAAGCTAGGCTACACAAAGTTAAGCTGGTCTCTTGACTGTGGGATTTCTGAAAGCTTTTTTATTTTTACTTATTTTTATTTTTAAAATTTTGGCTGCTCTGGATCTTCATTGTGGCGTGAGGGATCTTTATTGCAATGCGTGGGCTTCTCCAGTTGTGGCAGGCGGGCTCCAGAGCGCACGAGCTCAGTAGTTGTGGTGTGTGGGCTTAGTTGCCCCGTGACATGTGGGATCTTAGTTTCCTGACCAGGGATAAAACCCACATTCCCTGCATTGGAAGGTGGATTCTTAACCACGGGACCACCAGGGAAGTCCCCTCAAAGCTTTTTAATACATTCATGTGTGTTTTGACTTCTAAGTAAAATGGTGGGATACAGCATTTCCCAAACTTTCTTGATCATAGAATATTTCCTATAGAGCACTGGCTGTCCCAGTGTTCCACAAGGTTCCACTCTTCCAACATCCAGTAAATCAACTCTGCTTCCTAAATATCTCTAGAATTTACCTACCTCTTTTCATCCTAACAACCACCATCCAATTCAGGCCACCAAATCTCTAACTGAGACCTTAATTGGTCAACTTGTGTATCAGTCAGGGTCCCAGCAGGAAACAAATGGCACGCTGAAACTGGTAATTTGAAGAAAAGTTAATAAAGAAACAGGGCGGGGTTTATGGATAATGCAGTACCTCCCGGGTCTAGTTACAGCAGGAATCATTAGCACTCTGGGCCTGAAGGGAATTGGGGAGGGATTGCTTACTGCAATAGGGAGAAGGTACTTATTTAGAGAGAGCAGCCTGATAGGAGCTCTGGCCTTTGGTAGGGAGAGGCAGCCGATTCACAGTGACCTGGAGGAATAAATCTTAACCTCACCTTATTTTAGACCTTTATTTTACTTGTGGTGCCTGTCATTGGCCAAACCCAACCAGAAGCTGGAGGGAGACACTGATGCAGTCCATGAGGCCAGCTTCCCAGGGCACACAGAGTAGAAGGTAGACGGTGGATCTGGAGGGACAAACAGGAGATAGCTAGCACAACCTGTCTTGAATTTTGACTCCTTATCGCCATCCAGCTCCACATTTCTAAGGCCCAAACCTGATCATTTCTTGCTCTTCTTAAAATCCATCAATCAATTGCTCCCTATTATTATTGTTGGAATAAAATCAGTAGTTTAGCACCAGCTCATGAGAGCCGCTGGTTAGCATCTTTTCCCAACTCTACATTCAGTGACCAATGGCGTCAAGCTTGAAATCAGCTATGGGGAGGTATTTACACCATGGAACTGGCAAATGCTACTAACCATTATTGTTTTCTTTCATAGAGCTGCATATTTTAGAATAAAAGCATTTTATTAAAAGAAAATAATGAATTCAGGAAATGTTCTTAAAAAACTATCTCCATTGAAAACACTCAGAAACAATGACCAACCTAATAGTGATGAGGGCTCCTAGCACCCAGATTATATTCTCTAAATACCCTTTCCCACTAAAAGTAACAAGGGCTCCTTGGAGAAATAGCTGATTCTGGGGTGATGGGGGTGGGAGGAATTGGGAAGTTGGGACTGACACACATATACTATTGATACTATGTATAAAACAGACAACTAATGAAAACATACTGTACAGCGCAGGGAAGTCTACTTAGTGCACTGTGGTGACCTAAATGGGAAGGAAATCCAAAAAAGAGGGGGTGTATGTATATGTATAGCTAATTCATTTTGCTATATAGCAGAAACTAACACAACATTGTAAAGCAACTGTACCCCAGTAAAAGTTAATTTAAAAAAAAAGAATTCTGTGGTGAGAAAAGTAACAAGATGTGGCTGGAACACTGGGGTCATGACAAAAGAACTCAAGAGTCACTACTGAAGGTACTTCTACTGGACCAAGAGGGGACAATTTGAGCATGTAAAAAATTAAAAATTTAAAAAATATATGTATATCCGCCATGAGTGGATTGAAAGACATCAAACATATAAAAAAATCTAGGGCTTCCCTGCTGGCGCAGTGGCTGAGAGTCTGCCTGCCAATGCTCGAACACAGGTTTGAGCCCTGGTCCGGGAAGACCCCACATGCCATGGAGCAACTAAGCCCATGTGCCACAACTACTGAGCCTGTGCTCTGGAGCCCGCGAGCCACAACTACTGAAGCCTGCATGCCTAGAGCCCGTGCACCGCAACAAGAGAAGCCACCACAAGTGAGAAGCCCACACACTGCAACAAAGAGTAGCCCCGCTCGCAGCCAAAAATAAATAAATAAATTTTTATTTTAAAAAATCTAGGAGTCATGTGATTGAAAAAAACAAAACCTCATTGGTCAACTTTAGTAGATGTTAGGGAACAGTCTTATTCTGAAAACTGGTAAATAAAGGGAGAGAAACAGCATTCATCATCTTTGCTGTATAGTCTTCAAGGTAACCAAATAATTAACGATAGGACATTCTTTTTAGAAAAATTCTGATAAATGAAGAAGGAATTATAGAATATTACCATTTTGCAACCCCTAATGAAATAAAAAATCTAGTCAGTCATTATCAGTGGCTGCCGAATCCATGTGATATATGATGAAAAGCTCATGGGAAACTTTATAACAAATGGGTCAAGCTGACATTTGAACCTAATGATCAGACTTTACATCTCAAAAAGATAAATCCCTGATGTGCTGTAACAGGAATTCTGAAATATTTTTGTCAAAAGGTTGAAACTGAGTCCGATCCACAACAATGTAATAAGAAACACCAGAATATAGAAATTCTATAGGATCAATATCAAATACATTACAAGACTTAAAAAAAAGAGAGAATTCATAGATTAAGGGATTTAAGAGACCTATCAACTAATAGATGTAATGTGGGGATCTTGTTTGGCACCTGACTCCCATATATGAAATGTTTAAGCAATTGTTAAGACGTCTGGGGAAATGTAAACACTGACTGCATATTCGATATTTCAAATTTATTTTTTAGGTGTGATAATGGTATGGGGATTTTTTTTTTTTTAAGTGTAAGAGTGTGATTTCTCACCCTTGGTACTACTGACATTTTGGACTAGGTAGTTTTCTGTTGATGGGGCTGTTCTCTGCATTGTAAGACATGCATTAGCAGGAACCCTCGCCTCTACCCACTAGATGCCAGTAGCACCCCCTTAGTAAGGACAGCAAAAAATATCTCCAAATATTGCCAAATGTCTCATGGGGGGGGACAATTGCTCCCTATTGAGAAACGCTGTGTTAGAGATACATACCAAAGTATTTGGTATGTATACATACCAAAGTGGTTGAAATGATACTGTATCTGATTTGTCAAAATAACCCAAGGGAATGTGGGTGACTGTAGAGATATGAGTTTGACCCTGTATTGGTAATTGTAGAGGCTAGATAGTGGACACGTGGGAGTTCATTATACCATTCCTTCTGTTTGTACATTAGACGTTTTCTGTAATAAAAGTTAAAAAATTGTAGTGCCAAAGGAGTATTAAAATATTTCTATTTTCCCAAAGCATCATTAGCATATTAAGTTAAATAAGTTGTCTCTTAGTCAGAAGGTTTATGAGTATAGTTCATAGTCATTTAATGTCTTAGTAAAGCCCCTGGCCTACTTCCTAAGTCCCAAGTCCTGAAGAAGTGGATGATCTAAAGACTGGATAATAAACTCTTTTCCAAACTAGGTAACTTTTTTTTTTTTTTTTGCTTTCAACAAAACTAGAGGACCTAATTATGCTAATCATGTGATAATTTTTTATTATAATTCATTGAGATTTGGGAGCTATAACTAAGGAGTCCTAAGAAATGGGTGACATCATCACAAAACACCTTCCATTCCGTGTACTTATTATGACAGCAAAGGTTCTCAAAGCTTACATTTATAAAAGTGAAAAATAGGAAGAGAATTGGTCATGAGCCCTATCTCATTATAGCAAGTAATAATACTTATCCATAAGTTTTTTAAACCTTCACTTTAAGAACTTTATTAAGAAATGCATTTCAAATGTCTTAGAATTCTTTGTCAAGATAATATATAAGATTACTTTGATCAAAAATGCATTAACAGTAATTATGATGCAAAGTATGTTTCTGGATTGAGTTAACAGCCTTATGGTCACAGGAAAAAAAAATTTTAATTTAATTTTTTTTTCTGCGGTACGCACGCAGGCCTCTCACTGTTGTGGCCTCTCCCGCTGCGGAGCACAGGCTCCGGACGCGCAGGCCCAGCGGCCATGGCTCACAGGCCCAGCCGCTCCGCGGCATGTGGGATCATCCCGGACCGGGGCAGGAACCCGCGTCCCCTGCATCGGCAGGCGGACTCTCAACCACTGCGCCACCAGGGAAGCCCCACATTTTTTTATTACACATAATGACAGGATGGTCAAAAGTAAGACTTAATACCGCCAAAAAAAAAAGACTTAAGCTTAAAAATATTACATTAGAATAAAATTCTGAGGGAAGTGGAATAGACACGTTTTTTTTGTTTTTGTTTTTTGTGGTATGCGGGCCTCTCACTGCTGTGGCCTCTCCCGCTGTGGAGCACAGGCTCCGGACGCGCAGGCTCAGCGGCCATGGCTCACGGGCCTAGCCGCTCCGCGGCACGTGGGATCCTCCCGGACCGGGGCACGAACCCGTGTCCCCTGCATCGGCAGACGGACTCTCAACCACTGCACCACGAGGGAAACCCTAGACACATGAGTTTTAAAGAGAAAAAAAGATGTCAAGTTTCCAACTGACGAAGGGCTTTGTTCATGTGCCTTTTAAAATAGGGGGTTCCATTGAAGTGTTCTACTGAGGAGTTTCCTTCTCATACACAGTGGGGTGCTATCTTCAATTAATAATAACACACAAGTATTAAAATATAAAATAGGGGGTTCCATTGGATACCTTTAAGAGCGAGGTAATTTTTACCTGGAAATTCACAATGTTGGCAATTACACACTACACAATTTAAACAAAAAATTTGGATGCCAAATTTAAAATGTGTGGAGAGGTGTACTCTTCTCAGATTCTCTTTGGTTTACACAGGTTTACAAGGTGTCTGCAGCACCGCTGAGGCACCCCAGCTCCTTTCTGCGAGGCCTCACGGTGGCCACTCTCTTCGAGCATCACCCCAGGTGCTATCCACCTTCCTCCTCTTATTTTCCTCTCGTCCTGGTCTCCTTACTTAACATTATACTTGATAAGCACCTTCCTAACTCCCTCTATTTCTTTGCAGGACAATGTAGAGCATGTTGTTAACGTGTATTTCAGGTTTCAGTAACACATGTACTCGATAGCATCTCCCCATTTCGGAATGAGGAAATAGGCTCCGAAGGGGTAACTTCCAGAAGGGCCCACTGCCAGGAAAGCCCAGGTTCTTACCACGTCACTCTTCCTCAGAGGCCTGTGGGATCTCCAGCCATGCACACAAACCATCACCTCCAATTTTGCACTTATGTTTACTTTAGAATTATTCCGTTTCCCCCCCTTGTTTCATATTGTCACTGATTTTCCAATATAGTCTGGCCACAATTTAAAAACACAACAGGATGGGACTTCCCTGGTGGTGCAGTGATTAAGAATCCACCTCCCAATGCAGGAGACATGGGTTTGATCCCTGGTCTGGGAAGATCCCACATGCCGCGGAGCAACTAGGCCCACGCACCACAACTACTGAGCCTGCGCTCTACAGCCCGCGAGCCACAGCTACGGAAGCCCGTGCACCTGGAGCCCATGCTCCGCAACAAGAGAAGCCCCTGCTCGCTGCAACTAGAGAAAGCCCACGCGTAGCAACGAAGACCCAACTCAGCCAAAAAAAAATAAAAACAAAACAAAAACACAACAGGATGCTTCCATATGAATTTGTATGCTAAGTAAGGGTGCCCCCCGGGGCCGTACTTAAAAGGAAACCATTTTTCCTCCCTTTTGCTGCTGTTTACTTTTTCCATATCCAACTTCCCCTAGTCTTTTCTGGTGACTTGTATGTAACACAGAAGTCCCCTGAGGGACACACTATGACCTAGGGTGCCACTGTCATAAAACATTTAATGCTGCTGTAATTTGAAACTTCCAGCCATTAGCTGACATTGAAGTGTCCACCAATAATGATTAAAAACAATTTTGGATTATTAAAAAAAAAACTAAGTGACATTGTTAGTTCTCCACCTCCCCCACCCCACCCCAGTTCTTTTTATGTGGAGGCTACTTCAAGCATTTTACATTTAAGAAGGCTAAACTCACGAGTTAAAAATTGCTTTGAGATAGCTGACTTGCGTTTGTTCGTTCAAAAAGACTATGAAGGGGTTGTTTTTGTTGTGGTTTTCAATTATTAAATCTCACTCTAGTTAACACTGTTTTGCAGGAACTGCTAACAATGACACTGAGAAAAAGAAACACAAAAACGAACAAATGGCCTTTTATTTCATACAAAGATACAAAGGCAATTGTGTGCAGCAACAATCTGATGGGCAGTCCAAATTCTTGAGGGAGGAAATTCATGGTAAATGTCACGATGGCTGGTTGAAGAGAACGTCAAAGAAGGAGAGAGTTGAGACAGAGATTGCTATAGCTAATAAATTAAAATTAATAAGAGCTACAAGGTTTCAATGCCATGACTTGAGCTCGTCTGGGCATCCTCAACGCTGTTAACACGGTTAATTCTACATAGTTGCCATCAAACTTCTTGAAGTGTATTTTGTGCTATTTTGCATTAGAAGTTGTGTCAAGGGAACTATATCCTTACAAATAATTGAAACATCATATTTTGTTAAAGGAGTTGTGAACTTTGCTCATTGTCTGTCATGGATGTGGCCTTTGGGGCATGACATGCATTTGGGATGAGTATCATCTTTTAAGGTAAAAGGGTTGACAATTTGGTTGGTCCCAGTTTTTGAGGCAATGCTACTTATATAACATCTTCTTTCAATCTGAGGAAAATATTTACTAAAAAATTGTCTTCCAAAATACAACAAAAAACAAGGTCAAGGTAGTGGAGACTCCTTCCGTGGCACTCCACACCTCACCTCTTCACCTGCCTGTGGGCTGCCTGGAGTGTGTAGACTCCTACAACTATTACATTTGCACCCGTGGACCTGACTGAGTAAACAGTCCGTCATGAAATCCACATTTCCAACACTTACATTTGTAATTGGGACACATCACATGATTTGTTATTAATGAAACAGTTTATTGGCTTTAAATATACATCAGTAAATTTTTAAATGTTAGTTTATGTTTTACGATAGAAGAATACTGAACCAAAACATCAGAGAAAACAGAGGCTCAGTAGCATGATTTCAATATATTTTCCTGAATAAAAAGATGTTTTTTAAAAGCATATGACTTAATCTAAGAAGGAAAGCTTCTTAAGCTCAATGTTTAGAATTGGATTGTTTGTGATTAAATTAAAAAACCGGAGTTCATAAAATAAAGGCACAGTGTGGGCAGCAAGAGAAAAGAAAAAGAAATAGGGAAAAATAGATTTTAATATCAAGTATAACATCAGTTGGCTGGTTTTGTTTGTTTTTGTTTCAGTCTATTTAAGGCAAGATTATCTCTCTGCAACCCTGCAGATAAATCCTAGTGTTTTTAGCTATAAGAAAGTTTTAAGAGTTCAGATATACAGATAAGCCAATTAAAAAAAAACCTTTTCTTACAGTATTCTAAAGGCTTTTGAAGCATTATATAAATCTTGAAAATTCCTATCACCCACATTTTAAGAAATAAATCTACACTTTAATAAGACACTCTTAAGATATAAAACAGTTTTGAAAACAATTACATTCTACGCTAGGGCTTACCCATTCCTTTGCCACAGGGACAGAGTGGACTGTCTGTCTGAATCTAGTCAATCTCTGCACTAACACAAATGAGCAGGCGCTCAGACCATTCCGAATTTACCTAAATAGCTTAATTTTATCAGTGGGACTCTCCCATCCACTGAGGAGAGAGTTACTAACAGAACTGCCCAAATTTAATGGTGAAACTTAAAAACAATATCCCCCTCTTTCTAGAAATGCTTCCTTTGAACACAGAACAGTGACTTCTATTAGCTCCCGCCCATAAAGGAAAACAGAATGGAAGAGAACCAATGACTCCCCGTATCCTTCCATTCTACGGATGAGACAGAAATATAAGGAACTTTATTTTTAAATGACAACCTAATAACTATGGATAACCTGACATTTTAATTATGTGTCTTATATGTATGTATGTTACCGGTGCTAATGGCTTCCACTTCTAAATAACAAGAATTCAAATCCCACCATCCCTATTGCTAATTGAAACAAACACGAAAGCTTACAATATAGTAATGCAACCTCTAAGACTGTAACAACATGAGAGATTTCAGGGGAGTTCTCACTCTTTCTTAAAGGACAGAAGAAAATGCAGGAATAAGAAGGGTCAGACTAAGCTTGAAATACAATTTCCCTACGAACAAGGGGCAACAAATGTCCCATTGAGCAGGAGGGGTTAAACACGTGGCACTGGGGGTGTATCAGATTGAGGCAATGGTGTGGGCTGGGTGTTTGCTTCCTATGAGTAGAGGAACACCCCTAGAAAGGCAGCCGAGAGGCACTTCTTTCTTCATCCTTCTGGGCTGGCAGCAAATGATCAATTACTTCCCGTAGAACTTTTTGTTGAGAAGGAAGATCAGGAGGTTGACATTTACCTTCGCTCTATCAAATAATTTCATGACTGCCACGCCTTCATACTGTAGCTGTAGCAGGTCCTGTTCAAAAAAACATTCTGACAGTTAATCAGGTCTGTGGAACAAGAAAAGGAAGGACACAATGTAGGGAGGGATCCAGAAGGAATGAGGCATGCCTTGTGTGCCAGGTATGAACTGGGGTGAGAAAGAAGTCCCCAACTATGGAACTGCCTGCCCGCAGCCTAGTTCGTCTAAGTGATGTGTCACCTGGAGAAGGTGATGGCATTTCAATCCGTGACGAAATATACTAACAACTGAAAACAAGATAAGGCCAGTAATGTCTCAACACTATCTACTAGAGTCTTAATTTCTATTTCAAATGACAAAGTTTTTATACCCTGAACACAAGGGGAAAGAGAGGACTAAATGTTTTTTATGTGTTTACTATGTGTTCCACAACGTAGAAGCACGTTAGATAGTGTCTTTTTAAGTCCTGTCAAAAATCCTATCAGGTATGATTATCTCAAATTTAAAGATGAGGCTTCTGAGGCTCAGAGATGTTAAATGACCTGCCCGACAGTACAGAGCTGGAGGTGGTGAATCTGGATCTGACTGCAAAGCCCCTGCTTTCCCCACTACCCTCCACTGTCCAGAACAAATTGAGGAAATCTGAGTGGTTGCACCCCTAAACTTTGGAAGAGTGGTGATGACAAAGCAAAAGTCAAAGGGCTTGAAGGGATCCCGAAAGTTCAACCAATTCATCTTTTGGAAAAATCTTAGCAGCTCTATGAGGACGAGGACCCTGGTGCATCACCCGCACCTAACATAATACCTTGCACCTGGCAGTCATTCTGCACTTAACGAATTTGTGCATGGAGGAATACACTACCTGAGGCAGACTGGGCAGCCTACATGAACTTGGAGAAACTGAAGGAATAATAGGATCTTTTCTGTGTAAGGGCTTGAGTTAGCTATGTGCATCACAAAATCATCTCACATCGGTACAGTTAACGTGTTTTGAGGGTCTACTGGTCACTAAGAAGGAAACAAAGACATACTACCTGTCCTTAAGGAGTCTGCAGTTTGGAAGTTAAGAGGAAAATAAGTCAATGCCTGTGGTGAACAGGGGTTGTCTCTACAGGTTATGGAAGTGAAGGAGAAAAAAACTGTGGCTTTGCTGGCGGGGCAAGCTTTAGGGGTTGTAACAACGTGAAAGTCCTCAATAAATGATGGAAGAATAAGGGGTTGGGAGGGAGAGCCCCCATTTAAGGGAGATCAATGTGTGCAAGAGCCGAAATGCACGTTCAGAGAAAGGCCCTGCCCAGCTTCACGGAGTGCAGCCCTGTGTGGGTACCAACGATGAAGCACTGTGTTCACAAAACTAACAGAGGCTGGACATTACCTAGGAATCCTTCTGATGCCCTGACACTGTTCAATGCAATAAAAAGACAGAGATTTCAAAATAAAAATTAGGGATAGTGATGTTACAAAATGATTCACTGCAGAATTCTTTTTGAATTTAAAATGGAATTCGGACGAATTCCCTGGTGGTCCAGTGTTTAAGACTCCGTGCTTTAACTGCCAAGGGCCTGGGTTTGATCCCTGGTTGGGGAACTAAGATCCCACAAGCCATGCGGCATGGCAAGAAAAAAAATATCATATTGCATAATAGTTTCAGATTGGAAATCCAGGTCCATCATTTCTTTTTTCATTCTGATGTAGCTCACGCTGTTGTTTGTTATTTGGTCTGTGATCCCTATTTAGTCAGATTCCAGTAAAAAGTTGTTTTCTCTTAAAAAAAAAAAATCCTCAAAAAATATATAAATATATAAAATGGGATTCAGTTTTACAAAGATGCAATTTACACACACCTTGTCAGAAGTACACCTTTAAGCCCCTATATCAAACCAAAATGAGAGGGGAAAAAAATTATAAAAGATTTCAAGCTACTGAGAAGGTTTATAATTTTGTACTGTCAAGATATGTACCTAAGCATTTTGTTCAAGCCCGAGGTATAAGCTCAATTTAGTGGCAACCTTAAGAGTAAGCTTCAGATATGCTTTCTGAAGATTTACACATCTGCAAAAGCTCTCCAGCCTGTACCACTCAAATCAGACACACAAAACTCCTCAGCTCACTCACTGCTGACTGTGGGCAGCTTTCCCCACATGGGTCTCCTTTTCAGCCATTCTCCTACCTTGACAAGAACACAACTACCTCACACCCAAAGTTTTCGGTTTTACCTGGTGCAAACCCACCTGATAATGTAACATAAACGTCTCCATCTGAACTCCCATGAATTTGGCTTTCACTTCGAAGTCTCCAACTTCTTCTGTTGGACTGATTTCAAAGATAACATTTTTAAACCTGTTGAAACACAACATCGTAAGGGTATGAGTTCCGTGTTCTCATGTAAAAATATTCTGTGAAATGCAGAAAGGAGATGAATAAAGTCTTCAAGAGTGAAAAGGCATACAAAATAAAGGTGCAAAGTACTTCTGCAGGTGAAGCAGTGTGGGATTGCTACTCTAAGTACCATCTACTTTGGGATCTGGAGAGAAGGGTGGCAGCCTCTCCTGGCAGCATTTGCTTTCCACTGGAAGAGGAACCACTGAGGAAGGCCACAAATGGCCTCTGAAGGGATGATGTCAGGAATCCTGTTGGCCTTCCATGTGGCCACTGCTGAAACCTAATGATAAAAGGAGAATCAAGAGGAAATTGGGGGCTTCCCTGGTGGTGCAGTGGTTAAGAATCCACTTGCAGGGGACACGGGTTCGAGCCCTGGTCTGGGAAGATCCCACATGTCGTGGAGCAACTAAGCCCGTGCACCACAACTACTGAGCCTGTGTGCCACAACTACTGAAGCCCGCTCACCTAGAGCCCGTGCTCCACAACAAGAGAAACCACTGCAATGAGAAGCCCGTGCACCGCAATGAAGAGTAGCCCTGCTTGCCACAACTAGAGAAAGCCCACGCGCACAGCAACAAAGACCCGATGCAGCCAAAAAAAAAAAAAAAAAAAAGTAAATAAATGAGAGAACTAATTATGTTCTGCAAGTAAAATGTTTAAAGAAATAAAGAGGATATCGGGCTAGAAAGAGGAGGAAAAGATGCATGTTTGAATCCATGCATGTCTGAGGACTGGAAGAGGCAAGTAAGCAAAAGGCGGGGCAGCGGGGGATGGAGTGGGGATGGTCAGAATGAAAAGAACCAAGAGAGGAGGTTTTCTGAAAGGAGTAGGTGCTACAGATATAAACATACCGAGTACCATCAAATATAAACTACTATTACTGAAAATATTTAGGGTATCACTCACTCTGGACACCTTACATGCCCAGAAGTTTTAATGCACCAGAAGGTGGGAGTATGCTGTTCCCCAGGTGATCAAAGTGTGTCACCCCAGATTTCCAGAACTCAACTACAGAGCAAACTGATCTATTGTGAACAGCGCCGAGAACCATGAAGGATGCAAGAGGGCCACTAAGAAGCTAAGAAGCTAAACGAGAGGTTACAAAATCCATGTACTAAAACACATGCCTTTTACTCAATAGGAGACCCTTTATAAAGATGTTTATTTTACGTGATAAATAATTTTATTTTAACTGGTTTGGTTTGTCATCTGTTTCCTAAGCCCATGGTAGCAAATTAAAAAGAAGAGTCAAATAACAGTAGGCACTTGAACAGTAGTGGCAAATAATGACAAAAAAGAAGGGAGGAGATAATAAATTATAAAACAGATTTGAAAAATGGCATAAAGTGGTCAACTAAAACAAAACCTCAGAAGACCAAGGTCCCCAATTGAAAAAATGATCAGAGAAACCATACATAATAAGCCCTGTTTAAACACACACACACAGGGACTTCCCTGGTGGTTCAGTGGTAAAGAATCTACCTTCCAATGCAGCGGATTCGATCCTTGGTCGGGGAACTAAGATCCCACATGCTGCAGGGCAACCAAGCCCGCGTGCCGCAAACTACAGAGCCCATGCACTCTAGAGCCCCTGCGCCACAACTAGGGAAAGAAAACCCGCATGCCACTGCTAGGGAGAAGCCCCCACGCTGCAACTAGAGACAAGCCCTCGCGCCACAACGAAGAGCCCACACGCAGCAACGCAAGATCCCGGGTGCCACAACTAAGACCCAACACAGCCAAAAATAAATAAAATAAATATTAAAAAACAAATAAACACACACTAAAAAACTCAACCAGAATTCTAAAAAGTGCAAAATGCTACCTTTTTATCTATTAAGTCAAAAATATCAAAAACTGTTTTATTACTCAATGATGGCAAAGAAGTAGTGAGGTAAGTAAGCACTTTCATACACATTTTAGACACTGCTAGAAAATACTTTGCAATATATATGAATTAAAAAATTTTTTCAACTGCTATGGAAAACAGTATGGCAGTTCCTTAAAAAATTAAAAATAGAATTATCATATGATCCAGCAATCCCACTTCTGGGTATACATCAGAAAGAACTGAAAGCAGGGTCTCAAAGAGGTATTTACACTTCCATGTTCATTGTAACATTATTCATAATAGCAGAAAGTGGAAGGAGCCCAAATGTCCATCAATGGATGAATGAATAAGCAAAATGTAGTACACGTACACAGTGGAAAACTATTCAGCCTTGAAAAGGAAGGAAATCTGTCACAGGGTACAACATGCATGAACCCTGAGGACATCATGCTAAGTGAAGGAAGCCAGACACAAAAAGACAAGTATTGTATGATCCCACTTATATGAAGCACCTAGGGAGTCAAATTCATAGAAACAGAGAGGAGAATGCTGGTTGCCCGGGGCTGGGGGGGAAGGGGAAATGGGGAGTTGTTATTTAATGGGTATAGTTTCAGTTTTATAAGATGAAAAGGTTCTGGATTGCACAACAATGTGAATATGCTTAACACTACTGAACTGTACAATTAAAAAATAGTTAAGATGGTAAATTTTATGTTTTGTGTTTTTTACAATAAAAAATATTTTTATACTCTGACCAAAAATTACATTTTTAGGCATCTATGATACAAAAAAAATAATAATAATCTGAGGTAGAATCAAAGATGTACATATAAAGGTGTTATCACATGTGTAATAATGTAAAAAGTAAAATCAACTTAAAATGTTCTACAACAGGTAAATGGCTAAATTAAAACTACAATATGGAATATTATGTGGTCATTAAAAAGGATACCTTCAAACTATGTGAAAAATGCTCACAATGTTATGAGGAAAAAGCTGGATACATGACTATAAACAGTATCATCCCAATTTATGTTAAAAAAAATAGGAAGGTAAGTAAGTAATCATAGATAACCTTTATGTGAATAGAGGCACAGAAGAAAATATACTAAAATGATATCAGTGGCTATCTTTGGCTTGTTGGATTATAGGTGCTTTTTCTTTTTCTTTATGCTTTACCACATTTTCAAAGTTCAACAGTGAATACATATTATTTTAGAATCAGAAAAATATAAAAGATTTTTGAAGCAAAATTAAAAAAAAAATTTAAACAGACACAGTAACAGAAAGCTCAGCTGCCTGAGATCACAGGGTTGACTGAGCAGGTACTCAATAAAATGCTTGTTAATGGCAGCTGGGCCAGGACCTGAGGGAGGATGGTCAGGTCAGGTCAGGTCCATGAACCACATGTAAAGCAAGCTGGTGCTTCCCAGAAAAGAAGATGAGGGTAAGCCCCTGGTTCATGCCTCAAGTGGAATAAAGTACACTCCTCTTCTTGTTATTCTTTATTTATCCTTGGTTTGGGCACAGAAAAAAAGAAAAATGGAAGGAATGGCTTCCTGCTTTAAAGAGGAAAAGTAGGATGTCCTGAGACAAATGTTCCACAAACAAGGAAAAGAAATACCTCTCTTCTATGACAGGCAAATTAACTCTGAGTATTAGGCCAAATTCTGTACATAATTAATTGCTTATTTTAATTAATCAACTATAAACACATATAAAATATAAAAATGATTATCCAGATAAGAGAAATAAAGTCAATAAGATAAAGATATGACAAATAAAAAAATCAACATATAAAACAAAGTTAAAAAGCAAATACTCACTGATTCACTTGCAGGTCCTCAATTTCCAGAAGAACTCCTTTTTCATGTAGTCTTGCTGCCGTGTATTTTAGAGAAATCTTTTTGCTTTTCTTTCCTTTCATTTCCCTAGGCTTTTTGGAGACCCTGTAAAAATCACATTATGTCATTTTCTATAGGTAACTATCTACTATGAATCTTTGTTGGTAACTCAAGGATATGAGGTCAGAAAACAAACTTCCCATACACAAGCATAAGTAACAAACCAATTCTAAAATGGCAAATAAATGCTAGGATTCGCCTAAGCAATATCTCTGCAAAACAGGGAAACATTACTAAATTGCTTTTGCCTTTGATTTAAATTATACATTTGAGAACACACAATGAATTTGACAGTGTCTGAATCCTTCTACGTCCCTCTCAGAACCTAAGCACCTAAAGTAAGTGTGAGGGCTTCTAATGCCAGCCTGAGGGAACTGTACTGAACCCCAAGGGAGTCACTCTAAGCCCCTTGGCTGTGCAGAGAAAAAAATAAAAATATTTTAGAATACGAAATTTTTAAAAGCATTTAAGCCAGCATAGCAATTACAGAGGAAAGGGCGCAAGGAAAAAGAAACAGATGTCAGAAGGTTGTTGGGATAATCAAGGCGAGAAATGGTAAGAAGAGTAAGCAAAGGAAGAATACAGATGAATGAGAATGGTATCTGGGACTCTCAAGGGAAGGGTCTCAAGAACTGGGGCAGAAAAGCTGGTAGTTGTGTAAAAGGTAATAAATCCTTATGGCTGGCAACTGAAATATCTATCAAAATCACAACTGCACAAAAATCTTAACCCAGCAATTACATTTCTAGAAATCTGTCTTCAAAAACATGCCTACAGGGGCTTCCCTGGTGGTGCAGTGGTTGAGAGTCCGCCTGCCGATGCAGGGGACACGGGTTCGTGCCCCGGTCTGGGAGGATCCCACATGCCGCAGAGCGGCTGGGTCCGTGGGCCATGGCCGCTGGGCCTGCGCGTCCGGAGCCTGTGCTCTGCAACGGGAGAGGCCACAACAGTGAGAGGCCCGCGTACCGCAAAAAAAAAAAAAAAAAAAAAAAAAGGAACCAGGGATGCTTGGAGAAATAGCTAATTCCAAGCCCAGGGAGGGAAAAGCACAAATTGAACCAGAAACATCTTGTGCCACAAAGTCAAGAAGTGCCCAAAGAATGATGAGGACATTTCAAAAGGACATAGGCACCAACTCTGCAAGATGGGTTAGGTGGACCTGATTTTTACCACTTCACAACAGCCCTGTCTCACTCCATGAAGCCTTCGGGGAGGGAGAGGAAAAGCACAGACACAAGAGTAAGCAAGCTATAGAGAGGGGAAGCTGATGTGGCAAAATGTTAAGTACAAGTGAATCTAGGTGAAAGGTATATGGGTGTTCATTGTTCTATTCACTGAAACTTTCTGGGGTTTCAAAATTCTCAAAATGAAAAGTGTGGGGTAAATAATAAACTAACCCTTCTAATAAGCAGAACCTGTGCTTAATCACTTCACCTCTCTGGATTTTCAATTTCCCTCCCTATAAAATGGGCAGGCTGAATGGTTTGTGGCCAGCAACGAGGAGGCTGCATCAGATCTTCCTTGGCAGCTGAAAAAAAATCAAGGTCTGGGAGCCTGTGTCCAGGAGGTGTAGAGGCCAGGGAATCGAATTGTTTATGATGTTCCTTAAGTGATTTTTGAGGCCCAACCTGGTTTGGGGGCCACTAAATGATCCCTTTCCCAGATTCTTTAATTTCTAGAGCCAAGAAGATATTTTGGAACACAGGATGCTTAGAAATCGGCATCCTTGAAATCCTCCACACATTATTTATTTACATCATACCATAACAAATGGGACTAGGAAATTACACAAACAATTAGAAGAAAAATAAAGGACTATTGCAATAAATAGATCCAGTGTGTTGTAAATAAAATTTTCCTATGTCACTTCAGTTGCCTCTACTTCTTTTTCCCCTGACATTGACTCTTCAAAATAAAATACTCACTTGCCCTTGCTGGCTAAGTTATCCAAGCAGGTTTTGATGTAGCTTTTATAGTAGTCCACCTGCTCTCCATAAAAGGTGGCCTTAGAGTTCAGAGCAGCGTACGTCTGCTGCAGTTTCACCAGTTCAGCCTTTCTCCTCTGTCGGTATCTCCGCTGATTCCGAATATCCTGAGACATAATTATTAAAATTACAAAAATAATATCGTGTGCTTCTTGAATCATTAACACTAGAACCCAGCAGCGCTTAACTTTGCCTTGCTTGACCACACATTTTTAATAGACAGCAATTCTTTTTTTCTTACTCATCTCGAAATTTTTTAAAGATTTTTGCCCATATATCTGGAGAAAACCATAATTCAAAAAGACACGTGCACCCCAATGTTCACTGCAGCACCATCTACAATAGACAGGACATGGAAGCAACCCAGATGTCCATCAACAGAGGAATGGATAAAAAGATGTGGCACATATATACAATGGAACACCACTCACCCATAAAAAAGAACGAAATAATGCCACCTGCAGCAACATGGATGGACTTAGAGACCATCATACTAAGTGAAGTAAGTCAGACATAGAAAAGCAAACATCATATGATATCGCTTATATGTGGAATCTAAAAATGTTAGCAATTTTATATTCAAAAATTAACAAAGAAATTCAGATCTCATCAATTTTTTTCCCCCTTTCTATTTAATGAGGCAGGGAAATGTGTTACTTTTACAGACCTCCACATTCTCATAATTGATTTGCAAAGCTGGTTTAAACCTCTTAAATATGTTGTCAGGAGAGGGAGAAAAAGATAACTTTAATATCAATTACCAAGCTTGCAGTTGTGCATGGTGTGATTTTAGGGCGACAGCAGAGAATGCCTAAACTTCTCAGCCTGCGCCAGAGCCCCTTACTTGAGAAGATTCACACAAATCAAGGATTTGATGATCAACTTGATGTTAATTTATATTTCACAGTAATCATTAAAAAGATCTGGAGGAATTCTTTAAGGCCAAAGACAAACTGAGACATAGGAAGCTCTAATTAAGGTTTTCTCCCTACTAATTTAATTTAGGCCATGGAGTAAGCCATCGAAGGGCAGGCTAGGACCTCATATTGGAAGAGTCAGAAACGATTCCCCAGAGGAGAGGACTCTAATCTCTCCTGAAGGTACATTGAACTGAAGGTACGTTGTCACCGGAACAGCTACTGTCTCCTCACAAGCCTCTGAGACAGCTTTAAACGTGGCCAGGCCATCACTGTCCCCCAAATGCCGTACCCTGGCAATGTCGTTGATCAGTTCCTGGTATCTGTTCTTTGGGTCCACGGTGCCAAGCTCTGTTAGCTTCTTCAAGCCTGACTGGATCTTCTCCTTCTTCTCCTGAAGAGTGAGGTTGCTGTCTTCCTTTGCAGATTTTGACTTTTTCATCTTGTCAGGAGTTTTGGCGTCACGGATAGCACGTCTCTGCATGGCCCTCTGGTGTTCTGCTTCCTACAGTAAGAAAAAGAAGTTCGTGGCAAGGTCTCCACATTGAACCACACTTGAATTTATAAAGCTCTCAAACTCTATTCTGGGGGACTTCCCTGGTGGCGCAGTGGATAAGACGCCGTGCTCCCAATGCAGGGGGCCTGGGTTCGATCCCTGGTCAGGGAACTAGACCCCATGTGCATGCCGCAACTAGGAGTTCACATGCCATAACTGTCTGACTCCAGTTTATGCATGCAGCAAAGGAGCCTGCATGCCACAACTAAGGAGCCCGCCTGCCACAACTAAGACCCGACACAAGCAAGCAAATAAATAAATAAATATTTAAAACAAACAAACAACTCTATTCCGGAATAGAGGGGAACAAACTTACCCCCACCCCCGACAACTGACAAAGAAACTGCATGAAGCAGAGGCAGCTCTCTTTTCATCTAGAAGAGAAACATCTATGAAGTCAGATGTTGGCTTCTTAGGGCTTCTTTCCTGGACAGGAGATTGGACTCCACTGGGTACAAAACCCCTCGTTTTTTCCCTATCACACTGGGGACATGGAAATCATTTAATTTTATTTGAAACCCGGCTTGATGAACGTTATAACCACACCAATGCAACACCAGTGGTCAGTAAATTCTTGCTCATCCTTTTTGCTACCTCGTCCCAGCTGAATCACGCTCAAGCCTTCCCTCTTTCAAACATGCTGCAAACGCCAGTAAAGAGACCCTTCTCATATCTGCTCTGTCTCCTAGTCACCAACCAACGTTTGTCTGTTATGTTCCCACACAACAAACGATCCACACTTGCTGTTGCAGTCTTTCAGCACTTTCCTCGCAGTCTGGCTTCTCTCACCAATTCTCGTTACCATTCCGCCCATCCCCAATCCAGTGCCTTTTCTTAGTTGTTGCCTTGATCATCTTCTCTGCACTTTTTCCTTGCCCTAAGCATGCAGCTGGTACCTCCAAGTGTCCCATGGTCATTTCTTTGTAAATGTTCTCTCTCAAAACTTCAATGATCACCTCTATGCTGATAGATCCCAGCATATGGCTAAGGCTCTGGTACCATATTTTGAACTGTTTTTTACTAGGGATGTTTACATTTGGAAAGGTTTGTAGTTCAGACTTGTAATTTTTCCCGAACTGGTGCAATTCCTTTCCCAACATTCCCTTTTCTTCTAATGTCAAAACTACTCTTCATCAGATAACGCAAAGAGCATAAACTGGAGTCAGACAGAACCTGATTCAAGTTTGGTTCTGCCACTACAAGTGAATGATCTTGGGTGAGTTACTTAACCTCTAGGGGTCTTAGTTTTGTCATCTGTGAAAGGAGGATGAAAAGACTCACCTCATAGGGATAGTGCAAGGACTACAGGAAAGAACACAGGTGAAAGCACCAAACTAATAGCAGATTCTCAGTAAAGACCAGTTCCTTCTTCCCTACTTCAAACTTCCTTCCAAGTTAAACCAGTTGCAGTTACTGGTTATGTCTCTTTTCCTGCCCATCACACACAACTAATGAGTAATTAGTCATAGCATCTAAAAGCTGACAATTCATTTAAAACTGGTTTTCAAATAGTCCTCCCTGCAGCCTTAAGGGTTTCCCAGGGATGCCACGAGTCCTGGAGGGTGGGCTTCCAAGGGCCCATCCCTGGGGCTGCCAGAGTAGCTCCAATTTTACCTCTTTTATATGTTGGGCTTCCAAATACATTGTTACTTAATGAAAAGGATTCCCATGCTCAAAAAATTGAAAACGAATGACTTACTTCTCTCATTTTATAAACATGAAACAGAAGGCTTAAACATGACCCATCCGTCCCTCCCCACTGCCGTGCCACCCCTCACCCAATTGGACCTGGAACCCTGTCACACACACAGGTGACTCAACTACCATCTGCTCTGACAGCACTGCAAAATTAATCAATATCAAATGGTCCCAAAGGTTACAAAGGCCCTATACTCCTATCTCTCTGGTGCAAAATTCCTAAGTTTTGGGTTCTACATAATTTGTCCTCACGTTTAATTTCTCACTACTCACCCTCACCCACACCTTCATTCCAGATATGCAGGTCTGGTCACATCATGCTCTGCCCTCCCTTGTGCCTCTGTTCACGGGGACTCCCCGGTCTAGAACGTCCCTCTTGTCGTACATGCATGTTCTTTGTAAGCTTGGTTCAAGTCCCATACCTCCCTGATGCTTTGCTCCTCACTGGACTCTTGCTTTAATTTCTAGCATTTTTAGGGCCAAAACCATAGTGAATTTTCAGTGGTTTTCTAACTGTTTCAGGGGCATATGTCACACGTCTCCAACTAAGTTCACGGAACTTAAGAGCCACATTCTATTCTTTTCTCCTATCTACCAAGGCACTTAACAAAATTCTAACTATATAGTATTCAATAAATTACTGGGCAGACTCACTGATTCTGCCTCAGGTTAAATTAAAGCACACACACAGACTGCATGTAAGTGCCAGTGAGCTTTGTGCCCTAGAAACAACCACCTCTGGATTTAGGAACCAACAACTTTCTCAATAAGCCCTAAATGCCACCACATCCAGGCCCACCTTCCAGTGACCACCTCTCGCCACCTATGTCCCACCTCCTCAGCCTTGTCACGTGCCTATCACAGGAGCACCTATGCATCTTACTGTGGTACCTGGTAAACCCCCAAACTTTACCTGTTCACTGGTGGCTGGTGTTTCTAGGATTTCAGTCAAGGTCTCTCCCGGCTGGAACCGGATGACATCCACAATCAAACGTTTTGTGCTAAAAGGAGGTGTGCAAAGCATTTAAACATTAGCAGGTGTCCTACTTCCTTCGAATGGACCTCAACAGGAGCAGAGCAAACACTACCTCACAGAGTCCCACTGGGCAGCCCTAATGCAAGGTACGCAAAGTCCCAGGCTTACTTACACAGTTATGACAGAGTGAGTACCAAGGTTAGGATTTCCAAGCTACAAATTCATTTCAGCATCTTATTAGCAAATAAGGCAAGTAAGCCCTGTGTCAAGTATAATACATGAGGTGACTGGAAATGTATGAGGCTTAAATGGCTGAGATGATCATTTTAGGGATGAACAAGAGGACTCATTCACCAAGACCAAGGGACAGAAGGGATCACTGGGCTACACTTACTCCATTCCTCCTCCTTCCAATACTCACTTCAGTAAGATGGTCCGAGCGTCCATTTCTGCATTCTCATCTCCAGGCACATCAAACTTGTTGGTCAGTGTGAGGGACACTTCTGTCTTAGCGAGTGCCTCCTTATTTGGGTCATTTAAATTGCCAGAGCCTTCTCCTAAAGTTTTGGGAGGGTAGAAAGAATCAATACCGTAAACAGAGGAGACATTGGAGAGCAGATAATAATTCAAGTAAAAGATAATGCAAGTTTAAGAAGGTAGTTGAATAAGCCTGTATGTACACTGTGGTGAGGACACCTTTTACTGAGAAATAAAATATTATGCCAAATGATAAAGGCAAAGGATCCATAATAAAATGACTTAACAAATGTTTGAGAAATCATTTCAACGCTGTAACATTTCTCTCTCAAAATACTCTGTTCAGGAACTTCCCTGGTGGCACAGTGTTGACATTCCACACTCCCAATGCAGGGGGCCCAGGTTTGATCCCTGGTCAGGGAACTAGATCCCACATACATGCTGCAACTGAGAGTTCGCATGCCACAACTGAGGAGCCCACCTGCCACAACTGAGCCCGCCTGCCGCAACTGAGGAGCCTGCCTGCCACAACTAAGACCCAGTGCAACCAAATAAATAAATATTAAAAAAAACACTCTGCTCATTTCCTTTATAGGACTTATAAATTTCTAGTTACATGATTATATGTATCTATGCATTTAAAATGATCTCTTCCACTGGACTTCAGTTCCTAACAGATAGGGATCACATCTGTTTTCTTCCCTGATGTGTATTCAGAGCTTGAACAGTGTAGAAACAGAGAAGGTGACAATTACAGCACTCCTGCCAATCTCCTCTCTCAGCTTCTGGGCAGTTAAGTCAGAACTTTACCTATTAGGGACTCGATGGTGGGCACATCGCCAAGGTCATCCAGCAGCTCATGGATTGGATCATTGTGCTCCGGGGCAATGGCATCCTGGTGATCTAACAGGAGCTGCATCCAACATCCAGGGATCAATTCCATTTACACACTCAACCCACTAGCCCCCATCCCCATCCACAATGCCTAACAGCACAAAAGAGGTTAGATAACAAAACTCCCATATTCAAAGAACTGAAAAACCAATCCTCAACAAACTAACCCAAATAAACAATATGATATATAAAGCAACACATTGGCCCGTGATGAATGACATATGTTACGACATATGAAGAGGAAATACTGGTATTCTCTCAACCTTACAGATATAAAGGATTTAAACGTACCCTATATAAGAAAGAACAAGGAAACTCACAGACTTCAATATCCAAGTCATCAATATTCCCTACAACCAGTTCAAATGACTCACATTCATACTTTTACTTAAAGTTTCCAGTATATAATATCTTTTAATTCAGAAAAAAAGTGCATCAGATCAACATTATCATTATTTTAGGGGTATTCGGCAAAGCCTTAATAAGCTATTACCCCAGGTGACGTAGTCAGAAATGACAATCCCTGAAATTTCATTTTATTTCCTTATTTCCTGTTCTATATGCCCCCAAGGGGGGATGAATTATAAAAAATTGGGGAGGGGGGAAGAAGTACCCAAGGGAAAATCACTCAAAGGTGACACAGGGGAAAAAGCTGGTATTCTGGATCATGTTAGAAAAGTAAGACAGAGGGCCAGGGTAAAAAAAAAGGACCAATAAAAACAGTATTTTATCAAGTCACTATGTCAGGGGTCACAATGGAGATTCTGAAGCCCAGCCACGGGGATTTTGATTCAGCTGGCCTGTGGTGGGGTTCAGGAAACTTCATTTTTAATCACCAGCCCAGATGATTCTGATGCAGGTGGCCTGGGGATCACTTCAAGAAAGTTAAGGACAATAAGCAAAGGAAGATAAACAACAAGGCAGATGTGATGTAAGATCAAACTGAGATCTCTGGCTTCCAGAGATAGCAGGCAGCAGCCAGAGAAGGCAATTAAGACAGAGCAATGAAATTAAATCATTAAAGAAAAATACTTACAGTGTGGGTGTTGATGATTTCACCAATGGAAATGTAGATCACAGGTTTGGTGAGGGTCACTAAATCAGAGTACTCATCCACATTAAATTTATCCTGAAGCTCTGGGACATCACAAGCAGTTTGGAAAAACCGTCTGAAAATAAACACAGGAGCCAGGCCCCAACAAGTGACACATGTGTGAGAAGTTGATGAAGGACATCCCACAAACCTCTGGGGCAGTGAGTTCAAAAGAAGCCAGTCAAGACAGTTAATTCTAGAGAAACTGCTGCACGTTCGTTGTGCTTGACGGCCTTGGGACGTTGGTTCTCTTTCCACTTCGTTTTAGTTCTACCCACAAGAACTGTTCAACCATAATTTAAAACAGTTCTCAAACACCTGCGTTGTTAGCAGAACCAACTTTCTAAGACAATGTCCCGAACTCGAACTCTCAACTGAATGTTTAATTTACAAATATTAAAAGCACTCTCCAATTCTTCTCTGGTTACAAAGTAACATGTGCCTAACGTAGACCATTGTTTCTAAGTGAAGTACAGTCTATTTCATGGGAATACATTTTAATAGCTCAAACATCCTCTTCATCATCCCCTGGGGCTCTGAGCACATGAGATGTATACAACACTGCAGTCCAGGGAATGCTGGGTGTGGTATTTAATCTTGTCTTTACCTTCAGAGTTAGAAACACGCCCACAGAATCTTTCAAGTACCTTGTCCCTTTCCCCTTACCTGAATTTCTGGTAGGACTGGGAAAGATATTCGTTAATGATGCTTAAGTGAGCATTATCTCCCAGAAACATCTTATTGGAAGCTGCATGCTGAAGCATCTTTGCAATGGAGCCAAGATTTCGGCGTTGGTCTGTGGTAAGCTGGCCTCCTGCTGACAGGTCGATGATGTCAAAGGCATCAGGAGCAACAATGGCTGGATTCATGTATCGATAGTAAAGCAAGTTACCAATAATCTGGGAACAGAGGAAAAAGAAATGGGTGTTAAAAACCATTCCACCAAGTAAGCC
Organism: Phocoena sinus; assembly: GCF_008692025.1. NCBI lineage: Eukaryota > Metazoa > Chordata > Mammalia > Artiodactyla > Phocoenidae > Phocoena > Phocoena sinus. The sequence goes on along the minus strand of NC_045764.1, from coordinate 37,100,272 downwards.
ATAAATGACTTTGCTAGCCAAGAAAACCAGAAAATGTGGTCCTGTGAGAAAAAATTAAACACTACACACACACACACACACACACACACACACACACTTTCCCTCAAGGCCTGAAACTAAAATGACCAAACAGCCCTTGGCTGGATGCAGAAAAAAAGAAAATGAGAACAGAACTGAAAATCACGACAATGAAAGAGCAGATTCAGAAGGTAAAAATGATAGACTTAAAGTCTGTTACTGAGCATTTTAGGGCATCCTTTGTTCACATACCATGGCAGCAAATAAGGCTGCTGTCAACCACATGCACTTTTCATTTTCAGGCAGATGGGCTTTCATTTTAAGAAGCTAATGAACATAGCTAAAATAAATCCTTGAACACGACCTAATTAGCAGAGCATAACCTGTCCAACCCCCATCATCCTCATGCTGAAGACTTCAAAGGTGCACAAGTTCATGCCTCTGAAATTAAAGTCACTCAACACACATCTCTTCCACAGAAGAATTCAAGGACAGTCACAGCATTTCCCCTGGAGTTTCATTCAGAAAAAAATAAAATTAATTCACCTGAACAGAAAGTCTAGAATCGAGGCCTCACTGTAGGAAAGCACAGAACTAGGAGAGAAGAAAAAAGCATTCAGATTAAAAAAAAGAAGAAGAAGAAGGAAAAAAAAAAAGGAGGGAGCATAGCTGAGCAAGAAAGAATTATCAGCAACAGCCTTAGTGGAAACAACTGTGCTTGCTACCATTCACCTGGCCACCAGCAGAGGGAGCAATTCTTCAGCGAAAAGATAGGACTCAAAGAAATGTATCTCAAGACAGGAAAATCCATCTTCTCTACTTGTTTGAGGTCTGTGTGCCATTCAAACAACACAGGAACTATATAGGAACTAAAAGAGGTATGATTTACTATTTACAAACACTTTCAAAATCTCACAATCAACGGCAAGCTACTGACAAAATCTAGGTTACGGTCCTTAATGAAAGTCTAAGGTCAGGCCTAGTCTTAGAACTTTTTCCTCAAAGGGCTATTATTGGTAGGGCAAGAATGTGCCAGCTTTCAGTCTCACCTTCAGCAGCTCATCTTCACCAGCATCAGGGAACTTCTCATGTAATGAGTCCTTCAGCACTTTGGCAATGAAGCGCATCCCGTAACTGTGGGGTGGACAAAACGTAGTGAGAAGGGCCGGGGAGCAGAAGGCCACTAATTCTGGGCTCAACAGGGGGTCACAGCTGACAGCACTCACGGGATTTTGTCCACAGAGCTGATGATGGCTGACAGGAACTTGTCCGTCACGGCCCGCATGTTCCTGATGGAGTTGTCTAACCGTGTCCTGACTTCTTCATGAGCCAGAGCCTGCGCTGGGGTCACATCATAGGGTAGTTTGCTGGGAAAGCAGAAATTATCCCCATGTATGTTAGACCAACAGCCAGGAACAGCCTGAGGCAAGACTGTGTCTTTCATAAACAGAAAGACCCAGAGAGAGTAGATAATTTTGTTGTGCTCGTAGAGCTGGTAAATGGTGGGGCCAGAATTGGGGCTCAGGTTTTCAACTGTGAATTGGGTGCCTTGAACTATGTGCCAGGCACTTGGGATAAAAGGTATTGGAGACATGAAAGCTTCTCGAGTCTCTCACAGTCTGGTGGAAGAGACACACAAATAAGTATCTGTAAACACACTGCACTACAAAGAAGAAGCTGACCAGAAGTGCTACAGTGCCGCAGAGAAGAGGCTTCGATTCAGACTGGAGGAATCAAGGAAGACTTCCATAAGGAAGGGACATATGAACTCAGGAAAAAGGGAGAAGAAGGGTCTTCTGGGAAGGAAGATCAAATGCAAAGAAAGGGAAGAGGAAGGAGAAATGAGGGTGGAAGAGTAAACAGGGGCCAGATTATGGGGGGCCCTGTATATGATGCTAAGAAGTCTGGACTTTCCTAGAAGCCACAGAGAGCTATTAAGAGACAGATCTGAATTTTGAGGAGGATTGCTCTGATCCACCATGAGAAATGAACTAAAGATGGACAGTCACAGATGAAAGAGCTAGAAGACTAGTGCTACAGCCTGATCAAGAAATGATGAGAGCATGGGACTTCCCTGGTGGTCAGGTGGTTAGGACTCTGTGCTTACACTGCAGGGGGCGTGGGTTCGATCCCTGGTTGGGGAACTAGGATCTTGCATGCCACGTGGCATGGCCCAGCCCCCAAAAATATGATGAGGGCATGAACAAGGATGCAAGCAGTGGGGACCAAGGAGACAGATCTGAGAGATATTAAGGAGACACAATCAATGGGACATGGTGACCCTTTAGGTACTGGTGAGGGAGCTGACAGTTACATATAGGAACTGAAGCCAGAGGAGCTGACGAGATCATTCAGGAGAAGGCCCTGAGTCAGAGAATAGCAGATGTGCTAGAACACTGGGCCTAGGCTTAATCAGGAAGGAAACAAGGACAGGAGGGAGCTGAAAGACAAAAATGAATTGCAGGGGTCCCAGTGTGGTACTTTCAATGAGGTCAAAAAGCAGTAATGATTATCTTGGTGGCCTAAATCCAATCACAAACGTCCTAATAAGAGAGAGGCAGAGGGAGATTTGGTGCACACAGAAGAGGAGGCAATGTGGTGACGGGGGAGGGCAGGCAGAGACTGGAGTGATACAACCACAAGGCCAGGAATGCCAACAGCCACCAGAAGCTGAAGAGGCAGGGAATGGATTTTCCACTAGAGCCTCTGGAGGGAACACAGCCTTGCTGACACCTGATTTCACCCCTTTAATACCAATTTCAGATTTCTGGCCTCCAAAACTGTGAGAAAATAAATTTCTGTTGTTTTAAGCCATCAAGTTTGTGGTAATTCATCCCAGGAGCAATAGGAAACTAATACCAGCAAATAAGGACACAACTCCATTCGTCATATGGTAGCTGAATTACAAACACTGGTAGACTATGAACACAAAGATTCAGCAAAAATTAACAAAAGCATTCTGTCTGAAACAATTGGCTGTATTGAATTTATAACGGCATTTATATTTTGTAAGTTATGTACTTTACATCTTTTATATCAGTAAAATATAACTGTATACGTATACGACATTTTTAAAAAGGTAGCAATGAGCAAAGAGAATGAAAGTGTTAAACTAAATGGGTGTAGTCAGAAAACAGAATATTAAATTTCAAAGATTTTAGAGGTGAACACTGCCAAGAGGGACAACGTCCCAGTTTGCTATGAGTTTCGTGGCTGAAGCTCAAGGATCCGTGATGCTTACATGCTGCATGGGCTCCCACCACATACCACTACACCTCCCAGTTATCCATATTTTAAAAAATGTGTTAAAATCAATTTCCATTTTATGAAAAGCAAAATAAGACACGTTTCTGATAGGCACCTACAAGAAAAAATCTTGAAATACCTACTGGAATTTTGATCTAAAAATGACCAACTCATGGACCGGCAGAGGAAGTATCTTAGTACCCTTGAGCCTGTGTCCGTGGGGCTCCCATCTAGGGATGCCCTGAGCTTCAGTCAAACCTTCCCAGTCAACTACTGCAGTTGGCTGACCATATTCCAGGATTTGGGCCTGGTGCAGGTCAAAACAAAAATGGATTTTCCATCACACCCAGCAACGATCTGACTCTTGGGTGACAGGCTGACACAAAGCAGAGAACCAATCAGGGTTGGTTTCCACACGATTCCCAATAGGGGATAAGCCCTTTGTAGGAGTGAGCAGAATGTTCTGTTCTCTATCCAGGGTAACGTCCCCCTTTGCCTGGTGTCCAGGTACGTGGAAAGCAGCATTACTCAACATGTAGACCATTCTACCAATCAGTCCAAGACAGGATAAGGAGCTTGAGCCAGAATGTAATCAACTTCAGAATGGATACTTCCTTCATTGAGAAAGTCTTGCTATGGAAAAAAATGTCAGCTGAACTAAACAGTGTGTTTAGCGACACTGATGATCTACAGTTACTGGCCCACAGATCAAACTCTGAGTAGCAATCATATGGAGAGCTACTCCTCCCCTGTCCTCACCCAAGCTGGATAAAAATATTTTAAACCTTTTGGCCCTCTGAACTGTATTTTCCCAGCATTTCCCATATTCTACTGACACATTTTTCCTTTGGATGTGTTAACGCTGATGGTGAAAACTACCGCCCTGGCACAGAACTCTCCTGGATTATGTTAATTTAGTTAGTCCAACTCTCAGTATTCCAGGGCAGCTCATCATTCGCCCACACCAGCTCCTCTTCCCTTTAATGAAACACAGTGATCTCACTCAGATCTGTGCGAGTCTTCCCATCCAACTGCATCTCTGCTGGTGCCCAGTGTCCTTCCAGGTCCTAGATTCTCCCAAGCTCCTTCCACCTGACAGCATCCAGACATGAAGACTCTGCACCTAGCTCTTAGCAAAGCTGGCCCCACTGTACCCTTCAGGCCTCCACCATGTGATGGTTCACCTTCTCAGGGAGGCTCTCCCTAACCCCTCTAAGTTAGCTCCCTTTTGAATTCTCCATTACAGTTCCCTACAAAACATCACGAAACTCCCCTCAGTTTGCAACTTTATTTCTATGTACCTGTGTGTCATCTCTCCCACGCAATAAACTATGAACAGAGGGCAGGGAGCATGTCTTCTTCATTCATTATTGTATGTCTCATTCGTTATCGTATTATTGTAGGTGTATCTAACACAGTGTCTGGCACTTAGTAAGTACTCAGTAAATACTTGCTAAATAAGTGAATAAATTACCAAGTCAACTACTTAAAGAAGGGGTTTCTAAGGAAAACCTATTTAAGCAATTACTAATTTATAAATCAAAGAAATGTTAACTGCTTAAAAAAGAGAGAGAGAAAATAATAAAAACATGAAAGAAAAGGTGTTGTGGTTACCATACCTTGCCTCTCCTGTCTGAGACTCCATCTGATTAACCCAAGATTTGTAAATATCCACAGGGTCAGTTTTGATATTGAGAGATTTGTCATCCATAATCTCCTTAACCACCGGGGCCAAGATCTGTCTCAGCGCATTCTGGCCCCTGGCCCCACGGTTGAAACTTACAACCATCTTAATAACTGTAGGATTTCCTGTCACGATTTCTTGAATCTGATCTACTTTTGACCTATAAAACATAAATACAAATTCAATTCAAACTAATCACAAATCTACCAACCTAAAGATCCTTCCTACTTAAAGATCCCATCTCCTAAAAACAGAAATATGATAGTTGGAAGGAAAGGGTTATAAGCTCTTTCTCTAGAAACACTCCCCAACACTCATCTGAATACCGCACCTTCCTGTTGTTGTTGCAAACTCAATCATAGGAACATGATCAGGTCCTTCATTAGCTAAAGATGTGAAATCTTCACGTTTGGACCAGCTTTTAAAAAATTCTATCTTAATACAGAATATTCCTAAAACTAATTTAGCAAATCTCTATCACCTCCCCAGAAACAGCGACACTTTATATTAGTGTTTACTATATTAGCTTATAATTAGCATATTAGTTTATATTGTGTATATATTATTAGTTCATATTGGTATACAGTATATATATAATTAATATATAATTAATTTGTATTTTCAGTATAATTAGTTTGTGTGAGTGCATAATCTATATTATTACATTATAAAAGGTAAATGCTTCTTTAGAGTAAGTATCTCACACATGTCACAGTATTGAGAAAAGGCACAGGCAGGCCTGAATCTCAAACTATGAGCACCTATGACGGTGGGGAGGGGTCCCATGTATGCCCTGCAGAAATCTGTCCGTACTTGATTTCCTCCTGCAGTGCTGTCTTAAACAGCCGCAGGAGCAGGTACTCCTCTCGCTGGTTGGATGCATAGTTGTAGAGTGTGAAGATTACAGAGTCCATGAATTTGGTAGACTTGTTCTGGGGCATCTGAAAAATCAGCTTCGCCAGATAGGTGGGGTTGGTCTGAAACGAAAGCAAGGGATAAGTAATTTCTAGATGACATGAAGGCTGGCACAAATATTCAAGATTTTTCAGCTTGAAGGATTAGAAAGTACCTGAGTAATAAAGAAAAATAAGATAGCCCTTTGCTCATCTCTCAGTGGAAATCAGAAGGACTTTCACAGAGATCTATGCATAAGCTTTTCTTGAGAAAAGTAAATTAACTAAATTTTACAATACTAATTCCAGGAGCCACTCACCTGCAGTAAATAAAACAGGTGTTGATATGCTTCCAACTTCTCTCTCTTCTCCTTGCTCAAAGCCTTGAGACCTCCCTTCTGTTTATTTAACATCATCATATCAGACAACTGTTCCTTATTTTTTTTGGTAAGTTTTTTACTGTGGGAAACCACGTCCTATAAACAAACACATATACATAAATCAAAAAGCTTTCAAAGATGAAACTCTGGGCATTATGGAAAGGTCTTTTAGCACCTAAAAACTTTCATAAAGGTCTACTGTACTGGCAGATCCCCTAAATATTTTAGAATCACTACACTGTACCTTATTTTCAGTACATCAATCAAATCCATTCCTACTTCCATCTTCCTATAAAGAACCTCATCTATAAAAATGTCCATTGATTCAGGAAACCAACTTCTAGGAATCTATCTTACAAAGTCTTAAACACAATAAAAGCTACATATACATTGAAACATTAACTGCAGTGTTATTCCGTAATAATAAAAGTTGAAAATGTCAAATAGTCTAGAAAAAAAGAGGTAACTCAGATTATTTCCTGATAAATTATTACACTGCCACTAAAAATAATATTTATGATGACTTAACATATGGAAAGTATCTTATCCTCTATATTAAATTAAAATGTAGGATATAAAATGATTGTTAGGGTAGTGGAATTATGGGATGGTTTTTATCTACTTTTCTCTATTTAAAATTTTGTGATTAAATCACTTGATTTCTTATTTAGCTTAAAAAAAAAAAATGTATGGCGTTCGCTGAGAAGAAAGCCAGCCTCCTAATCCCTCCCTGCAAGTCTCCTAGGGAGAGACAGGGGTACCAAGCAGGACAATGTACCCCAAGGCCCTTACTGGCACTGGACCATACCTGTAGTGTAATTTTGTTTTTCACTAGCAGTCCAATTTTGATATCCATGAGATTGAGGTCATTCTCCAGCTGCTGGTTAGAACGGATGAGGGTAATGACCTCTTCCCTCATCTTCATAAGATCAAGCTCCTCCTGAAAATCCTGGTCACTTTGGTCAAGCAGGTGGACAAATTTTCGGACCACAACCATAGGGGGATCCTCAGCATTGACTGACAGAAAGAAAGCATGTGTCAGACGAGGAATGGAAGCGTCAATAAAATGGAAAACATCAGCACTGTCTTAAAAAAAAAAAAAAAAGCTCTATTCACACATAAGGTATTTGTTTATTTTTGAGATGTGCAAAGACAACCACCAAGTGCAGTCTTCCCAGTCATGCTATTGCTATGTTGTTATGTGGAAGGCGAATACAGCAAGTCACAGGTGAGCAATGGGGCTTAAGTCACAAACAGCACCCTGCCCCCCCAAGCCTCGCCTGCAGGACAAGAAAAGAGATCCGTGGAGAATACTCAGAACCTGACGGCTCTCAACCACTGCCTCAACTGTCCTCTGCTGAGCCACAGTTACTCACTGAGAGTCTTGTAGTCATCACGAGCTTTGTTTGCCCGAATAAAAGCCTGGATTTTGATAATGTCATTCATCTAAGAAACAAAAAAAAGAAATTCCTTTGTTGTTCTGTCCACCACAAACACAGCAAAACTAACTCTACTGGTCCTTGTTACCCAAGGGTACTCACATGGTCTCGGAAATACTGTAGGCGATCTCTGTAGCGCTTTCTAGCTTGATGCATCCTTGCCAAGGACTGAATCTGTGGAAAAGGAAAAGGCGGTCCTGGAAATTAGAAGAGCCCTTCATCTCCACACATATCATGCTCACGTCCCACGTTGAGAAACCCTGCCTGGGCTACACACCTTTATAACTTCATCTTTATGGGAGCGCAGGTAAGCTAAGCGGTCCTGATACGCCTTCTTCTGCTTGTATCCTCGCCACTGCGACTGAAACCATCAAACATTACATGCGACACATTATTTCCCAAGGGTCAGAGGAAGTTAAAAGATTCTGTCTTGAGATACCATCCAAGTGCAATTCATGATGCAGCTTTAAAAAGGATCACGTCCACCAGTGACAGGGGAAGGGGGGCCTGGGCTGTACCTCCACCAGGAGAGCACACTGGCTAACTTCCACCTCCCTGATGTGAGCACAGCACTTCACACCTTAAAGTGCATCTGCACAGATGCTCTCATAGGCTCCTTACAACAAATCAGGTGAGGAAGGTAAGATAAATATTAGTATCCCCATTTATAGATGAGGACACAAACTTAGAGAAGAGGTTTACCACTACCTGGCAGTGCTGGAGCCATAATTCCTAACCCAGAATTGTTTCTGTGACATTGTGCTTCCCTGTCATTGAAGCAAAATCGCAGTTGCTTCTCTCAATATTCAAATCTGACACAAAGGAACAGTCTTAGAAGACAATGAGGTGCCCAAGAAGAACTGCCACTGAGCTGGACAACTCACCACACTAAACAGCAATGAGCACACATTGATTCCAATGGTAGGAGCGGAAGTGCTTGTCAGAAGGACAAGACTAAGAGGTCAGAAGACAGAGGACATACTCAGACATTCGATCGTAGGAGCTGACTTTTTATTACCCCTGCTCTAGAAGCCCACTTGCTGTCTGCATAATAGGCTCTGAAATACCTGAATGCAGGTGATGGCAGGGATTTGTTTCTTTAGGAAATTCATCCTGGATCGGAATTCCTGCCGAACTAAGTATCCCCTGAAGCAAGCCTGCAGCTTGGTGATCAAGCCTTCGTTGGCCAGCCAAAGCTGTTCTCGGTTATACGCAGCAGTCACCCCAGAGATGGAACTCTGAAAAAGCAATGGTCACGTGAGAAGACAAACACAGGTGAGAATGGACACAAATTTTTACACAGTATCACACAAACTAATGCTTAAGGCTTTCCAAGGCTATACTAGATCTTTAGCCAAGAAATGGGAATGCAGACTTCAGATCTATTTTTCAAGGCCAAGTTGTCCTCACATCCCCCCAAAAAGTCATAAACAAAAACTTCACCTTCTTTTACTTCACCTACCTAACACTGGCTGTGCCAGGAAGTGTGCTTGCTGATCTGGGGTCATTGCTGACAAGAAGACAGAGTAACAGGTGACAACACCAAGGCCCAGATCCCCTGGAATGACACAGAGGAGGGCCCTGCAAGGGAGTGGACAGACTACAAATCGTCTTGAGAAGTAGCCTAGAGTGTTTGAACTGTTACTACAAGCACTGGAGAACCAGAAAACTTGCAAACAGGAATAAAGCCATCAGATTTATTTTTAGAAAAGCAGCACTGTTAGCAGAGTAGCTGACAGATTAGCCTGAGTGGGTGAATTAGGATGCTGTTTTCGTATAATCCAAGTGGGAGAGGACCTGGCTTGAATGAGGGCAGGAGTGGTGAGAATGGTTAGTGAGAACACCTGGTTACCCACCTAATATCCATGGTATATGGATATACCATGGATCTCCCCGTCCTTGGTATCAGAGCCTTGAATTTTGTTTTTCCTGGGCAACAACGTGTGCAGTTAAAGACTGCACTAAATTCTGGAAAGCACTGATCTAGGTTACATATTAGAATAATCCAAAAAATGAGAGGAGGTGGAGTACACGGTCTGCAAGGAACTGGGAGAGAATAAAATCAAGAGACAAGATAAATGATAAGTTTGGGAAAAAAGACTTTTCTTTTGGGAAAAGAAAATGATGAAGGATTCAGTGAAAATCCAGATTCACTGAAAGGGAGGAAAGTGGAGAGTGGGAGAACCAATTTGATGGTCACTGTTTTTTGTTTTGTTTTGTTTTCAGGGAGGTAGGAGGTTAGGTAACATGCTGAAGTGAGGTAACATCACTCCTCTGTTTAAAATTCTTAGGTCCAGGAGCCTGACTCCAGACTATACTACAAAGCAACAGTAATCAAGACAGTATGGTACTGGCACAAAAACAGAAATATAGAACAATGGGATAGAGGATAGAAAGCCCAGAGATAAACCCACACACCTATGGTCACCTTATCTTTGATAAAGGAGGCAAGAATATACAGTGGAGAAAAGACAGCCTCTTCAATAAGTGGTGCTGGGAAAACTGGAAAGCTACATGTAAAAGTATGAAATTAGAACACTCCCTAACGCCAATACACAAAAATAAACTCAAAATGGATTAAAGACCTAAATGTAAGGCCAGACACTATCAAACTCTTAGAGGAAAACATAGGCAGAACACTCTATGACATAAATCACAGCAAGATCCTTTTTGACCCACCTCCTAGAGAAATGGAAATAAAAACAAAACTAAACAAATGGGACCTAATGAAACTTAAAAGGTTTTGCACAGCAAAGGAAACCATAAACAAGACCAAAAGAAAACCCTCAGAATGGGAGAAAATATTTGCAAATGAAGCAACTGACAAAGGATTAATCTCCAAAATTTACAAGCAGCTCATGCAGCTCAATAACAGAAAAAAAACAATCCAATCCAAAAATGGGCAGAAGACCTAAATAGACATTTCTCCAAAGAAGATATACAGATTGCCAACAAACACATGAAAGAATGTTCAACATCATTAGAGAAATGCAAATCAAAACTACAATGAGATATCATCTCACACCAGTCAGAATGGTCATCATCAAAAAATCTAGAAACAATAAATGCTGGAGAGGGTGTGGAGAAAAGGGAACACTCTTGCACTGCTGGTGGGAATGTAAATTGATAAAGCCACCAGGAGGTTCCTTAAAAAACTAAAAACAGAACTACCATACGACCCAGCAATCCCACTACGGGGCATACACCCTGAGAAAACCATAATTCAAAAAGAGTCATGTACCAAAATGTTCACTGCAGCTCTATTTACAATGGCCAGGACATGGAAGTAACCTAAGTGTCCATCAACAGATGGATGGATAAAGATGTGGCACGGGCTTCCCTGGTGGCGCAGTGGTTGAGAGTCCACCTGCCAATGCAGGGGACACAGGTTCGTGCCCTGGGTCTGGGAAGATCCCACATGCCGTGGAGCGGCTAGGCCCGTGAGCCATGGCTGCTGAGCCTGCACGTCCGGAGCCTGTGCTCTGCAACAGGAGAGGCCACAACAGTGACAGGCCCGCGTACCGCAAGAAAAAAAAAAAAAAAGATGTGGCACATATATACAATGGAATATTACTCAGCCATAAAAAGAAACGAAATTGAGTTATTTGTAGTGAGGTGGATGGACCTAGAGTCTGTCATACAGAGTGAAGTAAGTCAGAAAGAGGAAAACAAATACCATATGCTAACACATATATATGGAATCTAAGACAAAAAAAAAGATCATGAAGAACCTAGGGGTAAGACGGGAATAAAGACACAGACCTACTAGAGAATGGACTTGAGGATATGGGGAGGGGGAAGGGTAAGCTGTGACAAAGTGAGAGAGTGGCATGGACATATATACCCTACCAAACGTAAAATAGATAGCTAGTGGGAAGTAGCCACATAGCACAGGGAGATCAGCTAGGTGGTTTGTGACCACCTAGAGGGGTGGGATAGGGAGGGTGGGAGGGAGGGAGACGCAAGAGGGAAGAGATATTGGAACATATGTATATGTATAACTGATTCACTTTGTTATAAAGCAGAAACTAACACACCATTGTAAAGCAATTATACTCCAATAAAGATGTAAAAAAAAAAAAAAATTCTTAGACCCAGGGCTTTCCTGGTGGCGCAGGCAGTGGTTAAGAATCTGCCTGCCAATGCAGGGGACACGGGTTTGAGCCCTAGTCTGGGAAGATCCCACATGCTGTTGGAGCAACTAAGCCTGTACGTCACAACTACTGAGGCTGTGCTCTAGAGCCTGTGAGCCACAACTACTGAGCCCACGTGCCTAGAGGCCACGCTCCACAAGAGAAGCCACCGCACTGCAACGAAGAGTAGCCCCCGCTCACTGCAACTGGAAAAAGCCTGCGCACAGCAATGAGGACCCAATGCAGCCAAAAATAAATAAATAAAATAAATTTATTTTTAAAAAAAATCTTAGGTCCATACACAAAACACTAAGCAGGACTGTCTCTGTGGAGGTTAGTTAGATTCTCAAAGGTGTACACGACCCAAAAAGAGTTAAAAATCACTCTGCTGGAAGATCACCCTGGCCTCCTTCAAGTGGCCTGTCGGGTCCTTGCCTCTCTTCTCTGCCTCCTCCACTTCGCATGCCAGTCAAAGGACCACTCGTCCTCCCTGAAATGGCCCATGTTCCTCCAGTCCTTGATGTCCTTCCCCACACTGTCCTTTCTGTCCAGAATAGACTTCCCTCTGTTTCTCATCTGCTAAAATGTTATCTATGCTGTCTTTCTCCAGGATAGAATTAACTGCTTCCTTAACATTTCCTCTATTTTACTGTTATTAGAGCATCTATTTCTCTCTGTCTTACATTGCAGTACTCAGTTCTGTGCCTGCTATTTTTACCACGATATTGTTAATAACTGGAAAGTAGAGACTCTGATACATCTTTATAGCCCCTCAACGCCCAACAGAGAGAGAGTTCAATGAGCTTAGTTAAATTTAATCACCTGTGAAACCATTAGCAGTGAAGATGAAACACTGGGAAGGTACGAGACTATAATTTCCCTCAGAGGAGAACTTTAATAAACACAAGATAGAAACTCATTCCTCTGATAGGTGAGTTCTGAAGAAAGGGACTATTTCAGTTTTTACATATGTGAACATTCCATTTTTTTCTATACAGGATTTGGGAATAACTGCCCAATGGAAGTAGATAACGTTTTTAAAAGTCCTTTACTGTCCCTTCTCTCTAGGAATCTTTGTGTGTATTAATCATGTGTCTAATCATGACCCACAGGAGCCTACTGAACAACTTCCCTCAATATATTTCCCTCTCCTTTCATGTACATTAGACAACTCCAGTTTGATAACCACGAGCTTAGCACCAGGTAACGTTGGAAGTGCTCAACAGCCTGTCAAGGACAAAGTAAGAGGCCATTACATACAAGGACTGCAAACTTAGTACCTCACCTTAAAAACTAACAGTGGGCATAAGGTAAGTACACACACGACTGAAACAAATCCAAGTTGGTTAAATTCTAAATGAATACAAAGGCTATGGGGGGGGGACTTGAAATGAAGATGGAGAGGGGAAGGAAAAGGAATTTTAATAAGAGTTGTAGAGGAGGTGACACTTTGAGATGGGTGTGCCTGGAAAGATAAAATTTTGACAGATGTAGATGGCAGGGGAGGGACATCTCACGACAGCAGGAACTTTGTTTCGTTCATGACTATATCTCCAGTGTTTAGAAGAGGGTCTGGTACATATAGGAGGTATTCAGGAACTGCTGAATGAGGAAATTCTAGTAAGAGTGAACAGCATAAGCAAAGACACGGGATGAGAAAGAAGCACTTTAAAAGCTGCTATAAGAAAAAATGCTAACTTTATGTGAAAGTGCAGGTTATATTCTAACATAGTACAGTTGGAATCTGTGGAATAGTCAGAAAAGAGATTAAAAATGTACACTGGGAAAGAGTAAGAGTAGTTGCATTTAATGAGAAGTCAGAGCAACTTTTTTTGTTCTCTGCTGGATCATCCAGTTTTCTTTAAAAAGCACACAATTCATCTGACTTAAGTCTATAATCCAGATGTTTTACTAATTTAGGCCTTAAGCACTCCCACTGGAAAAATTACTCCAAAGTAGTTTGTTATTAGCCTTAATTTTAGTCTAGGGCTTCTGACCACATGCCCTGTTCCTCCTAAGTAATATTACCTCTAAAATACAGGTACTTTCCCTCAGCTTCTTCTTTTGTAAAGAAATGAGACCTACCTGGATCTCCTCCCGAGAAAGCTGCATAGAATTTTGCACAAAGTCTGGGGGTTCATCCCATCCTCCTTCCAGCGTCTTCAGATTGTGGTAATAATAATAGCCACCTTTTACCCAGTGCTTCACCCACTTGCTGTTATAATCTCCTGGCAGAAAATAAAGGAAAGATGAAAGAAACCCAGAGCCACACTCCCCACATTCACATGTCTGATACCACAGGATTGTTGTGGTAAGGGTTAACAAGCTGAATGCAGACCATTCCAAAACCTGTCCCTGGGTCTATGAGAGTAAAGAGCAATCCTAAGTCCCTCTTAAATTATGACTTTGGGGCTTCCCTGGTGGTGCAGTGGTTGAGAGTCCGCCTGCCGATGCAGGGGACACGGGTTCGTGCCCCGGTCTGGGAGGATCCCACATGCCGCGGAGCGGCTGGGCCCGTGAGCCATGGCTGCTGAGCCTGCGCGTCCAGAGCCTGTGCTCTGCAACAGGAGAGGCCACAGCAGTGAGAGGCCCGCGTACCACAAAAAAAAAAATAATTAATAAATAAATAAACTATGACTTTGTAATGTCTCATTTAGCTCATTCATATCCACAGTATAAAAAGAAAACACCTATGAAGTCCAAATGGGGAAATCAACCTTGACTGCCTCTGTTCCTTCCAAAGCCTATACCTAAGTAAGACCTTGTGCGTCAGAAAACTATTGTGATAAAAGACTTACAGCCATTCAGCCTCTCTAGTTAATTTTAAAAACAGGGCCATGAAACGGGATGAAAAATCGTATCTTTATTCCCCTCTTTTTGCAGATAAAACTTTTAAATATCCACAGGCTTAGGTAATCAGAACTACTAACACCCTATGAAAGATAAACGTTTTCAGAAAACTGACCTTTTTATTAACATAGCCACCCTCAAGGGGAAGAAAAAGAATATTTTCAAAAATAGGAATATTATCTCCTTGGGTCTTTAAAATAAGCCTAATACTGTACTTCTGAAGTACCTTTCCCTATAGCTTGTCCCTTTGCTCTACATCTGCCCTGTGATATTTTCATGTTCTTACTTTCAGGGCACATATTTATTTACCCAAACTCACCTGCTGCCAGTTTTTTCTTTTTGGCTTCAGCAAGGTCACTCTGGTAAGTTTCACCACATTCGGGGATGACGCCATACAAGCCGACATCAGGGGAACGAAGGGCACTCAGTGTTTTTCCTACATTGCCTTTCTCCACTGCTTCATTAATGGCAAAGATTCCTAAGGCAACTATCCCAGAAGAGAATTGTTACTGGAATAGTTTAGAAGGTGTCTAGATTCACCTACTAGCAAACTGTTCCCCCTACATCTTTCTATCTTGGTCAAGCTGAGTTCTAAGATACGGAGCACCTCGCCACCCGCACTTTCCACCAGAGTAGAAATAAAACAACTGATACATACACTTCTGTGCTTCTTGGGTGTCTTTGTTGGACTGCCAGATTCCACCTTGAATTTCATCCAACCATAACACAGCTGACTCATCCTGGGTTTCCTACAAACCATTAAAAGCAAAACAATACTACAGTCATCAAATCAGGGTACATGTCATGATGGCGGCTTCTGAGACTCAATTAGAGATAGAGGAAGAAGTTTCCAACATACAAGACACATGGAATAGTAAACTGGAAGAAGCCGGGCACCAAAAAACTGGTAAAGGGTTACAAGAGAAATATCACAGATGTAGGTGATGGATATAAGAAGATGGATTCAAGTTGTTCAGGAGGACAAGAGCTGCTAGAAGGGGCAAAACGTCCCAACTGGGAAGGGGCGTAGGGACTTAAATACTGTGACAAGCACCATGACATGAAGTACTTTTTAGAAAGCCTCCTTTGCCAACAATATTCAGAAGGAGTTAATATTCTCTATGACTACTGTTTTTAGGACTATCAAGACGTTATCACATGTGAAGCCAGGAGTCACTATAGGCAATTTAATCTTATCACCAGCTTATATTCTAAAACTTGAAAGTTATATCAGTTGTTGGAAACTTAAAAACACATTTTCACACAGAAACATAATAAATGGTGATTAGTTTTCTCAGCATGGCCAACAAAAGCCTCTCTAGTCCATAGTGTAGTTTGAGCTGAATACTAGGGACAGAGGTGAAATAGAAGTGGAGTCTTTTTCTCCTTCTAGACAAGGCACCTCAGGTTTTAAAGTGTCCAGGTTGAGAGTCATGTCTGAGGCAATCCTGACAGACCCAACAAAAGTAACTGTTCCTGAGGCTTGAGCTAATAGCAATTGGGATAAATAGTAGCTCAAAAATCCATCGAGACTACTTGATGTAAATATAATTTGCCAAGGCACCAATGAGGCGGCTGGGATCAGTAACTATAACTGTGTTGCCAGGTGAGGCAGGGTCTGGGCTGTGGGGCAATATGGAAAGTTTCACTGCCTTCTGCAGGCCCAGCAGTTGAAGTGCAAAACCTTAGAGGAGGCTTGGTTTTCCTCCTGCGTTACTGGGGAGAGATACACAATATTTCACTCAGCAGAGCCAAGCAGTCACAAACCCCCGCAATTTATAAAGTGCCTTGGAGACAGGGTAAGGCCAAAGGAAGGCATCTGAAATCGAAAGATGTCTCTGTATTTCAGAGTTTTAGAAAGATCATTTAACTTACAATCATAAGAGGCACCATCCCAATTTAAGAAGCTTATAGTCTTGGGAAAGGAAAAGAGTAATCCGATAAATAGAATGCAAGAACAAGTCACCTAATAGCTGCAGAACTTAGCACTTTTCTACCACTGGTCAGCTTCTGTTACTGAAAATAGAAAATGGCCACACACAATTTCCTAGAGTCATACGAATAAATACTGGCAATGCTAAGCAATAGTTTCAATACGAGACGATACAATGAGTCAGCAACAACTTAAACTGAGAAGTCATAAGCTAGACGGCTGAAGGTGCAGTCTCCAAGAGAAATGGCATAAAAACCCTTGCACCCCCAAAGCAAGTATTTCCACAGAACCAGGCCACTTCTGGCTCAGTTTTAGGCTAATGCACGCGTCAGACGGCTCTGAGCAGAGTCTACTGTAAGCAAAGCTTGGGGGCTTGGCACAACCTTCCTTGCATCCAGAGAAAGGTGCAGCTTATCATGATTTCTGACCATTCAGAGTTCTGTCTTCTCTGCCCTGGACAGACTAAAGCAGAAGGATTAAAGCAAACACTTCCATACATACTCCCCCCTAAGAAACAAGGTACAGAGCTGTGGTGTGAGATGAGGAAAAAAAAACAACAACAATGGAGCAGTACATCAGGGGAAAATGATATATAGAAATACCCCTCACCAGACTGAAGGAGGCAAGATCGGTGACATACACCTGCTCATCCCAGTGTGAGGAAAGAACAGGCTCTCTCTGCTCCAATTAGATCGAATAAGATGACAAAACCCAACATCCTCCTGTTAAAGTTTGCTCTAAAGATTAACTCAAATCACTCAGTAGAGAGTTAAAACCCTGAACGACATATTGTGGAGACTACTGAGATAAAATAGATTTAATGTGAAAATGCTATATACTGAAATAACATCCCCTAACAACTCTGACTGACACTTAGAAGCACACTGACTGCATTTTAGAAGAGGTAAAGAGATAGGGACCAGAGATAAGAACCAAACGAGTGGGCAATGACTAGAGGTAAAAGAGGTGGAGAAGCCACAAGATATGGCGAAAAGAAAGGGAAAAGAGATGAAAGAATGGCTACCATACATATATGTGTGTATACATTCGGAAAGCACAAACACACACACTTGCAAAGGGCACTTCTCACCCCTTAAAACCTCCTTAAAAGTCTCTCCTATTATATGTGGCATGGATGCCTGTGTCATGATTGATAAAATATTACACATATGTATTGATAATATATATGTAACATATTATAGATACATATATGTGTAACATAAATATGTTTTATCGCTCACCACATATGTAAACTATGCTATATATACATATAAACCACTCCATACCTACCATATACACATGTAAACACACACACATGAATCTATACAACATATTTATCAACACAAGCACTGATCAACCAGAGTGGAGCAGAGATCTTATGGCCCCTTGCTGGTTTAGGTGTTAATCCTCCAGTTGCTCATAGCGGAAGTTCAGGGAAAGAGCTAGAACGGGGGGTGGAACACATTTGGGAGGTCTGGGACAGGAGCAATGTACCAAACAAAAGTATTCAATATTCTAACAACTGGTACAGCCATGTCAGTGCACACCAGCTGATTTTTAGCTACAGGCATGTATGCCTGTCTGTGTACACTCAGACTGTGGAGTGGGGGAGGAGAGGCCAGACTTAAAAATCATTCATATTTGTAATTATAAAATGAGTTCCTTGAGACTTCCTGATATCTCTGTCTTGGCATTCAAACAATACTACCCAGTGACCAGTAATCTACTTTTAACAAGTATTCCAAAGGCACTAAATTTAAGTGAAGAGAGAACTGACAATGGTGAAAACAGTAGAGGAAGGACCTCTGAATATCCCCTCCTACATAAAAGCAACAAAAACACTGACAAAAGTCATCAGAATCAACTTTTTCAAAACTATAGAAATGAACCAAAGGCTTGCAGCAATCAGAGAGTTTATTCAAGAACAGTTGACTCTCAGTAAGAACAGTGAGGCCTATGGCACTTAAACTGCCCTATTCCCATTTGTGCTCTGCCCACCCCCCTCCGCCCCCACCCCATAAACACCTACCTCCTTCAAAGCCCTATCTATTCCCACAGAACTGTCATTAGTTGCCATGTTAGGTAGTTCCCTGGAAGACCACAGCTAGGCTGTCTTTATTTGACCTTAGAGCTTGCCCAGTGCAAACAGCCTTTTCTCCAGGGGTATTTGTCCAAAACAGAGGTAACTGCTTCACATCACAGATGCCTGGGGCAGTGGGTAAAAACTTAGGCAAATAATAGGTTAACCAAAAAGCTTAAAAGGAAAAGCTAGAGATTGAGATGTCCACAGAGAGCTTTGAAAAGCTCTGACAAATTCCTGGGATGGGAATCTAGAAGGTCATAGTGCATTACGGGCTATGCACATGCTCAGAAGAGATCTGATAAGGCTGTAAGCTCTGACCTCTGGCTGACCTTGAGGCTCTGGGCAAGCATGAAGTGAAGGGTAAAGCAAAATTGTAAACTGCCTGGCTGAGAGTCGAGGGCATGCCCCAACACACACAAAGCCCCTCAGCAAAGGCTAGGAGCTTTATTGGTTCTAGGCATTTAAGGAAATTTCTGACTAATCATTAGCTGACCACTAGCTAACCAAGCAGAGACTTCAGTGGACACACATGACAAAGAATACAGACTTGAAAATCACTAAACAAACAACAGCAGATACAAACAGGGACAACTATAAACCCTGAGGAGGGGGTAGAATCTGATTTCCAAAGTTGACCCATTATTATTAAAATGTCCAGCTTTCAACCAAAAATTACAAGACATGCAAAGAAACAAGAAAGCATGGTCCAAACAGGAAAAAAACCAGACAACAGAAACTGTCCAAATTGAACTTAGTAGGCAAAGACTTAAATCAGCTCTCTTAAGTATGTTCAGAGAACTAAAGGAAACCATATCTAAAGAACTAAAGGGAAGTATGAGAACAATGTCTCACCAAATAGAGAATATACATTTTTAAATAAAGAACCAGATTAAATTATGGAGTTGAAAAAAGCAAGAACTGAAATGAAAAACTCACTAGAGGGATTCAGCAGATTTGAGTAAAGAGAAGATATATGCATAATGGAATTCCCTAAAGGCAAAGAGAAAGAGGCAGTTTACTTGAAGAAAATCTGAACAGACCTATAACAAATATAGAGATAGAATCAGTAATCAAAACATATCCCACAAAAACAAAACCAAAAATTCAGGACCATATGGCTTCAACGGTGAATTCTACCAAATGTTTAAAGAACTAATATCAATCCTCTACAAATTCTTCTAAAACATAAAAGAGGAAGGAACACTTCCCAATTCATTCATTCTATGATACCAAAACCAGACAGAAAGATATTACAAGAAAAACAGATCAAATTCAAATTAAGATCTTTTGCTTGCTAAATTTGGAACTCAGATGATTATTTTTAAAACTACTCCCAAGAGGTACTTAAAAGCTGAGCTGAGGCTTAAAAAAAGACAATTACACCTAAAGTATAGTCTACCCATCTGAGCACAGCACTGTTAAGCACATTTTCCTCTAACTCTCCCCTTCCTCTGCCTTTGATGAACTCTGAAAAGTTATTCCACAGCAAAAGGAAATGCTTCAAACTCTAGTCACATCCTCTAATAAAAGTTTAACTCCTATGATCCAAACAAAAGGAGCAGTAAGGCCCATCACATGCGTGAGAGCTGGTACAAATTATATCCTCAATCTACTTTCCTTTTTTAGACATGGACTCAGACCTAGCTTATTCTTTCAAAGCCCATTCCTCTGTCAGTTGGATCGGATATAAGACTCTTTTTGGACTAATAAGGCAGCAAAAAATAACACTACCACCACTGGCCTACAGAGAATCATTGCAGCCAGGCCCCAGGTTAGAGATTCTGAATTAGCAGAAATAGAATTAATGCTTAGGAATCTGTATTTTTAAAATGACTTTTACAGCATTCTAGTCATCAGTCAAGTTTGGGAAGCTCTGATCCAGTAAACTGATATCAAAGACAGGCCTCTATTTACAGCTTCCCTACAGCCAACCGCTTCTCACTTGAGTAAGTAAAATCAGTTAATGCCTTTGTCTAGATTTCCTCGCTACAAAATGGGGGTTGTGATTCAACCTTCACCACAGGATCAACTGACATGCATAGCAATGACCCTCTTTTTTTTTTGCTGTACGTGGGCCTCTCACTGTTGTGGCCTCTCCCATTGCGGAGCACAGACTCTGGACGCGCAGGCTCAGCGGCCATGGCTCACGGGCCCAGCCGCTCCGCGGCATGTGGGATCTTCCCGGACCGGGGCACGAACCCGTGTCCCCTGCATCAGCAGGCAGACTCTCAACCACTGCGCCACCAGGGAAGCCCAGCAATGACCCTCTTAAAAGGAACCTGGTACTTGCTACACTTATATGTTTAGGACACAGTAATGTCAACTACTCTTATGACAATGGAATCAAAGGAGATCTATCAACATTATATTATCCACAGCTCCTCCCCCACAACCCAAACTTCTAGAGCCCACAAGGCTGTCGGTGTACACTAGCTCCCTTAACACAAAAGCCCTGATCTGTTTTACCACTTTTGGCTTCCCAGAAGGAATCTGACCCCCTGA
This sequence comes from Phocoena sinus, assembly GCF_008692025.1. Lineage (NCBI taxonomy): Eukaryota > Metazoa > Chordata > Mammalia > Artiodactyla > Phocoenidae > Phocoena > Phocoena sinus. Next base: position 37,079,111 of record NC_045764.1, on the reverse strand, counting down.
ATTAAGAATGTCTTTTAGGGCTTCCTAAAGCAACATGGCAACTTCCTATTCAGCAAGAGGACTAAAAAAGGAGTAAATCTCATCCATTTCCTCAACAAAGTAGCTGAGAGGCAAGACAAACTTTTTAAAAGATGGGTTTGTATTACAATTACTTTGGAGAACAGATTCATAGCAGCATTATCCCTAATAGCCACAAAGTGGAAACATGATCACTGACTCATGAATAGATAAATAAAATGTGGTACAGCCATACAGTGGAATATTATTCAACAGTAAAAAGAAAATACTAATACATGCTACAGCTTGGATAAACCAAGCTAAGAGAAAGAAGCCAGTCACAAAGGACCACACATTGTATGATTCCATTTATACGAAATGTCCAGAATAGACAAATCCACAGACAGAAAGTAGACTGATGGTTACCTAGGACTGGAGAGATTGAGAGAAATGAGGAGTGACTACCTACACAGGTTTCTTTTGGGGGTGATGAAAATGTTCTAAAATTGATTGTGGTGATGGTTGCACAATTCTGTGAACAGACGAAAAAACCACTGAATTGTACACTACAAAACAGTGAGCTGTATGGTATGTGAATTATATCTCAATAAAGCCATTATTTAAACTAAAAAAAAAGAAACTTTACGGCATTACCTACTAAAGCTTAACATATGTATTCCCTATGACCCACAAATTCCACTTCCAAATGTATACCTAATAGAAATGCATACATATATTTACCAAAAGACATGTGCTAGAATAAATCAGGATAGTGGTTTATTCCTGGGGAGTGGGGAGGTGAATAAGGATATAAGGGGGTTTCTTTTAATGCTTTTTATAATCCGAGCACCAATTACACAGGTATGCTTACTTCTGAACATTTATACAACCGTACACTTAAATAACTGACACATTTTTCTGGATCTTATATTTCAATAGAGAATTTCTTTAAAGAGACACAAGAGATGTGTCTATAACCATAACAACAAAGGACAACAAAAAAACCAAATATGTAAAATAGCATAAGCTTCTGGAGGGCAGAGTCTATGACTCTTATGCATCCCTCCAGTGCTCTGAATCTAAGGGTGCCCAGGAAATAGTCATTGAGAGAAGACCCTTACCTCTATCTCCGTTCTAGGAGGGATGAAGTTTTCGGAACAAAAAGGAACAATTTAGTGCCACTCACCTGGGCTTTCTCTCTCTTTGCTCTGATCAGCGTGTCTTGGTAATGCTGGGCCACTTCTGTAAGGACCCCCTCGAGTTTAGCTGCAGGAATCTGCAGGGCCTGCAGAGTCTTTTGGGCATCACCTTCATCCAGGGCTTCATTAATTAAACCAATGGCTAAAATCCCTAAATATGAATGGACAAAAGGTTATTTTTTAGATTAAGAAATTGTATAAATAAAACAGTCTTTAAACATGGTAAGTGACCATAAATCCTCTATCCAAGAGTTACCATGATTCAAATTACAATTTGTCATCCATAATATTAAGCAGCATTTAAATCTTTTTCCTTTAAATTTAGTGGTTTTTTTATCTAAGTAAACTCCCCTATATCCATATTCCTATTAAAATCTCAAGTCCTTTTGTTTTATTTTTACTTGCCCTATCTTAAGAGTGATGAGGATTTTGATGAAACTGGCTTTATAAAGGATAGTTTTCAAGTATACTCCAATGTGTGATCAAAACCATTCTTGATTCACAAAAAGTCAAGAGTTCAAGGGATCTTAAAAGTCACCTAGTGGGACTTCCCTGGTGGCACAGTGGTTAAGAATCTGCCTGCCAATGCAGGGGACACGGGTTCAAACCCTGGTCCAGGAAGATCCCACATGCCGCAGAGCAATTAAGCCCCTGTGCCACAACTACTGAGCCCGCGTGCCACAAATACTGAAGCCCATGCCCCTAGACCCCATGCTCTGCAATAAGAGAAGCCACCGCAGTGAGAAGCCCATGCAACACAACGAAGAGTAGGCCCCGCTCGCTGCAACTAGAGAAAGCCCGCACACAGCAACGAAGACCCAACGCAGCCAAAAAAAGAAATAAATTAAAAAAAAAAAAAAAAGTCACCTAGTTCAACATTTTTATAGAAAAAAAAAAGATGAGTCTTAGGAATCTCCTCTCCTACACCACACAGCAAACAAGTAAGAGAAAGAGAATCAAAGCTCAGGGTCTCCTATTCCAAGGGAAGGCTCTTCCAACTAAATCACTGAATATTTCTCACAGGAAACACTAATTAAAACTAGAAATAGTCACTCCTCAGCTATCTCATCCAATTGGACTACTTTTGTAAAGACTCTGTTGTATAATAAAAAATTTGGCTGGTCTTTGTCCCTGGTTTCTGGAAAGGAGGCTCTAAACCCTTGGAATTTCCCAAGTGATAGGAGTATCTTCATTATCCATAGTGGGCCCCTAGGACCACACCTGAGTTTATGCCAACCAGGTGACTGCTGGTGGGCCCCTAGAAACTTTTGGGATAGGGGCTGGTCGTGCTGGAAAGACCAACCATGTGATTAGAAGATTGGGGCTTTGAGCCATGTGATCTCAGAATATCAGCCCAGCTATTCCAGGGAGGAGAAGCAGACTGGAAATTGAATTCAATTACTTGGCCAATAGCTGGCCATAATTCAATCCATTATTTGTATGGAACGAAGCCCCACTAAAAACTCTGGATATCCAAAGCTCAGGTGAGCTTCCCTGGTTGTGATACTCATCAATGGGCTGAGAGGGCAACACACCCTGAGGATACAGAAGCTTTGAATTTGGGACCCTACCAGACATTGCCCTCCTGTTCTCTTCTTTTGACTCATCCTGATTTGTATTCTTTACAATAAAACTATAACCGTAAGTATAGTGCTTTCCTGAGCTCTGTGAGTCATTCTAGCCAATTATTGAACCTGAGGGGGATAGAGGGAACCCCTGAATATATAGCCAGTTTTTCAGAAGTGTGGTGACCCGGGAACTCCAGAGATTAAGGCTGGTGTCTAAAGTGAGAGGAGTCTTGGGGAGGACTGTGCCCTCAATCTGTGCAATATGACCTAACTCCAGGTAGTCAGTGTCAGAACCACTTCTTATAATAGCATTTAAAAATAACAGATCATGTTCAATTCGCCTCCTGAAAATTTTAGTTCTTATTACATACTTATCTAATCATAGCAGTTGCCTGGTGTTTCGAAAACAATATACAACTGTAGCTTTTTTAGATAGATTTTTTTTTTTTTTTCCAATTTCCAAAAATCCTCCCGGGAGAAGTGTTTAGAACCAGCTCATGGAATCACATTATCTGTAACTGTGACATTATCTGGGGGGACGGGAAGTAGATTACTCACTCTCATGTTCCTCCTGCACCACAAGATTCACATGGTCCACACAAGCTTGGATGTCATTCCACGTAATAAATTCATTATTCTCTGCATCTGCTTGAGCTTTCAGTTTCATCAGCTCATCGAGATACCTGCCCCATTCCCCCAACAAAAGAGACAATGAAGTGCAACATAAGAAAAGGGACCTTCAGGATTATTTTGGTTGACAGGAATGAGAAGACATGGGGGCAAAGGATCCAAGGAACAGAGATAGCTAAGGAACCCCAACAGCTTGATGTATTCTAGAGGTCAGCTTTGGGACCGAGGAGTTACCTTGAGCAAAGTGTAAAAATGCAAGGATATCACTTATTCTTAATGGCCTATTTATATTACATGTTCTAAATTCCAAGTAAGACCAACTCTGGAGTCAGTGGCAGCAGCTCAAGCAATCCCTCTAAAGACAAGGAAACAAGGCCATACACCAGCTAACAAACACAGAAGGAATGACAGATCAACAAATCACCATTCAGCAACTCTTACTGAAAGTATATGGATTTAGGCAAGGATTATCAATTGGGGTTAAAAATATTAGATGAATGGTTAATGGGGAACTGGACATTTTGATGCTGCAAAAGGTACAAAAAAAGATTATATTCTGGGGATTCCCTGGTGGTGCAGTGGTTGAGAATATGCCTGTCAATGCAGGAGTCATGGGTTCGAGCCCTGGTCCGGGAAGATCCCACATGCCGCGGAGCAACTAAGCCTGTGTGCCACAACTACTGAGCCTGGGCTCCAGAGCCTGTGAGCCACAGCTACTGAAGCCCGCAGGCCTAGAGCCCATGCTCTGCAACAAGAGAAGCCACCTCAAAGAGAAGCCTGTGCACCGCAACGAAGAGTAGGCCCCGCTCGCCACAACTAGAGAGAAGCCCACGAGCAGCAATGAAGACCCGAGGCAGCCAAAAAAAAAAAAAAGTTACATTAAAAAAAAAAATTATGTTCTGGTGATAAGGGAGAAAAATAAATATGCAATGGAGGGATTAATGTCCCTTAGTATCTCTAATGGTGGGGACAAGCAGATTTTATATGCCTCTTGATATGAGAAAATATGAAACACACGTCACCAAAAATATTTAATTGAATCTTGACAAGTCTTTAGACCTAATTTACAATTTACAGGAATAAACCAAATATTAGGAAGCAACCAGAACTGAAGATGGGACATTTTATAGGACAACTGGCCCCATCTCTTTAATAAGTCAGTGTCATAAAGAAAGGGACAATGCTAGATTAAAAGATACCAAAGGGACACAATAATCAGATGTTAACATGTGGTCCTGGATTGGATCCTGGTTTGAACAAACCAGCTGAAAAAACAAATAGTTTTGGAACAAGAAGTACGAAAATGGACTAGGTTTAGAAAGTATTAAAGAAGTACTGTTGATTTGTCAGGGTATAAGAGTGTTATTTTGGCTATATAATATCCTCATTGTTTTAAATAAGCATACTTATAAATTTAGGAGTGGAATGTTATATCTGTAATTTACTACAAAACCTTCAGCATAGTAAAGAATAAAATGTATCAAAATAGAAAAAATAAAAGACAATCACACTGAAGTCACAATGCCTGCAAAGAAAATAAGAGTGTTGGCACACGAAAGACAGAGGTGACAGCTACCTAATGGATTCAACCCAGCACTCTGGGCACCCACCTCTGGCAGTTTTCTTCTTCAATATTGGTAAGGCCTGTAACTGAACTGCTCAACTGTTTCCACACTGTATTCATGTCTCCGGATTCCAGCGCCCTGTTGATTAGGGCCACTGATGACAACATCTCCACTGCAACAGAGAGCTCAGGATGGGTGAGGCTATGCTGTACAGAAAGCGAGGGAGGAAAGAGTAAGGAAAGACATTCTGGAATACCAAGGGAGGTCAGGAGTTTAATAAAACCATAACGAGTCTAAGTTTCCAGTAAAACAAAACAAACAAAAAAAAACCCTCTACGTAACTACACCAAGAAGTGGGTATTAAATTTTAAAATCACGTCCACTGTTTTGCTCACAAACAGCACAGGTTCAGTTAACTCACCTCAGGACTCTGTTGCTGCAGGGTAGCCAGTTCCTTCTGATAAAGATCGGCAGCAAATGGAAACACCTGGGGCAGCTGGGCTTCGGGATTCATTAGCTCCATAACAGTCTTCTCAGCAACACCCTTCTGGATTGCAGCATTGATCGCTGCCACTGCTGTCAGTCCTGGGTAGAAAACAAGGAGGTCACAAAGGCAGCTGACTTTGAGAGGCCCGAGGGGAAGCAGATGCCAATTTTCACAGAAGAAAGTTATATTCTGTGGATAAGCTATTTGCCATGACTTTTGAAGTAGAACTTTCATCTTTAGAAAACAGCCTCCTTTGTATGAGGGTGAACTGCATGGTATGTGAACTACATCTCAATAAATCTGTCTCTAAAAAGCAGCCTCCTCTTCTCCTCACCCCTTTTTTCTTTCCACTCCAAATCATCCTGCCTGCCACCACTACGCTCTACCTAAGACGTCCTTCCCCTACAGGGGGGAGCCTGGCAAAGAACTAGCTTATTAAGCTGCCATTCAAAGCTTTCCACAATCTTTCTAAGCCTTTATCTTACACAACTCAGCCTAAAACATCTACAAAAATTTTATTCTACCCACTGTTCCATAATACATCTTTCATCTTCTGTCCCTCTGCTCACACTTCCTCTTCCCCTGTTGCCCCATATTAGGAACACCCTTCTCTCCTGTCTCTCAACATACAAATCTTGCCAATCAATCCCTAGTCCTGTCTCCTCCAGATGCTTCCCTAACCAACCACGTAAGCATGAGCTTCCTAGCCAAAGTGAGCCTACACTGACTCCAGTTCTACTTTTAAAACTGGAGGATCCCTTCTGCCACCAAAGGTACCTGGCAGTTGACTGCAGCTAGTAGCCTTGGGGTGGGGTGAGGAGTGAAAGAATCTAACCTTAGTTCCCTCAACGACACAAAGCCACTTTCCTCCCCTACTCAGGATCTCAGTGGACATGCAGCTGAGAGGACTCTTACTTCTCTGATACTGCTGGGCAGCAGTGTTCGCGGCATCCACTCCAGACTGTAGCTCCTCCTTCTGCAGGGCCTCAGCCTGACCACCCTGAGAAAAGCAAAGAACACTTAGGTAAAGATGACTCCTGCCTAGGCCTCCGGGCCTTGTAGTTCTCATATCTCAACAGCAGTCACTAGGGACAGAGAGCCACAGGCATAAGAGACAGCTTCAGGCTACACACAGCCAATGCGGCAGCCTGAGCGAGAGCCGAATGCCCTTGTCAAATCTCGGGTAGAGTGACTCGCCTGATATAAGCACATTAAAAAAAAATATTTTGTAAAGAGCATCAAAATGTTCTGAGATAAAATGTTTGTAGAATCATTAGCACATTAATGCTGCTTTCTCCGGCCAATGCTGAGGATTTGTAAAATGTATACTTGTCCTTATTTAGAAAAAGAAAAAAAAAAAAGAAATCCCCTCATATTTGTTCTAAAAAAAGAAAACCATAAAGTACAATCCCACACAGTCCACTTTTACTGCACATTAAGTACTTTCCCAGTGTTGGCCAGAGGAAACTCATCAGGTATGGTTTTTTAAAAGTAGAAATTCCTGAAGTAAGAATAAAAAATTTCAGGTTCTCCCCAATGGCTTTTAGCTGGGGATTTAAGGGACTTCAAGTGAAGGGGTGGTCAGATTCACTTGCCGGGATGGGCAATGTTTATTTTAAAAGACGATTTACAACTCTAAAAGCAAAAGAGAGCTGAAGACGATGTGTACTTTACCTGAGTATATTAAACAGCCTAATTCATCTGCAGGAGAAAAAGTTATATTAGGGGGAAAAAAAGGCCCCATATATACCTTGACACAACAGCATGGGATTCAAAAGGACGTATATAAACTCTTGCAGGTGCAACTCAGGGTACTTTTACCTCTCTCTTGTGCTGTCTATCACTGAGGAGCTGCTTGAGGTACCAGTCACTATTCTGCTGCTGCAGTCCTCGAAGGCCCAGCGCTGGTGACTGCAGAATCTTGAACAAGGCCAGTGCAGATCCCTGCTTCAAAGCCAGGTCTATATTCGCTAACGCAGCAAACACTGAGGAGGAAAAAAGGCAAACGCTTAAGAAAAAACTATGTTAACATTATAGCCTAGGATATTTTTTCCTTCCTGAAAACCAATCCCAGTTCCAGATCAGGGAAATAGAATTAGATAGCTTTTATTCTGGAGTATCAGAGAAGCATTAGACTTTGGGGTTGGAAGAGAACCTTAAAGTCATCACGTCCAGGGGTTCCCAGGTTGTTCAAATTTAACAGATTCCTGGACCACACCCCAGGCCTACTTAAAAGCTTCTAGATGCAGAGAGCTTGGCACCAATATGGGCAGCAATATAAGAGGCACCAATAACACATGCCTAAATTCCCTCTAAAATGCCAAGTCATTATCCAGACTAAACTACTATACAGGAGAAGGTATCCCACACAGCAATTTACTACATCTCTGGACAATTCTGTTTATAAAAATTGTTAAAGCTCCCACCCTAGCGTTGATACTTGAATTCATCCAACCCCCTTCCCTGTGACTGTCTACTCCTGACTAAAGAACCTTAGTTCCTTCAACCATTTCTTATACAGCATCATTCTGAATCCCTTCATTATCCTGGTGTACTCTGGTGAATGTACTCTGCCCAAAGCAGTGCTTAGAAATCAAGGCTGGTCTGACTGCGTGGAGTGGAAGGGGCTCTCTACACCACCTCAATATTCTCTACTTCTAGTCACAGAACCTGACGTCACACAAGGGCTTTATTATCCAACAGTAAAAATGCAGATTTTCCTTCATCTGAAAATGATAACAAAGATACCCTCCTCATAAGATTAAATAAAATCATATACATGAAAGTACTTTTATACTGTAAAATAAATAAGGTATCATTAAATTGAAAGTCAAAATATTGTACTTTCTGATTTCAGAAATGACAGCCGCTGGAAAATCATAATTATTGTATTATTTTCAGCTTTCCTATTTTAGAAGAGAATATAGAGTTCTCCCTCCCATGTCCCACCCAGGAATGACCATATGATTTTACCACCAAAGTAGCAAAAAAAAAGTCAATAATAAAATACTAAAAATCAAAATATTTGGGGCATAGCAGTACTTAACAATTTTAACTGTTTTCATTAGTAAAGAAACAAAAAGAAAATTAATGTAAGCTGTTATAAAGAAACAAAACAGTGCAAGAGAAAACAAAGTCTCAAACTAGAATTAAAAAATAACACCAAGAGGTGAAAGGATGAAAAGGTTAGATTCCTAAGAGACTGTCTCCTTCCCAACATTCCCCTGCAATTCAGCTCACTGATCACCACACAAAGGAGGTGCGCAGCTCTTTGAATCATGGCTGCAGGTCTATGTGGCCATTAGCCAACTAAACAAGCATTTTTCAACAACACAGACCAGGCACCTGCTGCAAACACAACCATGAACAAAGCAGACAGGTTATCTCCATCTTCAGGGAGTTTTTGTAGTAGTGGGGGACAGAAAACAAAAGCAATATAGGTAACAAGCAGGTTTCCTCTATGTATGCAATGCAGAATCTCAGACTATCCATCTGCAAAGGCATCTGGTCAATTATGCTTTTACTAGAAATGTAAACTTACTACTTAAATATGTAAATATTTAAATGAACATTTACTAATACTATAAAGTTTATAACATTATTTAAACACTTTCTCCCACTATGCTTTAATTACCTAACTCTAATTTTCCTTATCTTACTTAACAAAAAATAAAAACTTTTTCTCATTTTTAACTATCTGGCCTGCTGCTTTCTTCTGGGGCAGCGTGAATGGCTTCTCAAGCCCTAGGGAAAGAATCTTATCTATTATTACATTAAGATGATTCCCAGGACAGCCTGGAGGGGTGGGATGGGGAGAGTGGGAGGGAGGGAGACGCAAGAAGGAAGACATATGGGAACATATGTATATGTATAGCTGATTCACTTTGTTATAAAGCAGAAACTAACACACCATTGTAAAGCAATTATACCGCAATAAAGATGGTTAAAAAAAAAAAAAAAAAAAAGATGATTCCCAGGACCTAAAGTCCCTCTATCTTCCTACCACACAATTTTCCCTTGTCTCAGACTTTCTCTACTATTAGGAAAAGCTTGTCCCCCTATGGGGAATTCTGCCTTATCCTCACCTTCTTAACTACCCTAAGAACCCCAGTGAAGGTTCAGATACAAACCTCGAGGAAAAGTCATCATTCTTTTCTTTATTCTATGACTGTACTTCACACACCTTTGGTTGCCTTGAAATTACTCACTGTATTTATTGTTCTAACCAAGTTGCCCTGAAATTATTCATTTGACTATTTACCTTCCTCACTATACTGAAAGCTATTTGAGGGAATTTTTACTATTTTGCTCCTCTGACCACATGAGAACAATATGCATGGAACACTTTAAAAATATATACATATGTTTCTCTCCTTATAAGTTTATAATGGACTCTAATATAATTAGCCAGGTAGGGCTATAAGGCTAAAAAATCCCAGACAACATGGTAGAGAAAAAATCCCTTAGTAAATAAAAGAGTATTTTACGCGGTGTATGCAGCAGGAAATGTGCTGGACTTTCTTCTCACACAGAGAACTAACTACAAGGGCATTCTGGTTTATACTTGCTGACTTAAGTAGTATTCATACAGATACAGCACAACAAATCACCCATACGTGAATGGAACTATCACTCTGTTCAGAAAGGTATTATCCTAAATGAGCCAGAATGGAACAGAATACAGACTCCTGGTCAAGATTTAGAATTCCCTATCACATGGAGTTGGTAAAATCTTATAAATTCACTCCAGTTATTCAGAGTATTAGTTCAAGTGAGAAATTGGGATCTCCAAAGGAACAAAGAGGACACTGATTACTTTTACTATTATTATTATCTTGATCAAGATAAGATCAAGTCTGGTTGAATCAAGCAAGGTTTTTTAGTTCTTTTGGTGAGTCTAACCCTATGCTAGGAATTATGAGGATTTGAAAAGCAGAACTCAGAAGTAAACTCTACTGTAAGTTTATAAATATGTCAGAAACAAAAAGCAAGCAATTAAGACAATACAAAATTAAGAACAAAATTGTGTGGTTTAGCATATAAATGCTGTAGGACATGTGAAAGGCAAGTATATTGTGAGCTAGGATGGGCACTGAGGTGAGAACTGAGCTGAATCTTGAATGATGGGTATAATTTGGATTAAGTAAGAGATGAGGCATGAGGGCATTACAATGGCGAGATTACATGATTAACAAAAGTGATAATAATATTGTTTACTGAGTGCTTACTAAATACCAGGCAATTGACATACATTATCTCATCATTCGTATAATGATTCTATGCCACACGTACCCAATTCCCACAGCTATTAATACGAGGGCAAGAGATCAAATCCCAGTTCTGAACAACTCCATAGCCATTTTTCATGAGTCATGAAATAAACACAATGAATATGGGAGACAATTAGGCACATGAGTTTCTATAGAGTTATATGCATAAAATACTACATAAAGAACTCCACCAGGCTAGGGATCTGCCTTTTGTCTGGCAAGTAATAAGGAACTAATGCAGGTTCTTTTGAAGAAGAGTAACAAAATGAAAATGACACTTTCAAGAAATTAGTTTTTCAAAAGTGTGCAACATACACAAAAATCAATATGAACAGTACAATCTCATTTTTGTTTAAATATATGTTTTGAAGGATATGTTAAAAATATCAAGAGTGGTTATCCTAGGTGATGGGGTCTAATTTTTTGTTTGTTGTTTATTTCTGGATAACTTGTATTACTCTTTAAAAGAAAAACAAAACTATATAGGAAAATAGGGACTTCCTTGGTGGTGCAGTGATAAAGAATCCACCTGCCAATGCAGGGGACACGGGTTCGATCCCTGGTCTGGGAAGATCCCACATGCCGCAGAGCAACTAAGCCCGTGCACCACAACTACTGAGCCTGGGAGCCACAACTAGTGAGCCCGCACGCCACAACTACTGAAGCCCGTGTACTCTAGGGCCCGCATGCCGCAACTACTAAGCCCGTGTGCTGCGACTACTGAAGCCCATGCGCCTAGAGCCCGTGCTCTGCAATAAGAGAAGCCACCACAATGAGAAGCCCGTGCACCGCAACAAAGAGTAGCCCTGCTCACTGCAACTATAGAAAGCTCATGTGCAGCAACGAAGACCCAACGCAGCCAAAAATAAATTGTTCTTTTAAATTTAAAAATAAATAAATAAATAAAAACAGGAAAATGAAATCCCTGTTCAGATTTAAGTGTCTAACACAGGGTGAAAGAGTGAAACTGTAGCCAAAAAATCCAGTTTGTAAGTTACAGTAGATGAATAGATGGAGGAGTGGGGGCCTGTTTGAGGACAATGGTAGCCCAAAGAGAAGACGTATGAACACAAAAGACTTAAGTAAATGAGTAACAGTTCCTAAGGAAACCCATGAATGTCTGAAATAAACAAACTTAAACCATGCTATAGGTCCAAGAAGAGATCAACAGCTGCCACATTATTCTGTAACATTCTTTTAGAAGTGCCTGATGTGGGGACATACTTACTGTTGACTTTATTTATATTGCCTTGAATTTCAGCTTGAGTGAGCAGCTCCTCATAAACGTCCCTTTCTCTCTCAGAGCTTTCTGTCTGAAGATGAGTAAGAAAGTGTAACTAAATTAGCTCAGGTCTCTAAGAAGACCACAGAAATATATTTGTGCTCCTCCCCCACCATTACAGAATCAACAGCAAGTAAGGGTGTGGCTTAAAATCCTTAACAAAGAACAGAGCAGAATGCTACACAACTGTAACTAAACACATAAAAAGCAGATCCGGGCTTCCCTGGTGGCTCAGTGGTTGAGAGTCCGCCTGCCGATGCAGGGGACGCAGGTTCGTGCCCCGGTCCGGGAAGATCCCACATGCCGCGGAGCAGCTGGGCCCGTGAGCCATGGCCGCTGAGCCTGCGCGTCCAGAGCCTGTGCTCCACAACGGGAGAGGCCACAAAAAAAAAAAAAGCAGATCCACTTGTAAATAACAAGCCCAGGGGTTCTTCCAGAGTCAGGCAAGAGAAGCACTGGTGAACCCTGCCCTGCTCACTTGAGTCTGCATCCTTGCCTCAGACCTGAGCAGAACAGGTACATCCAGGGACTGGATCGCAGAGCCTGTCACTGGTTTGCACAAAACTCGAGAAGGAAGTAGAAGTCAAAATAGAATCTAATACCAAAAGACTACATACTGGGTAACTCCATTTCACTTATATAGAATTCTAAAAAAATAAACTAAAGTGATCGAAAACAGACTGGTAGTTGCTGGGGTCAGGGGTGGGGAGTACGAGGAGGTACAGACTGACTGCGAAGGGGAGACGTGGGAACTTTTGGGGTGGTTACACATCCATATACATTTGTCAAAACCCATCAAACTGTACACTTTAAATGGTTGAATTTTATTATATGTAAATTAATACCTCGATAAAACTGATTTTTAAAATGGAGTCATATCAAACAGTGAAAGAATTTAAATCAGTTAGAAAGATCAAATGTTCTATTTTTACCCTGTTTTTAGCATTTGTCATTTTGTCCTGCTTGGCCTGGTAAAGTACATCCTGGTAAGTGGAAGCCAAGGGCTCTTCAAGGTTCACAAGCATGGCATTGGGATTTTTCAAAGCTGCAAACGTGTCAGCTGGAATTCTATGGTCAATAGCTTCATTAATGGCAATAACGGCAGCATGTACTAAAAAAAAAAAAATTCAAAACATAGAACACTAAGGTTATACAAAGTAAAGGATATATATTACACATTCAAACACTGCAACCCCCTATCACAGAAAGAGGCTCCTTTTCATAGATGAAGGGGTTAGAGGACCCCCAGATCTTTAAGCCCAGTCTTTTTCCTCTGATGCACAAACCCACAGCTCGGCCTGTGATCCATGTCTGGAATGCTGAATCTGAAATCTTAACAGGGAAATATTCATAAGAGACTCTGAAAGGAGCCTCTGAGCATTTGTTATGGAAATGTTCACCTTAATCATCACGTAAACACCATCAGAAAATAAGAAATTCCAAAAGGCACTGAAATGTAGAATTCACTTTCTAGTGCTTTTATTTTAATCTAAATCACTCACTTGTTTCCAAATAACAATAGCATAGATAACTGTATAGCAGTGTTTAAATCTATATCTACTGACCTAAACTTGCTAGCAAAATTCCTAATGTCTAAGACCATCATTATAGTATTAATCATTAAAAGTAGTAGCAACAATCCCATTTGAACCCACAAAATTTCTCTCTTCTTACATGCGGCTTCATCCACTGACAGTTCATTAGCCAGAATGCCCCCGATCTTGCTAAAGGCAGGCATCTGGATCCCATACTTCTCCAGTTCAATCTTCATGTTGTTGATTTCTTCTTCTACAGGGAAAAATTAAGACCCAAACAAGCAAGTTAAGCACCTTTCCATAAAACAGAGAAGGAAAGAGATTCCTCAACTACAAAATGTATTGGATAAAATGACATCTACCTCTTAGGGTTGTTAGAAGGATTTAAATAAGATAATAAATATATGGAAAGCACTTAACATGATACCTGGTACATAACATGCACTCAATAGACACAGTATTATCAGTATTATCAAGAGCATCAGAAATAACTATAACATGAGACTGGCTCTATTGAAAATAGTTCTCCCAAAATGCTACTTATGGCATTCCCTATAATGAACTTACTAATGGAGCAGCTTTAAAGGCAGCTCGAATAAGAAGTGAATCACAAGCCAGTTATCTGTCTTTACAATCCAAATCACTAGCTACTATTACACAATTTCGTTTCTAAGGCAGAAAGCGAAATGATAAAGAAAACAACATGTAAGGTTGGCCCTTGCCCCAAGTCTGGGGAACAACTTCTCTGGAAGGAAAAATATCACAGATAAAAGTTTTATTTACAATTTTTAAAACTCCCTGGCCTACAAAAGATTTGAATCTATCTTACCCCTAACCAATATTACCATTGTTCTTTTTCTCCCCAAGCCCCCATCTCTTCAAGCATCTGACTATAGCAAACACCCACCCAAAAAAGCTAAAGTTTTAAAATTAGTAAATTGTCATCTTTGTATCATCTCGCTCCCCTTCCCTTGCCTACAACTGGTGCTCACTGGAAGGGAAGGGGCAAGACTGTTATAAAGATTTTTCACTGTACATGAACCTTTAATGTTACATGTTAGTATTATATTATTTTTTACATACTGTATGTTAATATTCTTTCTATTTTACATATAAGAAAACTGAGAATTATCAACCATACCCATGTCATAACTGAGAGAACAGAGCTTGAAATTCCAAGTTTAGTGGAAGAAGAGGAGAAGCAGGTTACTCATGCTTTTTTTTAATCTCTGTTGGGACAGTGTTTTTAAAGCCGTACGTCTTTAAGATTTGCACTGTTGACTCTCCAGGTTATTTCCACATAAATCAAGCACTTCCTGCCAAGTTTGTAACTTCTTACCTGTGAAGTCAACCTTTCCATATAGGTCTTGAATCTGAGGAGCCAGGCCTAGTTTGAACAGGTACAAACTAGAAGATATAATATGCAAAAGAGTCAGGCCTCGCAGCTGAACCTCCCTGCTGCTCTAAGTTCAAAGGGGAAAATCAGCATAAAGAACAGAAACACTCTGAACACAGAGACTCCCAGTACTCTACCATATTCCACTTTGCAGTTACAATACTTTACCTCAGAGCCTTTTTTTAGTTTTACATAACAAGGAGGTCCTTAAAAAGTCACATAATGTAATGCAAAAAGCACTGGACTGGGAATCAGCAGATGCAAGTTTAAGTCCCAGCTCCAGCACAAATCCAATGTGTGATTAGATGTTAATATAAATGTTAACATAATGAATATAAGTGAAGTCTCTTCACTGTTTACCTTCCTGTGATCAGTAAGTTTTAAGTAACAAGACATTTTAGAAAAGTCTCATAAAAATGATTCAGACAGCAAATCTTACTTAAGCTGAATTCATATTACTGATGGAAAAGTTTAATTCAGGTACTTTAAGAGTTTTAAATAAAGTATATATTATAAATCTTTACTCTTTAAATAAAAATATCCTACACTCTAAGCTCCATGAAGGCAGGGACAATGAAAGTCTTATTTACCAATGCCTACCCAGAGCCTGGCATATATTAATAAATATTAATCAATATTTCACAGATGGATGGAAGTCTGTAACATGAGTTAGATTAACTGGATTCTAAGGCTCTAGCAGGTCAGAATCAATAAATTAGAAGAGATCAGAAGGGGGACTTCCCTGGTGGCGCGGTGGTTAAGAATCTGCCTGCCAATGCAGGAGACATGGGTTTGATCCCTGGTCCGGGAAGATCCCACATGCCATGAAGCAACTAAGCCTTTGCGCCACAACTACTGAGCCTGCGCTCTAGAGCCCGCGAGGCACAACTACTGAGCCCACGTGCCACAACTACTGAAACCCACACGCCTAGAGCCCGTGCTCCGCGACAAGAGAAGCCACCACAATGAGAAACCTGTGCACTGCAATGAAGAGTAGCCCTGGCTCGATGCAATTAGAGAAAGCCCGAGTGCAGCAACGAAGACCCAACGCAGCCATAAATAAATAAATTATTTATTTATTTTTTAAAAAAAGAAAAACAAGAAGAAATCAGAAGGGCACTCCACAGGGATTAACGTGAGCAAGACACTGACAGCCTATCAATAAGGGAGGAAATAAAAAATATCTAAGAAATAAATCACAGAAACTCAATACAGCAGTCTACAGTTTTTGCAGATAACCTATAAACCTCAATATTATCCAAATACAAATATGTATCATGCATATTGCATTCATAGAACTGATCAGAACCCAAACTGCATATAATAAACCCCAATGCATAATCTAAAAAAAAAAAATCAAGTGTTCTAAAAATACATTAGAATATATACATCCACAATAACTAATCACTTTCTCA
This sequence comes from Phocoena sinus, assembly GCF_008692025.1. Taxonomy (NCBI): domain Eukaryota; kingdom Metazoa; phylum Chordata; class Mammalia; order Artiodactyla; family Phocoenidae; genus Phocoena; species Phocoena sinus. Next base: position 37,062,767 of record NC_045764.1, on the reverse strand, counting down.
GATAAGTGCAAATATAAATCATATGTATATGAGTAAGGGCTTTTCTTTAGAATAAAATGCTCAAGATGGAAATACATGAAGTTCCTCTCTGCAAAGATTTTACATCTATTCAATAAAGTTTCCAAAGCCAAACAGCTAACAACTTTCTATACACATTTTACCTTATATACTTTCCCCACACAATGTTCCATCTGCATTCTAAATTAGTAGAAATATTTTTCTCCAGAAATTCCTTCCTCTTTTATTCCTACTTTAAAACAAGAAAGTGGCTGCCACACTTTAACAAAAGCTTGGGCATGTCACTTTCACAGCCCCAAGAACAGTGAGTTAGCTTTTAATGTCTTTCAACAGTAAATTAAAGGTGTTACAATGATATCACTAGCTGTTATAAAAAGTAGAGGAGTGGTAAGCAGAAAACAGATGGGCATCATCTTTCTTTTATCTCATTTTAATTATTAGGAATATTTTAAGGATATGCTGGAGTTTTAAATGGAATCATAATGGCCACTTGGATCCTCTTATCCAGCATCCAAAGTATTTAACCTCACAGCTAAAACTTAAAACTCCTAACAATAAACACCACTTTCAATCTTTGTTCCTAGTCTCCTATGTCTGCTTACAAATAAGCTGTTAGGTACCTATAATAGTCAGCCTGTAATTGAGCTCAGATTTCTTTTTCTTTTCCTATCTAAGATATATTTTATAGCAATGAGGAAAAGGAGGTTGTGTTAGCCTATCTGGATTCCAATTACTGTTACTGATTGTAGAGTAACCTATGAAAGAAAGTTTTACAGTGTAAACAGCATTATAAAACACCCCCAACAAGCCTTGGGGAAGCACCCCTAATCAAATACATTACTTTTCTGCCAAGAGACATATGAATAATCATATTAAGTAGATAAACATTCTAAGTAATCTCAATTAATACTGATCAGATCTTGCCAACAAAGAACTTTGAACTAAACCAAAACTCATTTTTCAGATCTTTCAGCATGTTTTCTTGAATTTAGGATAAAGGATTATGGGCCAATTTAATCCCAAAATCAGTTCTTAGAAAGATAAAGCATCAGAGGAAATGGAAAGGAAGTATACAAATATATTTGAAATAATGGAGAATTAGGGTCTTATCTGAGAGTGGAATGTAATCTACAAGAGTAATTTAGTCTGACTAAAGTACAGTAACTATCTCTGGAATAATGCCAGTCAAGACTGAGGGAGAAAAAAAAAAAGATGGCAGGAAGGGAGAGAACAAGAAGATAAAGCTTCTCTATCACTGATGATCCAAAAGGGAAACAGTGCCTCACCCAATACAGGTAAGTGAAGTGAGGAACCTGCCTTGAACACTGTTGTGTAAAGGTAAAGAAGAGGCTCAAGCAGTTACAAACACTTCCTACATACCCTTCAGGAAAAACACTGTAAGGGAGGAAAGAAATCATAAATCACCAACCAGAACACACTGCTGTGTATATACTTTCTAAGCACGAACTGCATATTGAACAGAAATGGAAAACAGCAGCAGGCTTCCTCCCTTTCTCATTTTGACTCCATCATTAGAAAGGCAGTTAATTCTTCAATCTCTCTTCAGAGAATTTGAGGGCCTGGGAATCAGGTTACATTGCAGAGAGTAGTGGCTACAGAACTAGCAGAGAGGAATTCTGCCAGCTTAGTTGCTGTGCCTGCCAAGTTCAGATATCCATTGTAGGTACAGCCTTCACAAGGTTATCAACATAGACAGACTTCACAGAACACTAAGCCAATCACAATACTCAGAATTTAGCTGATTTTGGCTCAGACATATGCATCTGAAATTGCTACATTCTGAAAATTCTCCAATATATCACCTATTCCTAAACAATTTTTTTAAAATTCTCATTTTACCATTGTTTGTCCAATGTTATGCTATGTACCTTGGAGGGGGAAAAAAAGTAAGGCATAACTTCTGTCCCTAAGATGCTAATAAATGTAATAGGGAGAAAAGATATGAAAGAAGCAATATATAACAAACAACAAAACAAAACACACACACACAAAACTAAACCAAAAACAAAACAAAACAGAACAAAAAAACCCCCCAGAGGTTTAGAAAAAGGAATGAGCGGAGGTCATTTGAGAAACTTCACCAAGAATGTGGGAACTGAGCTAAAACTTGATTGGATAAGCAGAGACAAACATGAAGAGCCCTTTGACAAAGTACCATTTCCGTTTTCATTTATAGGACAGAAAGTACCCCCCTGAGCTGGGGGAGGGAGAGGGAGATTTGTTATGTATAATTTTGACACACATTTATTGTGATTATAGGCTAGGCATCTAAGTGTTGATACTAAAGACACATGGATAAAGAACAAAGGAAATACTTCTTGTCCCTAAGGAATCCACAAGAAAGCAAGTTACAAGAACAAACAGTTAACCAGAGTACAATGTAACAAGCACTATGCTTGAAGTAAGAGGTATGTTATAAAATGCTAAAGGAGCACAAAGATGGTAAGTAGCTAATTCTGCCAGAGAGGGAAAAAGTAAGAGAACATATTAATGGTAGCATTCTGAGGTGGCACCTGGAGAAAAGCATACACTAAAGCAAGGAGAAAAGGCATTTCAGGGCTTCCCTGGTGGCACAGTGGTTAAGAATCCGCCTGCCAATGCAGGGGACACGGGTTCGAGTCCTGGTCCACGAAGATCCCACATGCCGCAGAGCAGCTGAGCCCATGCGCCACAACTACTGAGCCTGCGCTCTAGAGCCCACATGCCACAACTACTGAAGCCCACGCATCTAGAGCCCGTGCTCCGCAATGAGAAGCCTGCGCACCACAATGAAGAGTAGCCCTTGCTCGCCGCAACTAGAGAAAGCCTGCACAGCAACGAAAACCCAATGCAGCCAAAAATAAATAAATAAATAAATTTTAAAGAAAGGCATTTCAGGCACAGGAAGCAGCAAAACCAAAGGCAAGAGTACATAGCCTGTTTGCTGAAAATACTAGAACATAGGTACACAGGAGAGAATGGCTGGAGGTGAGGCTAGAAAGGAAGCATCAAAATATTTTATGAAGCGTCTGATACTATTAGGGCTGTTTTGGAAAGAACTCTGACAGCAGCATGGCAGATGGATCAGAAGGGAGAGAGCCTAGTGAGGGAACCCTCTAAGGAGGTTAATGCATTCATTAGTCCACACAAGAGATCTATTAGTCCTCAGTTATATTCTATCTTTTATGGGTTTCACACTGATTCCAGTGATACCAAGGATCTGGCAAACATTTGATCCAGAAACTGGAGACAACAGGTTTCTTGTGGGTCAATGTATATATTATACATTCATACATATAATTAACATTTATTAAGTACACATACAGGATGCTATATAAGAAGAGCACCCCAAGAAAAACATCTCATCCTCATGTCCCTTCTCATACTTACTTCTATCATCTTCTGCTTTAGGCCTACGGCCATCAAGTAAATTTGCACCACTCTGAAGTACTATACTACTAGCACCTACACCTCTCCCATCCCATCCTCCATCCAGACATATCACCTCTTCCCTCCAATTTAGTACCTCGTTCATTCTAAGAGTTGAGGACCTGAAATTAAGTCATCTTCCAAATTTACTACGAAGCTGTGATAAAATTATACCTTGTTTCAGTTCCTATTTATTATTTTTGCATTGACATAAAAATTACTTAATGAACAAATGACTTGTCAAGGTCCTAGATAACTTAATAAATTATCAATCAACCATTTGATATTTGTTGGTATTATTTGAAGATGTTGCCAAAATTTAACTGTACTACCAAAGAGTATCAAGACACAGTGTATTTAGTAAATCAGTTTATCAGCTTGAAACAAAATGAGAAACAATAAAAGTTTTCAAATGTATGTAGTTTTTATAATTTTTAAGAGACTTTAATTTAAAAGAAAGGGACTACATCTCAAGAGAAATGCATAGTTCTCTGAAACACTAGATCAATAATGAACAATCATATTATGTTTTTAGAGGAAGATTTTTTGTTATTATAGGAATAAATAAATCCTTTCTCCCTAGAAGAACACAGCTGTTTCTCACCATTTTGTTAAGATAATAGTGCTCTATTCTATTTGAAAATTCTGAAGCAAATGCAAAAACTTTTTCATCATACCCTGGACAACAAGCTACACACTCAATTCAGATGTAACTCCTAAACTGCTTTTTTTAAAAAATTGAGATATGACTGACATATTATATTAGTTTCAGGTGTACAGCATAATGATATGATCACCATAGTAAGTCCAGTTAACTTCCATCACCACACAGTTACAAATTATTTTTCTTGTGATGAGAACTTTTAAGATCTACTCTCTTAGCCACTTTCAAATACATAATACAGTATCAATAACTGTAGTCACCATGCTGTACATTACATCCTCAGGACTTATTTATTTCATAACTGAAAGTTTGTACCTTTTGACCACCTTCACCCATTTCGCCTACTCCCAAATCCCCGCCTCTGGCAACTACCAATCTATTCTCTGTATCTATATACTGCTTATTCTACCAAGAAAATCTGATTACCTAAGTGCATGGATACAGTAGATACATCTTGGCATGTTCTTTCGATCATAGATGTCTGTAGTTTCCGGATAAAAAATCTAAAGAGAAATAAAAGAAGTAGAGTAAGGCATCCATCCACTAGAGTTCATTTAATCATTCACCAATCATGAATAATACAAGTAAAACTTTGGACAATTAGAAAACATTGTCAGCATTTGGCAAATAACCTCATTAGGGTGAACAGACATTTCATTATAAGTAATGTAAGGAACAAAATGATACAATACACAGTGAAAAGCACTACTTGGAAAAGACTTATTTGGGTTAACCCACTGAATTTTACTAAGTATGTGAGAGTGAGTTACTTACTGCAGACACAGACATGGGAAAACAAAACTCAAGTTCCAGTCCAGCTTAAATCAGTGGCAAGTATATGAGGCTCTGAAGGATTGCAATCTTCCTAGTTGCTATCTAGCAGGCCTAGATTGAGTAATAATAGCTCAACAATGAACATTTACTAAGTGCTTCAGTATGTGTAAAATCACTACATTTAGACATTGAAAAAAACTACGAAATATTAAAATGTGTTATAATGCTTGGGGGAAGTAGAAAGATACACAGATAAAGTAGGTAGCATAGAGGATGTATATGGGAATGAGAGAGATGGGGAGTTTTCCTTGGTAGCATGTACCACAATTAATCAACTATGTGCACTGAAATTATCTGTCTGACTCCTCCAATAGACTATAAGCCACATGAAGGCAAGGACTAGGTCTATATTGTTCACTGCTGTATCTTCAACGCTAAGCCCAGAGTCAAGGTCATGGAGGGAGCTCTCTCTATTTGATGAATTAACAAATGAGGTAGGATAGGAACAGAGTAAGTTTAGATGGAGAATTGCCTTGAATTTCAAGACCTTTTCTCATGGTAATGTGGTACTATACAACTCAATCTGTAATTTAGAGGAATAAAGGGGTAACAGTGGATTAGAGAAGTGAGACTGGATTATGAAGCGATTAGAGGAATCTGGATGAGCAATAAAAGGCAGTGAGAAGAGTACTACAGCACTTTGTATTTAACTCTATTATAGAACTTAACACATTGTGTTTAATTACTTGTTTTTATGCTTGTTTTCCCCCACAATACCTATTGCTCCTGATGAGGAAGAACTGTGCACCCCCAACAGAAATGGGGGTCTTTTTTGATAATTTTTCAAACTTTCCATGCTCATTTCCTAAGATTGAAATGTCTTCTCCTGAATGGTGAAAATCATGGTCAAAGTCAGTCACCCTCCCCAAAACAGTACAGAATACATTTTAGAAAGCAATAGAAAAAAAAATAAGGTTGGGAGGGAGGATAGAGGCAGATTATGAGGACCTTGAAAGTCAGACAAGTTTGAACTTGATATTCAGGCTTTGGAGAAGTCCTAGCTTTGGAGCCAAGGCTAAAAACAACCTCAGGAAGATCTGACTGGAGACAAGACACAGGATACACTGAATAGTGACGAGATTGAAGCTGAGAAAGCAGGCTGGGAGGCTGTTTCAACAGATAAAACAGACATTGCAAATAACTGAGGAAGGCTTGGGGAATGACTGCATTTAGGAGTCCAAGGTAAATCCAAGGTTTTGAGACTGGATGACTGGGAACATGATGACATGGTACCATTTATGCAGAGGAGAGGAGGTTCACTTGGGGGAAAAGGTAGGTTTAGTTTTACATATGAGAAACTGTAGGAGATAGAAAGCTATCCAAGGGGAAATGTCCAGCAGCCAATTGAAGAAACTGTGTTTACCTTATAGCAAAGAGTCTTCAGAACAACTGAAACCATGAGAATGAGAGAATGTAGCTAAAATAAGAATTGCATCTTAAGGAATGCCCGCCACTAGGATGTAGAAGGCAGAATAATTGAAGAAAACAGAGGACTATTAGGCAGATTAAAAACAATTTTAAAAATCAAAACAACAAAATGTTTCATGTAGGAGTTGGCCAAGAGCACCAATTATAATAAAGAGTCAAATGGATAAAAACCAAAAAATTATCCTATTAAGTCTCTATAATTTGTATGTACCATATAAAGAGATTAGGGAAGATATCCCAATAAATACTATTATTGTCAATTATCGATCACATGTTATATTATGAGCAAAAACACATTTTTAGGCCAAGTATCTTTAGTCTATATTACTCAGAAGTCTTCTGGACTTAAATCATATAGAGCAGACATTTCAAGGGTAATAGCCATAATAATCCTATTGTTCCTGATAGCCTCAACAGTTTGTTGAGATTGTGGTCCAGGACAATGCACCACTGTTAGTAAACAAAAAAAGTAATAAGATTAAATTATTAAAAAGGCATTTTGTAGTAACAGTACTATTAGCAATAGCAAATATTAGCAAAGCTCTTAGTACCATTCAAAAGAGGTTAAATTGTTATTGCCCATTGGGCATACTATATAAAAAACAGGAACAGGAAGCTACAGGTGCATAGAAAGGCCAAGTAGCTGTAAGAACTTGACGTATTGCATTTCCTGACATTTGTGGGGCTTAATTCTCAAACATACCAGTGCAAGGAAGAGAACTTCAGCACTTTGCTCTGAAAAAAAGAGGACACAAGCTAGTCTGCAAAGACTTAGCTCTGAATTTACTCAGTTCAACAGGTATGTATGCAACAGTGAGCTGAGCACTCTGCTAAATGCCAAGTGTTCATTTCCAAGTGGTTTCAGCCACTTTCTGATACTCCACATCTCATTTCTTTTTAATCTTTCGTTGGTTACAGAAATGTAGACTCCACAGAAACGTATAAAGAAAATAAAAACCACCCTTTAACCCCATCACACAGAAATGAAAACTATTTCTCCTTGCAGATTTTTCCCAAGAATACTCACTTTATTTTTAGACAAAAATAGTGATCTCATTTTAGCCAGAATACAAGCTCTCATAATCGTAGCCTGTTTTTTTTTTCACTTAACACATCACGGTTATATATATATAGATTGACATCATCCTTTTCAACGGCAGCACTAGTATTTGACTGGCTGTAACACAATTAATACCCTGAGTGAAGGAATATGTGGTTTGCTATCAATTTTTTCTATCATATGCAATGCTGAAAAATCCTTACATATACATTTTTTGTGCTTGTCTAATTTTTTCTTTCTTTTTTTGAGCCGGTGGGGTGGGAGTGGGGATAAATTCCTAGAAGTAGAATTCTTAGGTCAGAGGATAGGGGGGAAAAAAAGCTGTCCATGCCTCTAACAGTGACACTGTATCAGGGCCTCTACGGATTCAAGGTAGGACTAGGTAGCTAGATGTATGATCAGGCCACCCAAGATGGCTATTCTCTTGCTCTCTGTACATCTCCTGCTCAACCAGTCCCTGCTTCACCTATACCCTACTCATATGGCTGACATTCCCTCTTAATTATACAGCCTAATCAGTAAATGTTAGTGATCTTTAGATCAGAATGGCTCCACTATGATAGCTTATCAAAGGGAAAAACTCTGCCCAAGGGGCTATGAGGGACATGCCCCTCTGCTGCTTTCCCTGGTAACTAACTGATGAGCCAAACTGACGTCAATTCCCCCATAAGTGGTAAACTCCTCCTCCCCCTCATCCCCACCCCCAGTAGCAAAGACTGCTGCAGTGTTCTGCCTGCTGTCTGCCGTCCACGGTAGGGTGTCACTCCAGAGCCTTGACTCGGACAGCTGAGATCCCCTATCTAATAAACCAGTGATGTCTCTGTTGCTGTCTCCGGGCTCTTCCCTCATTCTCAAGGCAACTACAAGGCTTGCAGGCCTGCAAGGTGCAGCCCAACACTTGAGATGGCAATTTCACTAAGAGAAGCACTAAATAAACTCTTGAGCAAAACACTCAAGGATGCACACTCCCGTATCAAAACTACAGCTATCATTCCAAACTCATTAAATTGTATACATTAAATATGTATGGTTTTTCTGTAATCAATTGATTACAGAATGGTACAGGTGTAATCAATTGATTACACCTCAATAAAGCTGTCAAAAAAACAAAAACAAAAAACCTACAGCCACCTCCAAAACCAGATAAAAGAAGTAAATCTCATTATACTGCCTCTACAATTTGAAATATAAAATAAACCCTTCATATTACCTACAAATTTGGTTATTCTGAAGCTGGAAGATGACATTTCTAAAATATTTCCTTATGTTTCCTAAAGTCAAACTTGAATGTAGCAACTTTGTGAATAAATAAAATCCACTGAACTGTACTCTTTAAAATGGTGAATTTCATGGTATATGAATTTGTTTGTTTTTTGGGGGGGAGTCACGTTGCTCAGCTTGCAGGATCTTAGTTCCCCAACCAGGGATTGAACCCAGGCCCTGGCAGTGAAAGTGCCGAGCCCTAACCACTGGACCACCAGGGAATTCCCTCATGGTATGTGAATTTTTTTATTTTTATTTTTTTTATTTTTTTATTTTATTTTATTTTTTTGCAGTACGCAGGCCTCTCACTGCTGTGGCCTCTCCCGTTGCAGAGCACAGGCTCCAGACGCACAGGCTCAGCAGCCATGGCTCACGGGCCCAGCTGCTCCGCAGCATGTGGGATCTTCCCAGACCGGGGCACGAACCCGTATCCCCTGCATCAGCAGGCGGACTCTCAACCACTGCGCCGCCAGGGAAGCCCTGAATTATAATGTTTATAATTTGGTGTAGTAAAAGTAACTGACATCATAGGGAATTTCTCTAGGGTGAGGTGAAGCAGGGATGAGAAATATAAAAGAAAAAGAACAAAGCTATTTCCTAAAACAAACTGAAGAGATCCTTTAGTATTAAAATAGATAGATAGATAGATAGATAGATATATTACCAAAGAATCAATTGAGAATAATTTTACAGGTAGAATGAGAACTGTTATGCCAAACAGCCAGAACTAAGCCAGAACTATGAATATCACATAAATTACCTTAGGCAATCCAATCTCGCCCATGGCATTCAACCACTGAATCACATTATCAGTGTGTCTAAAGTGGAGGCCAGTTGCCTAGAACAAATAAAAGACCATTAGGCACTGTTTGGCAATATTGAAGCAAATACTAAATAAATACTCTGTATCAATAAAAGTTTCCCTGTAAGACTTTACATGGTCCCCTTAAACTTAAGGTCTGTCTGTATCATTACACATTCTAATCTCCAAAAGCCAAATCCACATCTCAGCTCTCCTCAGTTAAGAACCATCTGGAGAATCTTCCTGTGTACAGTGTGCTCAGCAGAACATGGTCTTTGGAATTCAATTATGTTGGATTCAATTCCTGACTTGGCTATCTATTGGTGACACTGGGCAAGTCACTTCACCCTACTGATTCTGAGTTTCCCCATCTTTAACACCTACTTTATGTTTGTTGGAAAGATTAACTGAGAAAATGTACATAAAGCACTCAGTGTGGTGTCTGGCAAGTAGAAGATACTCCCCAAATGAGGTATTTTCATACTACACATATAAACATCCCCCTCTTAACCTCTACACCTGTTGTTTTTTAGGAAGGTTTACCCTCAAGACGGTTAGACGTGTAGGCTATTGTCTTTATTCTTGCTGGAGACTGTTCTGTCTGCCTGTTCTGCACACATTTTTTAGAGTCAACAGAACAGCTCAGGAGGTGTCTTCAGAATAACCACTTATTTAAAACTCAGCATATAAGTCTTTGCTTTTTGATGAAGAAACGTTTCTATTTGGGATGTTAATTTTGGCTTAAGACCTATACTTTCCTTGTTTTCCTTTTAATTTAAATATTAAAAAGCCAAACAAACAAAAAAACCAACTCTTTTGATTCTGTCTTCATCCTTAACTCATTCTGAGCTCTTGCCCAATTCTTACAGTTGACCCCTCTTACATTTGCTCTTGGTTTTGCAATCTTCCACTATCTTCTATACTCATCCTTTTTTCAGATAAGAGCTCTTAGGAAAGCTCCCCACAGAAACTCTGTGAGCAATGGGAATTCGGTCCTTGTCAACATCCCAACTTAATTAAAGCAGTCTTCTTTTTGAGGGCCCTGGGCCACAAGAATCAATCACGTATCTCAATTTTCTGAAATCGGATCACTGTCCCATTTTACCTTAAACTTTAATATCATGGGGTGATTTTCTTCCCCCAAAGTTGCTATTGCTTTCAATTTGCCAACAAATCTCAGAGCTTGGTTAAAATTAGATTTAAAGTAGTGATTCCCCTAGTTACTTCTTCTACCTTCTAAGAAATAAAAAATTCATCAAGGACCATGAAAATTTCTAGATACAAATTACTCGTTAGAATTGTGCCAGAAATACGGACAGCTGAAGTTCTTTTACTACTGTATCTTGACTTTGCACTAAATTTTCTCCACTCTGCCAGGTATTTTATTTTGTTGGAACAAACACACTTACACATATTTCTCAGTAACTCTTTCACAGGATAAAGTATGCTAAACTTCCCTCTCAAGTCTACAGAAATTTAAGCACCAAGCAAGGATGGACTCACCTTGTATCTGGTCTGCTCTCGATCATAGATCTTCTTCAGTGATACCACTCTAGGGGAGAAGAAGTTTCCTAGTTTGGCAAGATAGACCCCATTCCGAAGCCCCTCTTCCAGTTCTGTGGTGGGAGGCAGGTCTTCCCCCAGGCATGCTTCCATCCACCTGCACAGAAGGAGGGAGGACATGACAAAAGAGAGGGAAGTTATGTTCCCCTCCCCTCTTCAGAGATTTCAAGCTTAATTTCCATTCTCCTTGGAAAAGTTTAAGTTGAACATAAGCAATAGTGTTTGAAGACTCAATTTCACAAACATCCTTACTCTGGCCCAGTCAGATCTCAGAGGCAGGGAACTTAGGAAAATTTCCAAGTATAAACGCCACCCTCTTCTCCACCCTACTTTCCTCTCCTGCAGCAAGAGAGCCAGCTGGCTCCCCAGGTCCTAAATGCCCCACGAGCCTCAGCCCAGACTGTCTCCCTTACTCCTTCAGTTGCGCCTTAAGAATTCCTAAGAAAAACCTTTTGTAACTGAAGCCACCATCTCTCAACTGTTCAGAAACTTACATTTGCAGCTGAGGTTCTTTTCTGGTTTGAGAATTCAGCATCCATAGTGAATTTCTAGGTTCAGATTTTAAAGTTGTTTTGGGGTTACCAAAATAGTCAATCATCTCACCTAAAATACTTAAGAAAACTCCAATGGAAGCAGTAAAAGTGAATTCTTATGTGTTTTTTTAGAGGGGAAAGGAAGTTGTAACGGAAATCTATATTGTCCCCCTCGGACACCTCTCACAAGATTTCAGGGAATCCCAAGATAAAACAAAGCCAAGTTTATTTGCATGTATTTTCTACCAACAGAAATGTAGTTAACTAAAAAAGTCATTTAGGGCAATGGTTTTAAACTTTTTTTTGAATCACAGAATCCTTTGACTATCTAAGGAAAGCTACAGATCCTTCCCCCCCAAAAACATATATATACTTAAATTTAATATATAACTGCAGAGATTTCATTGACCCCGGTTTGAAAACCCCTAATTTGTAAGTATGCTCCTCAAATTTTACAAGGCTACCGTATCCCCAAATTCTTTACCATTCTTTACGGGGGTTGAGGGGGACCACTAGGTGATGCCTGGACTGTTTCCCTAGTAATAAATCTTTGAAAAGCCAAATGGGGAAAGAAAAAATCCAGAGATACAGGAGACTGAAGTAAAAGCTAGATTTACTGCCAACTGGGACAATACAGGAATGAAACATTTATACCGTTAATTGATACCTAAAATTTAAATTAAAAGACAAATAAAACTGGAAGTCACATTTAAATAAGCCATATTTTATACACACACACTACACACACACACCCATGAAAATTTATAAGAAAACTCTAACATACCAATAGAAAAATAGACCAAATAATATATAAATGTATTTATAATCCCATTTATGTGTGTTTCTATATAATTCTTTACATTAATAAAATTGCCTGAAAAGATATACAATAGAGCTTGAATTTACATACTTTTAAAATTATTAGTTTTATAATTCAGAATAAAATTTCTTGTATTAATTCTATCTTTTGAAACTGAGATTACCACTCAGAATCTTTAAAAAATAATGAGAGAATTCCCTGGAGGTCCAGTGGTTAGGACTCAGTGCCTTTCACTGCTGGGGCCAGAGTTCAATCTGTGGTCAGGAGCTAAGATTCCCACAAAAAAAAAAAAAAAAAAAAAAGGAAAAGCAACAATGTTCCTGTTTTTCTCAAGTTCTATAGAATAGTTAACTCAACCTCACTTTCAAATCTATTCTACTTCTAAAGCAGCTAGCATACTGTCTAACACATAGTAGATACTTAAATAAATACTAGCTGGATAGATGAATGGGCCAGAGAATTTTCTGGTTATTTCCTACACCCAATGATATTAAGTTTTCTCTTCTGGCTTTTCTTTTAGGTAGTTGAACTGAAATGTCATAAGGGGAAAAAGAAGAAACGAAAGAATTTTCCAGAAGAGTTACCATAGTAACTAAATTAGATATCAATTTGAAGCGGCTACAAAATCCAAACTATGCTTCTCCAAGAGCCTAAGACCATAGGGCAATGTGGAAAAGAACATAGGTCAATGGTATGGAAAATAGCTGTAGTCTAAGGACACATCTCATGTAATCATCCATCCAATATTTTACTGCTATAAAGGATACAGCAAACAGCTCCTGGCAATCCCTGCTCTCAGGGGACAGTCTAACTTATGTTCTCATTAACAGGGACAAACCTAGAATAAATCTTAAGCCCAAAACATCCCTTTACCACATAACAGTATGAAGAAAAAGTTACTTATTTTCCTCTCAAAATGGGGAAGACTGTGGATAAACAACACAGTAGTGCTTTTGGCTTGAATCAGAGCCAGCTACCAGGGCTGTTTAGGTTCTCCTCTCCTCTGAGATCACTGGATTAAAATCAGAGTAAAAGAAGGGACCACAGCCACATCTCCCACAATCCTTTACCTTCGCCTTCTCTTGTCTAACTGCTATAAAACAGTCCTGACTGATGACAAGACTCACAAGCTTTCTATAGCGGAGTAGAATACCCTAAATATCACACAAGTGTCAGGCCTGAAGAAAAGCCACCCGTGATCTGGTGAAAAGGAATAAGCAGAGAGGGAGAGCTAGAGGAAACAGGCAAAGCACAGAAGTGTCTCTAAACAACCGCTGCAAGCCCAAAACTGCCCTCCAGTTCCCTGTGTGGCTCACCCTCCATTCTAAGTTCTGCTCCACAGCAGAGAATCACCTGGTTTGTTTATAAGAATAAAGTTAGTTAAATTAGGACCAAACTGCTTGAAAAATTAACAGCATTAAGTAGGATGCTATATTACTAGATTCAGTTTGGATTCTACTATAATTCTGAGAAGATGCAACAAATTCTCCTGTCCTTCTCTACAGCCCATCTGAGATTCCCCCTCTGCCACAAACTCACAGCATCACAAAATGTGAGAGCAAGGAATTGAATGCACTTCTAGGGCAAATCCCTTTGGGGTTTCCCCCCCAATATAAAATCTATCCATTAAAGAAAATTACAAAACATTTCTCAATATTTTATGAATATTTTTCATGTTACTATACAGTTTCTCAAGACTTTCGAGTTACATTAAAATTCTACCAAATGCTAATCAGTCACTTATGTTGGACATTTATATCATTTCTAAATGTTTTCAACCATTAAATAATTCTGCAAGGAACGTCTTTGCACACAATGTTCTTCCTTATTTAGAATTAATTCCTTTGGAAACTCCAAAACAAAAAATGTTATTGCTCAAAAGCTTACCCAAAGGCTGTACCTATTTGTACAACTCTCTCATTTTACAAATAAGAGTAAGGCCTATCAAAGGTTACCTGCTAGCTAGTGACAAAGGTGCGATAAGAGGGCCCTGATTCCTAATTTAGAATCCTTCTCACTAAACCACTATTGCTCTTACCACATCACCCCAAAAGCCTAACAGAGCTGAGCTCCACAGGGCTGTCTAAACAGGACAAAGTTTCAGATATCCCATGCAGGAAAAAGGCTGGTATCTCTCCAAGTTCTGTCCACTTAATAGGGTTTTAAATATTTCAGTTTAACTGTAAGACCACCAGTAATTCTCGCAGACACAAAGCTTCCTTATAAAACTTAAGCATTTAAATTAACTTTATAAATACATTTAAGAATAAATCTATGCATTGATTCTTATCTTACACCAGGCACAAAAATCCACTCAAAACGGATTAAAGACTTGAATGCAAGACTTGAAACCATAAACTCCTTTAAGAAAACACAGGGGGTAAGCTCCTTGACATCAGTCTTGGAGATGCGTTTTTTGGATTTGACACCTAAAGCAAAGGCATCAAAAGCAAAAATAAACAAGGACGATTATATCAAACTAAAAAAATGCAAGACTTGAAACCATAAACTCCTTTAAGAAAACATAGGGGGTAAGCTCCTTGACATCAGTCTTGGAGATGATTTTTTTGGATTTGACACCTAAACCAAAGGCATCAAAATCAAAAATAAATAAGGACGATTATATCAAACTAAAAAAAGCCTCTGCACAGCAAAGGAAACCACCAACAAAACAAAAAGGCAACCTATGGAATGGTAGAAAATATTTGCAAATCATATATCTGATAAGGGGTTAAATCCAAAATATATGAAGAACTCATGCAACTCAATGGCAAAAAAACCCCTAACAATCCAATTTTTAAATGGGCAGAGGAACTGAGTAGTTTTCCAAAGAAGACATACAAATGGCCAACAGGTACCTGAAAAGATGGTCAACATCATTAAATCATCAGGGAAATGCAAATCAAAACCACAATGAGCTATCACCTCACACCTGTTAGAATGGCTACTATCAAAAAGACAAGAGAAAGAAAGTGTTGGTGAGGATGTGAAGAAAAGGGAACCCTTGTGCACTATTGGTGGTGAAGACAAAGAATGTCCTCTGCCATTTCAGTAAAACAAAGAACGTTGAGGCCATCAAGCCATCAGCCACTGCAGCGGTCCCTGACGGTGCACCCTAAGGGGAATTCAGGATGGAGAAAAACAGGTTACCTGCCACCAAGCCATGAACCTCTACATCCAGCCCAACGGTATACTCTGAGAGGATTCAAGAGAGAGAAAAAAAGGATACTGGCTCTACATAAGGTGAATATCAAAGGAATAATTTCAATAAGCCCAGACTCTTGCATCTTCCTGTAAGTAGAAAAGCACTTAATTCATTAACTTGAGATGTCTGGGTTTTTGGTTTTGTTTTAATAGCAGTAATCTTATGATGGCCTGACTACCTGGTTTGGGTTTTGTTTTTTGTTTTTTTTCTTCAAAAAACTCTTATTTATCCTGGCTCCTCCCTCACCTCTTTGGAACAGTCCTTCAGAGCTATCTGAGAGGCTGTCTCCTGGGCTTTAAGTCCTCATTAAGGCTGCCGAATAAAACTATAATTCTCAACTTTTAGGTTGTACTTTTTTTTTCAGCCAACAGTGGGAATATAAATTGGTGTAGCCACTATGGAGGCAATAGGAAGGTTCTTCAAAAAATTAAAAATAGAACTGCCATATCATCTAGCAATCCCACTTCTGGGTATACAGACATCCCTGGGTATCAACAGGGGATTGCTTCCAGGACCCACGTAGATAGGTACCAAAATTCAAGGATGCTCAAATCCTGTACATAAAATGTCATCGTATTTGCATACAACCTAAGCACACTCTCCTGTATACTCTAAATCATCTGCAGGTTGCTATAATACCTAATAGAATGTAAACGCAATGTAAATGGTTGTCAATATAATGTAAATGTTATGTAAATAATTGCTGCCAAGCAGCAAATTCAAGTTTTGCTTTTTGGAACTTTCTGGAATTATTTTTTCCCTAAATATTTTCAATCCACAGTTGATTCACTCCACAGATGCTGAACCTGCAGATATGGAGGGATAACTGTATAGTCAAAAGAAATGAAAACAGGACATCGAATATAAATCTGCACTCTCATGTCCACCGCAGCATTATTCACAATAGCCAAGATATGGAAACACTAAGTACCCAGGAATGGACGAATGGATAAAGAGGTTGTGGTATATGTCTACAAAGAAATATTATTCAGCCATGAGAAAGAAGGAAATCCTGCCACCTGTGACAACATGGATGCACCTTGAGGGCATTATACTAACTGAAATAAACCAGACAAAGAAAACCAAGTACTGTATGTATCACTTAAATGTGGAATCTTAAAAAAAAGTCGAACTTTAGTGCTTGCCATGAGGTAGGGTGTGGAGAAATTAGGGAGAGGTTGGTAAAAGGATACAAACTTTCAGCTTTAAGATGAATAAGGTCTGAGGATCTAACATAAACCAGTGACTATAGTTGATAACATTATATTGTATAATTAAAATATGTTAAGAGAGTAGAACTTAAATGTCCTCACCAAAAAAAAAAAGATAAACATGTCAGGTGATGGATATGTTAACTACATCCTTTCACAATGTATACATATATCAAATCACCACAAAGTACTTATTTTAAATATCCTATAGTTTTACATGCTATTTATACCTCAGTAAAGCAGAAATTTAACAAATAAATCAATCTATGCACAAAAGAAAAGTCACTGGTCAACACAATTCTCATATTACCAATTCTCATGTTTAAAACTGTCTTAATAGTCATAGAACTTCACAGTTGGAAGGCTCATTAAAGCTCTTCCAGTCTACCCCAACTCCTCCACTCCCCTCTCACCTTCCACTCCCTCCCCCACTTTAATGCCTGAATGCTTCCAAAACATCTTGGCCAAATCATGATGTAAGCTGACCCTGAACACTGATGCTGACATGGAAATCACACATTCAAGTTAACCCATTTCATCTCAGGATTCTAGTAGCCAAAAAGTTTTTATTAAGCCAGCAGTTAGCTCCCCATTGACACCCTAAGCTGCCTTCTGGAGCAAGACAACATATGGAATTAAAATATAATGTGACCAGTACTGGCCAGGGACTTTTAAAGACGTGGATTTATATCCTGTCCCTGTTATTTATCAAGACAGCAAGTCACTTACCCAGTTTCTTCATTCGTTAAAAGGGAATAACAATAGTTTCCAAATAAGGCTGTTGTTGAGGATTAAATAAGATTACACGTGAAATACAGTGCTTAGCACAGTGCTTGGCTGGGTATTTAAAATTTATGCTTTTCCTCCTTTCCCCTTGTATGATGAGTCACATGCTGACACTTTTGTCAGTAAAATGATTCCAGTTCCTTCAAGTACTCTTCATGAAAAGAGAACAGCACCTACCTCACAGGACGATTGTGAGGATTAAAAGAGATAACACACATAAAGAGTTAAGAACAGTGCCTGGAATAGAGTAAGCGCTCAGAGCATTAGCTGGTATCACTACTAGTGTTAGACATGACTCCCTGCCCCTCACATCTTTCTCATTCATCTCTGAACACTTAGCTCCAGGTGTGGTCTGACTGGCCTGAAATGGAACCAGAATATTACTCCTTCATTCTGAACACTCCAAAACCACAGACAAAGCCTCAATTAAATTATTTTACAACACTTTTCCACTCAACAGAGATTCTTAGTATTTTTTTCCCCAAATATGCAGCTGCTAAACCCGATCTCTACAGCTCCATATTAGAACTATTATTTGCACTCATCTCTACTATGTTTCTTCATGTTTGATTCAGCCCATTGTCCCGAAATGTCAACACCTTTTGGGATCCTAATTCTGTTACCCAAAATACCAACTTCTCTTCCAGCTTCACATTATCCACAAATATTAATGGGTTTTAAAGAATGACGAGGAGGAGTTCACCAAATGGCCAAGGCAGAGAAGGCCTCTAAGCAGAAGAAATACCATGTACAAAGGCAAGGAGGGCTGAGAAAAAATGGTGGGTTATGCAGTAGTTCAGCACTGTCATTGCTAGAAGGGAAAGTAGGAGGTGAAGATGAAAAAAAAGAGCAGGCTGGATGGTGCAAGGCCTGTTTGTCATGCTAAGAAACCTTTCCTTCTGTCATGAGAGACACTGAAGGATTTTAAGTGGGAGGTGATCTGATCAGATCTGTTTCAGAAAATCACTGTGGCAACAGTGTGGGGTTTTAAAATTTTTCAAGTACAAATGTTTCTACAAGTACAAATGTTTTAACAAAGAAGTCACTTAAAAAAAAAAAGTTCTGAGAATATTATACCAAGTGGTGAGACCAGCACACCCTATCTGTGATCAGGTCTTGCAGCCACGACCACAGATAGAACTCAGCAACAAAACTCTTATATGAAGGAAACGGAGAATAGAGTTGTTAGTCCTTCCTCCCACAAAAAGGGATTAAACTTTCAACATTTTCTCCTCCTCAAGTTTAACCCTAGAACTGCTTTAACAAATCTAACTCAAATGAAAATTAGTAAAAAAAAAAAAAATTTTTAAGTGACATCTGATCTGAAACACAACTATTAAACAGGAAAATAGTAACATCTGAATGGTTCATTTTCTATAAATAATGCCAAAAAAAAATCTCTAACACCACCTGGCAGATATTAAGTTAAATACTTTACATGTATTATTTCACTTGATCCTTGCAAAAACCCCATAAGGTAAGTAGTATTACTATTCTTATTTTACTGATATAAGAAAACTATGGGCTCCTCAAAGTAAAGTAACTTGTCCAAGATTACCCATCTAGTAAGTGGCTGAGCTCACACTTGAACCCAAGATGGTGTGATTCTAAAGTGCAAACTGAGGTGCTACATTCCAGCAATTTATTCAAAAATAATAAAAGCTACTACCCTCCTCGATACTCACTAATAAAAGCTCAAGTTCTGGAGCTGGGCCTCCTGAAGCACCCTAAACCACAGTGCATGACCTCATTAACAACACTTACTCTACCAAGGACCAAGAGAGAGGCCTATAAAATATTAAACATTGAAGTTGACACAATTAGTGTGAAAAGTGCTTATATAAAAGTCTATCTTTAATATAATTGCATAATTCTTATAAATAGTCCTGATACAGCTTTCATATCTAGTGTATTTTGATAAAGCTTTGTTTTATTCATATTTTAAATCAATTTTCCAAAAAAAATCTACTCTGACAGCTAAATATCCATTTAGGAAACATTTCTAACGGCTAACTGTGCAACACTTATCAGTGGCATAAAATGCGCTAACTACCTGGAGATCACCCTCTGGGAACAGAGATGCTTAAACTACTAGCTACAATAGTAGATGATATTTGAACTAGGCTTTTAAGATAAATTGTATTTAGAAAGGTGAAAATGGGAAATAAAGACATTTAAGATAAAGGAGAACAGCATAAAAAAGAGGGCAAAAAGGCATGAAAACAAATGGCATATTTAGGGAATGACAAATCACTGTGGTAGAGGAGTAGGAGATGTACCTGGAACAACAGAATTTTAATATGCAGGCAATGGGAACCACAAAAGTTTTTGAATAGAAGAGTAGCTTGGTCAGATCTGACACTTAGTATGGTAACTAGGACAACAGCACGGAAGATAGATTCAACAGAGCAATATTAGGCAACTACTTCAGGAATCCAGGTGAGAGATAATAAGGTCTCCAACTAGGGCAATGGCAGAAACAGAAAGAAAAATGATGAGTAATTTCAAAGGAAGAATTGACCCCAGTTGACAATCTGTTAGATGGCTGGGAGTGGGGGTTAGAAGGGCACTGAGGAAGATGAGGTTTAACAGACAATTGGAAAAGAAAAGAAAAACAAAGTTAGCTCCTGACCTCACACTTTGCTACTGACTTTAAACATCAAGTGGATTAGAGATTTTAAAACATAAAAAAATGAAAGGAGGAAAAAAATATAAATGAATGGTTGTATAATCTTGAAATGAGAAAGGCCTTTCCAAACAAGACTGTGAGGCAGAAATCATTTTGAAAAGGGGGAAATAAACTGTCTACACAAAAGCAGTTGAATTTCTACAAGGAAATTAAAAAAAATTCAAAAGATAAGCTGGAGGGAAAATTTGCAACCTATAACAAGGGGCTAATAATCTCTCATAATCTTCATTTTTTTTAATTTTTAAAATTTTTTGTCTGCACGGCATGCGGATCTCAGTTCCCCCACCAGGCATTGAACTTGTCCCCCACCCCTCCTGCACTGGAAGCGTGGAGTCCTAACCACTGAACCGCCAGGGAAGTGCCCTCTCCCATAATCTTTATTTATTTTTTTTTTAAAAAATAAAGCTTTATTTATTTATTTATGGCAGTGTTGGGTCTTCGTTGCTGTGCGTGGGCTTTCTCTAGTTGTGGCGAGCGGGGGCTACTCTTTGTTGCAGAGCGTGGGCTTCTCATTGTGATGGCTTCTCTTGTTGTGGAGCACGGGCTCTAGGCGCGCAGGCTTCAGTATTTGTGGCACCTGGGCTCAGTAGTTGTGGCTCGCGGGCTTAGGTGATCCGTGGCATGTGGGATCTTCCCGGACCAGGGCTCGAACCCATGTCGCCTGCATTGGCAGGCTGATTCTTAACCACTGCGCCACCAGGGAAGCACTCCCATAATCTTTAGATGCATATATATTTTTTTTAATGCTTGAAATAAATGACAAATATTTTCCTAGGAAAATGCACTAGAAACACAAACAGGCAATTCACAAAAGAATATAAGTAGCCAGCAATTATGGGAAAAAAATCTTAATCTCACTACTAATCAAAGGAATGCAAATTAAAGTAACAACAACACCATTTTCAGCTAGCAGACTGGCAAAGATAAAAAAGAATGATAGTAACTTATTGTCCAGTATGTGGGGAAACTCAACGTTCTCACACTGTTCCACAAGAAAATCTGGCAACATGTACCATCTATAGGAAACTTGCAAAAACTTCAATAAAAGGAAAAAGGTTGTTTTGTTTTTAAAAGATGATTTGGTGACTTGTGGCATGGATGACTAAATAAAAGATTATGCCATTAAACAAGCCTGGGAACACAAGAAGCAGGCCAGAATGGTAAGTTCATGCCTGAAATATGTTCAGCTTGAAAGGTCAATGATACCTTTAGGCAGAGACATCCTACCGGTTGTTGGAAATACAAGTCTGGAAAACTCAGGAGAGACGCCAAGTTTGACCAGGGACCCAGATTTGAAAAGTGGCACCAGGACTTCCCTGGTGGCGCAGTGGTTAAGAATCCGCCTGCCAATGCAGGGGACATGGGTTCGATCCCTGGGGCAGGAAGATCCCACATGCCATGGAGCAACTAAGCCCAGGCACCACAACTACTGAGCCCGCCAGCCACCACAACTACTGAGCCCACCAGCCACAACTACTGAAGCCCGCATGCTCTAGAGCCCATGTGCCACAACTGTTGAGCCCGTGTGCTGCAACTACTGAAGCCCGCATGCCTAGAGCCCATGCTCCGCAACAAGAGAAGCCATTGCAATGAGAAGCCTGCGCCCCACAATGAAGAGTAGCCTCCCACTTGCCGCAACTCGAGAAAGCCCACGCACAGCAACGAAGACCCAATGCAGCCAAAAAAAAAAAAAAGAGAGAAGAAAGAGAAGCAGCACCACAGGAGTGGACGAGCTCCCTAGAGAAAGACTGTAGAGACAAATTTTAAAGTTCAAGGACTGTGCCTTGGAAAAACACCAACACTTAAGAGGTGAATATTACAGAGAAAGAACAGTTACTATGGTAAATAGAGAACTATGAGAGAATCACGTGATGGTAAGCAAGGAAGAAAAAAATTTCAGGAAGCTGGGAGAGGTCACCAATTTCAAATGCTGCAGAGATGGGTGGCAAAGAGAAAAGGATATGGCAAATAAGGAAGAGGGTCATCTGGGACCCCAATAGGGGGGAGTCTCAGTGGAGTGATGAGGCAGGAGGATCAGATTACTATAACTAGAGAAGTCACTAGAAGTAGGGAACTAGAGACAGAAAATGTAGAGTTCTTTTTCAAGAAATCTAAGAAGGGAAGAAGAGAAATTGGGGGGATAAAGAAAGGGTTAGTCTGAAGTGGTGGTATGTCTCTGTTTCTTTTTTTAAATAACTGAAGAATAGGCACATATTTGCGCCCTGCAAGAAAAGAATAAGGAAGAGGGACTAAAGACACAAGAAATAAAGGAATAAAAAAGAAGGTTCTGAAGAACACAATGGGCAGTTATCTATGAAAAGGAACATACCCACTTCTTCCTTGAGAAAGAGGGAAGGAAATAAGAATGAGCAAGAATGACGTACCTAACTAGCCTCTCTTGAGCTTCAGTTTCCTGTCTGTAAAACAGGATTAGGAACAGCACCTACTCTCATAAGATTGCTGTGAAGACTGATATAACGTATACAAGCACTAGTAGGCTCTAAATAATGGTAGCAACGTGTTTGTGTATGCGTGGGGGACAGCTAGATCCCAGAAATAAACGTACTTCTAGAGCCTGACACCCAGTAACTTGCGTAATACCTATCTACTTTGTCTTATTGATATCATTTGTCAAAGAGAGCATATACTTGGCCCTACCCATTCCACCACTCAGCAAGACAAAAAATGACTATTCAGAGAACTCTAGTGTGGTAAGCCTTAAAACAAGCCCAGACCAAGAGCATATGGAGAAAAGAACCAGGGTGGGAATCTGAATTAGGTGTCTGTGAAACCAGCTGAACAAGTCCTGCAGACCACACGACTTCAGTGGTTTCCCGGCTCTGTGCAATACAGAAGGGGAACATACCAATGCCGGAACTGACTACTCCAAACCACTGAGATTCAGTTCCTCCAGGAGCAGCTCCGCTGGCACCACACCCAGTTTTCAGAGCAAACGCCGCCCCCACCCCCACCCCCACCGAATGTCAGCATTACTCACTGCTAAAAACCTCCCAAGTTGGGCCATCTTTCCTTGTAAATAGGATTTTACTAAGTCGCTAACACATTTGAGTACCATCTAGGCACTGGAAACAGCCTAGTAATATCAATACAGTGCGGCAAAAACAAGTCTTGAGAAAAAAGAATTTATTATTCAGTAAAGCATTCCTCACCATATGAAGAGGGAGGGGAATGAGAACTGGTTTCCCAGAGAAAATGACATTTATGCCTTGAAGGATGTGTGTGTGTGTGTGTGTGTGTGTGTGTGTGTGTGTGTGCGCACGCACGCGCATGGGGGAGAACATGTCAAGCTAAAGGAAGAGAATGTACAGACCTTTTGAAGGATGTCAAACAGGAAAGAAATGATTAGATCTGATTTAAAAGACCACTCCAGGCACAACGGAGTAGGAGGGGGGACTATTAAAGGGTGCAGAGCTACTAAAGAAAGTACAGCAGTAACCCAGGCAAGAAATGACAAAGGCTAGTCTTCTAAGCCATACAAGCAAAATGAGAAATCTTGATAGTATCTGTTTTAAAAGAAACTTCTGAATATGAATTAAACCAATCTGAACAAGCTATAGGAATTGTGAGAAACAGAAGGAATTTTTTTTTCTTCGTCTTAAGTTAACTTAGTTAACCTCTGTGTTTCTTGATACCTAAAACAGACCTGTCCCTGAACAAATCATTTCACTCTGCTGAACTGGACAAGGTATGTCAAGTTTACTTGCCAATATTAAATGTCTAATTGTTATCATATTTCAAAAGGGTCCCTCGTCTTATTAGAGTGGTAGAAACTAGACTATGGTGATGGTTGCACCACTTGGTAAATTTACTAAAAATTGTTGACTTATACACTGAGAATCAGAGAATTTTATGGTATGTGAACGGTACCTCAATGAAATTTCAAAAGAAAAAAAAGAAGTCCCTGAGTGAATAGGATTAACTTACTTCCAGACCAAGTATTCAGAAGCAAAGCCTAGTGAAACATTACTGTGTTCAACCTATACACCCACCCACCTCTACTTTACCATATATCATGAAGCATGAAAGACCTTTTAACACTAAATGGAAAAAAAAAGACTTCAAAGTGAGCTCAAGTCTCAGCCTAGTCACTGCTGGTTGTGGGCAGCTCTTGAGGAAAAAAAAAAAAAACAGGTGAGAGTCCTCTACTAGGTGGAAGACAGGCACATATTTCTTTGCAAAAAACCACTTCTCTGAGTCACTGCCTACTGCAGCAGCTGTCAGAGCCCAGGGGAACAAGGAGAGGCTGTAGAGTGAAAACATGCCAAAAAGTTAATTTTCAGATCTAGTCGTTAGTGAGAACGTATCAGGAGGCGGGTTAACTGTTGGGTATGAACCTCACTAAGGACATATAGCCCTTGCCCTCCAAGGCTCAGTCAATTAGGGATGAGAAAAAAATAAAGCACTTACAATTTATTGTGAAAAGCTATACTAAAGATACGTGGGCGGGGGAGGGGGGATAATAGAAACACAAGAGAGGAGCATCTAACTCAGACCTGGGGTAAGGGTGGGTGTCCAAGTAAGCTTCTTGGAGGAGGAGCTGCCTGAATTTTTCTTAGATCGGCAATATATTGATACAGGTCAAAATTTTTTAAGTATAAAAAGAAGAAAATCTCATGAAGTGAATAGACAAGAGTGTCGTATGCTGCACAGATTAAGTAAAATAAGTACTGAAAATTTTCCAATGGGCATAGCAATTAGGTCACTGGTGATCTGAGCAAGAGAAATTTCAGTGGGAGAAAGGAGGGCACACAAATCGCATCCATGTGAGTTAAGATTTAAAAAGTGTATATAAGGAATAAAGACAAGTTTTCCTTGAAGGAAAAAAGAAGGGACAATAACCCTAGACAGGGTCTAGGATTGAGGGAGTATATCTGGAATGGGTGAGGATGTTTATGTGCGAAAGAGAAAGAACTGGCAGAAAACAGCTCAAGTTATAGTTAAGAAAATAATACTGGACAAGAACCCTAGAAAACAAGGAGGGGTAGGATCCAGACCACAGAGAGAAGACTGAGTCTTAGGAAGAAAAATTGTTCTCCCGTTGCTACAGGGAAGGAGGTCAACATTGCATGGTAAACGAGATAAATTTGTTAGGGCCAGAAAAATGGAGGGAGTTTGTAGAGAAAATTGAGGTCATCAAGTTGTGATATGGGAAGCTAGGGATGGAGATGCCTACTAAGAATAAAGGTTGATAAAACTTTTGATCAGCCCCACCCATCTCTGACAATTCAAATGTTACTTCCAAAAGGCACCTCCTCCATGAACTCTTCCATAATCTACCACTGGAAATAATCTCTTCTTCCTCCAAATTTCCTCTAGACTTTCTTTTTTTATTTATTTATTTTTTATTTTTTTTGCGGTACATGAGCCTCTCACTGTTGTGGCCTGTCCCGTTGTGGAGCACAGGCTCCAGACGCGCAGGCTCAGCGGCCATGGCGCACGGGCTTAGTTGCTCCGCGGCATGTGGGATCCTCCCGGACCGGGGCACAAACCCGTGTCCCCTGCATCGGCAGGAGGACTCTCAACCACTGCACCACCAGGGAAGCCCCTAGACTTTCTTTTTAATGGTTTTGTTTTTAGCTGCGTTGGGTCTTTGTTGCTGCACATGGGCTTTCTCTAGTTGCAGCAAGGCGGGGCTACTCTTCATTGCAGCACACGAGCTCAGTAGTTGTGGGCTCTAGAGCGCAGGCTCAGTAGTTGTGGCGCATGCGCTTAGGTGCTCCGCAGCATGTGGGATCTTCCCGGACCAGGAATCGAACCCGTGACCCCTGAACTGGCAGGCCAATTCTTAACCACTGTGCCATCACGGAAGTCCCTCCTCTAGACTTTCTTACAGCACTTTGTATCTCTTTACCTCTTAATGTTACTTAAGGACATAAGGGTGGAATCCTTTTCTGATTTCTATTTGAAGCATGGTGCTCAATAAATAACTGCTGAATGACACAAACTATCCTTTCTCTCTTGCTTGAGGACCACAGTCCTGGTCTCAATTATAGCCAAATAATAAAAGAAAAAGAAATTACCCTAAACTCTCATCACCACCAATACTGAAGTTCTCTTAACCACTACAGCCCCCACATTCCACACAACTTTTCACGAATTCAGCGGAACGATATTCCTGAGCATCTACTTTGTGAAAAGCACTGTGGAAGGAGCTGCTTTTGGACACCAACAAGTAGAAAAAGACAGTCTCACTAAAGAGACTGTCTAAAGGAGCACAAAAAAGTAAGACAAACATACATACAGTTATGCTGTCCCTTCTCTGCCATACAATTTCAGACTATACTGCAAAACTCAGCCATAAAATAATCTCTCCCTTAGATAAATTTTAACACATTAACTGTTTGCATCATTTCCTTGGCAATCTATATTGCCTTGTGACATTAGTTAGATCTTTCATCCTTCGATGGTGAGTAACTTTTCAAATGGTTATACCCTGACTGTCCAATTAATCCATAAGTCCCCTAAGGGCAGGATTGGGTTATACTTTCACATCTTCTCCAGTTCTACCAGAGGGTCCTGAACAATGGAGGAGCTCAGAAAATTTTTACCTGTTTTATTGTATTGGAGGTGTTTTTCCCGACTTTTTTAGCCGTGTCAGAAAAAAAAAAAAGAGCAATGGAATATTATCAAGTCATTCAAAATAAAAATACCTTTTAATAACAGGAAATGAAAATAAAAACTATTTTAAGTAACTTGAGAAAGCACTTAGATTAGAACATAATCTTCCATTAACCATTATACAGTCTATGCTTGAAAATCTGCAACATGGGTTTTCTCAAAGCAAGTTTTTGGGGAATTTTTTTGGAAATCTCTTATTGCTATAAAGTTCTTCCTCATATTAAGCAGATTTCCATTGCCTAGTTCTGTTCCTCTGGTACCACATATGATAAATTGAACCCCTTTACCATTTTTCAGGAATTTAAAAATAATATCGGCAAAATATTAACAGTTGAATAAATTCCTATACTGGATGAGAGGTTGATCTTCTGAGATTCTATGATTCTATATTCTCTCTAAATTTTTTAAATTTTTATTTATTTTTATTTATTTTATTTTGTGTTGGGTTTTCGTTGCTGTGCACGGGCTTTCTCTCTTGCGGTGAGTGGGGGCTACTCTTCTTTGCTGCGTGGAGGCTTCTCTTTGTGGTAGCTTCTCTTGTTGCGGAGCATGGGCTCTAGGAGCATGGGCTTCAGTAGTTGTGGCTCGCAGGCTAAGTAGTTGTGGCTTGTGGGCTCTAGAGCGCAGACTCAGTACTTGTGGTGCACGGGCTTAGTTGCTCCGCGCCACGTGAGATCTTCCCGGACCAGGGATCAAACCCATGTCCCCTGCATTGGCAGGTGAGTTCTTAACCACTGTGCCACCAGGTAAGTCTCAATATATTCTAAATCTTGTTTCCATATTAAATGATCTGTTCAATAATTCCTCATACCTCATAATCTCTAGACCCTTTTTAATCCTGGACATGCTCATCCAACATGCTCTAGTTCTGGAGCAACAACCAAGTCTCAACTAGTGGACCAACACCCACTGCCTGGAGTGGCTCCTCAGGTAAGGATTCTGATCTATCAGCAGTGCCTGCCATGGGTGTGAAGGAAGCCCACCACATATCTATCATCCCTGCTCTAGACTAGCAAGGTCCCTCTTAAAGTATGGCCTCTAGAACTGAAAAGCAACTTCAGGTAGCCTCTCATCAGTACAGAGGACAATGGAACCATCGTTTCCTTTGCTGCATATACCACATTTCTATTAGTGAGTTAATAAACATCTCAGGTTTGTTTCATTTTGGTTTTTTTTCCCACTAATCCTGTCCCTACTAATGCTACTTCTCTCTCTATCCTGTATTTAGACACTCCATTTTTTGAACCTCAGTGCAGGATGACACATTTCTCACTATTAAATATCATCATTAGATTCAAGGTATTTTGAAAGCAAAATCTTTCATGCACTGTATTAACCATCCCAGCAACACAACTGAAGATCTGATCAACATACCACTGATGCATGCATAAGTCCCAACACAAATGTTTTACTTGTAACATGACCTACTGAGCTTTCTTTGAATTAAGGATCTAGCAGCTCAGGCTTCCCTGGTGGCGCAGTGGTTGAGAATCCGCCTGCCGATGCAGGGGACACGGGTTCGTGCCCTGGTCCGAGAAGATCCCACATGCCGCGGAGCGGCTGGGCCCGTGAGCCCAGCCCGTGGCTGCTGAGCCTGCGCATCCAGAGCTTGTGCTCCGCAACGGGAGAGGCCACAGCAGTGAGAGGTCTGCGTACCACACACACACAAAAGTTCTAGCAGCTCCTTTTTCTGAGCTAAAATGTATGTAACATAAATTCACCATTTTTAACATATGTAAAGTAAGCAATTCAGTGGGTTTTAGTATATTCACAATGTTGTGCAACCACCATGACTATCTAATTCCAGAAAACTGTCACCACCCAAAAAGGAATCCTTTGCCCATTAAGCAGTCACTCACCATTTAGCAGCTCTTTTTGAATATGATTTACTCATCTGGCTACAAATCTTAATTACATTACAGTCTAGTCCACATATATCCAATCTGTCTGCGAAAGTATCACAAGACATACTTTCAAATGCCTTAATGAAATCTAGACATTACTCTGTTTCTCTGATTCACCAATCTGGTGAGTCTGTCCAAAAGGCAATGATGTTACTGTGACAGGGCCTTTCTCAGGGAGTCCTGGTTGACTCTTAAGCACCCCTTCTTTTCTCACCATAAGCCATCTATTTGACAAAATACATGCTATGGAATTTTGCCAGAAACTAGTTCACTAGACTAGAATTTGTGATATCTTCTCCTTTTTAATAACTAGTACATTTTCAATCCCCCATTTTTAAAAAAAACACACTCTTGTTCTTCACAATGTCTTAAAAGATCACTGATGAAGTTCAGCAATTACACCTACCCAATTAATACAATAATGGCTTTAATTTAAGCTCTATCAACCAAGAACATGAGAACTCAATGGAGAAAGGAAAGAAACTACAGATAAAACATAAAACAGTTAATTTAAGAACTGACCATGAACAGGTCTCAAATTCTTAGCTGAAACAGTCCCACAGATCCAATATTCTGAGAGAGCTCCCAAACAAGTATACCCTGGAACACCAGTCCTAAGAAAGACGACCTGTGAGGAAAGAGTCTGATAGTAAACTAGGTTGGAGGAATATTGTTTACACTATCCTCTCCCTTGGAGATTCAGAATTTACAGCCATGATAGTCTAAACAGTCCACCAGCTAAATAATCTGTTTAACTTGGTTTAATCCAGTATTTCTGAAATATATTTGACCACCAAAACCTTTCGTCCTTAATGAGAGGAAATTAATAGAATACGCCTCAAAAGTGGTTAAGAATCCACCTGCCAATGCAGGGGACATGGGTTTGAGCCCTGGTCTGGGAAGATCCCACATGCCATGGAGCAACTAACAACTAAGCCCATGCACCATAACTACTAAGCCTGTACCCTAGAGCCTGCGAGCCACAACTACTGAAGCCCGTGCACCTAGAACCCATTCTCCGCAACAAAAGAAGCCATGCAATGAGAAGCCTGCGCAACGCAAGGAAGAGTAGCCCCTGTTCACTGCAACTAGAGAAAGCCCGTGTGCAGCAATGAAGACCCAATGCAGCCAAAAATAAATAAATAAATAAATTTATTTTAAAAAAATAGTGATACAGAAGTCAGCTACACAGTTTTCAAAAGTTCTTCAAAACTGTACTCTCCTTTAACACAAAGAATAAATTGTTAGTTTGACAAGTCTATTCATCTCTTCACAGTATATATGTCAAAGTTGTTCATCCAAAACCTGTTTTCTCAATGCCAACCTCACTACACTATTAATCTTTTAAACATAATACAACTTGCTTGAAAGCACTCTGGGGACTTCCTTGGTGGTCCAGTGGGTAAGACTCCATACTCCCAATGCAGGGGGCCTGGGTTGGATCCCTGGTCAGGGAACTAGATCCCGCATGCATGCCGCAACTGAGTCTGCATGCTGCAACTAAGAAGCCTGCATGCCGCAACTAAAAAAAAAAAAAAAGAGAGATCCTGCATGCCTCAACAGAGATCCCGCGTGGTGCCACAGCTAAGGCCCAGGGCAGCCAAAAAGGAAGGGAAGGAAGGGAAGGAAGGAACGGAAGGAAAGGAAGGGAAGGAAGGGAAGGAAGAGAAGGAAGGGAAGGAAGGGAAGGAAGGGAGGAAAGGAAGGAGGGAGGGAGGGAAGGAAGGAGGGAGGGAGGGAGGGAGGAAGGAAGGAAGGAAGGAAGGAAGGAAGGAAGGAAGGGAGGAAGGGAGGAAGAGAGGAGGAAAGAACTCTGGAAACTTCTAGCTAATTTTTCTAAAAGGATATTTAAGCCATATGTTTCAAAAATCTCAGAAGTTGAAGCTGCCTTGTTCTGAAAATAAAAAATTAAAAATTAAATCTCAGTTCATAGACCAGAGTTTGGCAAATTCCAGAGCACATTTCATAAGAGAGCCATTGCTGGTGCTCAATATTTAAGATACTATCCAAACACCAACTAGAGAAAACAAAAATAAAGCAGGAGCTCTACCTCACTCTTCACACCAAAATAAATTCCAAATGGATCAAAGGGTCAAATGTTAAAATTCTTTACATCCTAAAAATACTAGAAGAAAGGCTGGGGGAATGTTTTTGTATAATCTCAGTATAGGACTCTCTAAAAACGATACAAAGCCCAAAAGCTAAAAATAAAAGGAATAGAGACATAGATGTAGAGAACGGACATGCGGACATAGGTAGGGAAGGGGAGGGTTGGATGAATTGGGAGATTAGGTTTGACATAAATACACTACCATGTGTAAAACAGCTAGTGAGAACCTGCTGTACAGCACAGGGAGTTCAGCTTGGTGCTCTGTGACAACCTAGATAGGTGGGATGGGAGGGAGGTCCAAGAGAGGGGATATAGGTATACATATAGCTGATTCACTTCACTGTACAGCAGAAACTAACACAACATTGTAAAGCAATTATACTCCAATAAAATAAATAAATAAACAAAAATAAAAGATTTAGTAAAATCAGATGTTTTAAAATTCTAAATTATTTTAAACACCTTAAAATCAAAAGTTAAAAGACAAGCTAGAATAATTATTTACTACACATAAATCCAAAGGATCAATCTCCTCAGTATAAAAAGAGCTCTTACATCAGTAAGACCAATAACACAACAGGGAATGAGCAAAGGATTCTGCCAAAACAGTTGACAGAAAAGGAAATACAAATGGCTTTTAAACATATGTAAAGATGCTTGGCTTCACTCAGAGTAAGATAATCTGAAAATGAAACTACAATTAAAATACCATTTTCACCTATGAAATTCATAAATATGAAAAAAAACTTATGATACCCTAGGTCAGTGAAATCATAGGGAAAGCAGCCCTCTCATGTATCATTGATGTACATATAAACTGGTACAACCTCCAAAGAGAGCAAACTGACAATATTTATCAAAACTAAATGTAGATATTCCCATTAACTTAGAAATTCTACTTTTAGAAATTTAACCTAAAATACTCACAAGTGCAAGATGGCACACATACAACTAACTACAACACTACTGATAAGAGAAGAAGCTGGGGTGGGGAGGAAACGTCCACTGATGGGTTAAACCCATACACTGAAAAACTATGCAACTGTGAAAGAAAAAAAATGAAGCGCTATAACATATTCATGTGGAACATGTTACAAGATGCAAAGCAGAATATACAGTGCTATCATTTCTATAAGAGGAAACAAAAGGGATTTGTATTTAGATGCACAGACTCTGGAAGGATATACAATCATAACAGTGGTTCCATCTGGGAAGATCTGGGTACCTGGGAAACAGGACTAGGGAGACTTTTTTCTTTCTTTTTTTCTTTTTTTTTTACTGAATATCCTAGCAGAGCCTCTGAATTAAGTGTCATATATCCATATATTACCTATTTTTAAACGATTAAGAAAAAGTTTTAAAAGTTGAGACCAAATCTACCTAAAACACATTTTTGTGGGTAATTCTCCAGTTTTTAAAGGAAAACCCCCAAAGTCAAGCCACTGTCTAGCACTACCTCTTCAAACTAGCAATGATTAAAAAGCACTGTCCAAAGTAATGACATAGTAATATGTCTTCAGGGCAGAAGAACATTTTGTTGTAATAGTCATGTAAGTGGTAAGTAATTTTTGTCTCCTTTTAGCTGTTTTAAAGGTCATCTGAGATGCATGTTATTTGTAATAAAATGATCTGCTATACCGCAAGACTTTTTCTATTAAAAAAAATTTTTTTTTCAGCCACGCCGCTCAGCTTGCGGGATCTTAGTTCCCCGACCAGGGATTGAGCCCAAACACTCGGCAGTGAAAGCTTGGGGTCCTAACAACTGGACCACCAAGAAATTCCCTTAAATTTTATTTTTTATCATTTTTCTATTTTTAATGATCATAGGTATTTTTCCTTTTCAATTTTTCCTTTTCTAATTTTGCCCCATTCCCTCTTTTTACACTTCAGTTCCTCTGCTTCAATTTTAAAGGAAGACTAATTAATCCTATTGAAGAAAATATTCTTAGTTTTTTATGTTGCTGATTAATGACCCCTAGCAATCGGCTGATACTTTCTACCTTATGGATAAATACCTATCACAACAATAGTATTTCCTTCTACTACAAAAGTCTCCCAATTTTTCTTAAAGCCAGAGTTCTCTCAGTCCGCAGACATCTGCCCCAACAGAAGCCAAGTCCTGGGCTGGCAGCTGCCTCTCCAATGCTCCTTCTGCTTTTTGTTATGATTTCCAATGAGTCAACAGGAAGGTATTCAGAATAAGGAAGAAATAAAGGCCTTGAGGCAGGCCTTTCCTCCACCCACAACACCAAAAAATACAATTCTTGCCAAACAATCCAAGGCAATTTCCAATGCCACTCCTGTCTGCATGAGGTCACTACTGAGAAAACAAGCAATTGGGAAGAAGGAATGCCTTTCTAAGCTGAATCAAAAATAGATGCTAGAAAGAAGAAAACCAACCAGGCATGCACTCTCTAGTCTCCCCAGAGTCACTGTATGTAACCATATAACCTCTACTGCATCCATTTCCAACTCCAAGAGACCTCTTAGTGAGCAGGAGTTAGGTCAAAAAAGTGAAATATACACATTTATCACAGACCAGTTATGTTTCTAGACACCTATAAAAATCACTTAGATTTTATGTTTACTGTATTTCTTGTAAGCATTCATGCCCAAATTTTTCATCAATCAGTTAACTGTTACTTATTCATGTCTATCACTATCTTTAGCTCTGCAGTGAATAAGAAGAAGTGTAAGACAGAGTCCAACAATTTGTTAGACACAGAAATACATGAGACATGGGACTTCCCTGGTGGTACAGTGGTTGGGACTCCGCACTCCCAATGCAGGGGGCCCAGGATTGATCCCTGGCCAGGGAACTAGATCCCACATGCATGCCACAACCAAGAGTTTGCATGCCGCAACTAAAGGAGCTCGTGTGCCGCAACTAAGACCCAGCGCAACCAAATAAATAAATATCTTTTTAAAAATACATGAGACAAATCAGAGAACTGCCCTCATATAGGCAGAGTGGCAGGTAAAAGAGACTGCAATTAGAAGCAGGAAACAGCTCACATTCCCTCACCCACTTGACAGCTAGGCAATTGTTTAATGTCTGGGAACTAGGTGACTTAATTTTGGACTTAAATGCTGTCCCTTTAGTGCCTGTAGAGGTTGACAGCAGTAGTGACGGTGTCACACAGACCTGGGCTTGAATTCCACAATTACATGACCTTGAAACACGTGATACTAACTCATTTTTTTCCTTCTTTAAAATAAAAATAATGCCTATCTCACCATAATGTTGTATGTAAAGTACATCATCGTTCTGTTTAATTACTGGGAGATACTGTTGCTGTAGTTATTATTTTTAGAAGCACAAGTAGTACTGCCGTGACAGACTGATCCAGGGAAGAGCAAAGGCTTTGGAGTCTTTGCCAAGCCTGAAATCTGGATCTATCACTTAAGAGATGAGCGAGTCAACCTCTCTGAACTTTGCTTTCTTTTCTGTTAAATGTAGATAAGAATAGGCACCTCATGGGACTTCAAGAATAGCTAATTAGACAATGCATATGAAGTGCTTAGCACAGTGCCCAGCACATGATAAGTGCTCAATAAATGGTACTGATGATGATGATGATGAAGGAGGAGAGAGGGGAAGGACACTGACCTTGGGTCAGACAAGGTAATATTGTATATCATGATGTCCTTGCAAATCGCAGGGTTGGTTTTCGGTTTTGGGGGTTTTGTTTTGCTTTGCTTCCTCTTAGTTGGTGTAAAGGTATTTGAAGTATTGAGGTTTATATAATAAAATACCTTATTGAAAAATAATTCTTCCCAACGTACAATTATATGTAAGAAAATTTTTAAACATTCAAACTTAAGCAAGTAGACTTTCTCTTCAACATAAACCATTAACCAGATCTTTCATTTATATGTTTAAGATTTTTTGACTCACACACTGTCAAAGCACAGGGATCAATGAGATTACCAGAAGCTCTGTCAGAAGAAAAATCAAACAGCAGTCCTGATTTGAGCAGGTAGGCAATGGGACCTCTGCATTCATGTGGCACTTCACTCAGCTTGCTCAAAGATATGGTCTCTAGGCAACCAAGTCCCAAATTAAACAAACAACACCAGTCATATGAATCACTTCCGGATGGTCTCACTTTGCCTACTAGCACTTTCTTACATAAATACTTCCTGTGAAAGGGTTTATTTAGCAGCCACAATTGGAAACAACCCTGAGTCCATCAAATACCACATGGCTTAAAAATGTTCAAAACAGGTCCTGCTACCAAAAGGTATCCCCATTGCTAAACTGTGAAACTGAAGGAATTATACAGAAATCAGAGACAGATCATCACGCAAAGCCAGAAAAATCACATTCCTAGAACAATGCCAACTTAGGCCCTCAAATATATTTTTACTGTTTTTTCAGTTAGGAACATCAAAATATATAAACAATTGTTGCTTTGACATTTAAGACTAGAAGAAATATATGCTAGATTAGGTCAAACTGATGGTCCACTTAGCCCACCCAGACTTTCCTAACCTTGGCTTGACTGGTGGACATTCCAGTTAACACAGATTTCCTATGGTGACATTCACTCCAAGACTTAATGAAAATAAGGGGAATTGGTAAAGTAAACAACTCTCTTGGCTACAAGCTCCTTTTTTCCACCTGAAAAGGATCCTATATGTGTCACACTATTCTTCACGAGCTAATCAGAGACCGTTTGATCTATTAACAAGAATAGAGAGGGAAAAGGAGTTAATAGTCCAAAATGAAAATTGCAATAGGACAAAGCAACTACCATTAACAGAACCAAAGAGGAAAATCAAGTTAGTCAAACAGAAGATATATATGTAGGACACATATCTAGAAAGCTGACTTAAACAAAATGAAGATCAGCCATAAAACACTGTGCAGATCTAACCTACCAACAGGCACCCCTAAGACAGAACTACTGAATTAGAACCAATTATTAAAGATATAACAATTTCCTAGAGCTAAAATAAACAAACAAAAATGATATGTCAAAAAATAAAATAAAAATAAATAAAAGTCAAGCAGTATTAATAATCCCTTAAAAAAAAAGATATAAATCAAGAAGAGTCTCCACAGTACAGGCTAAATTACTAAGCCAGTATCAACTCTAATATGTAACATGGGGAAACTTTTAGAAATAAGAATTTTTACAAGTTTCACATTGTGAAAAAGTATTTTAAAAATGTTACTTTTCATGGAAGTAAAAATCAAGCTAGTTTCAGATGTTGTTTCTCATTAATAAGTACAAGAAAATGAAGTCACACATTTCTTCAAGAAAAATGAAGGGAATTCCCCAGTGGGCCAGTGCTTAGGACTCTAAGCTTTAAGAGTGCTTTATGGCTTCCCTGGTGGCACAGTGGTTGAGTCCGCCTGCCAATGCAGGGGACACGGGTTCGTGCTCCGGTCCAGGAGGATCCCACATGCCGTGGAGCGGCTGGGCCCATGGGCCATGGCCGCTGGGCCTGTGCGTTCGGAGCCTGTGCTCCGCAATGGGAGAGGCCACAGCAGTGAGAGGCCCGCGTACCACAAAAAAAAAAAAAAAAAAAAAAAAAAAAAAAGAGTGCTTTAAGTGCTTTCATTGCCGTGGGCCCTGGTTCAATCCCTGGTCCGGGAACTAAGATCCCACAGGCTTCATGGTACAGCACTCCCTACCCCCCCACCCAAAAAGAAATACAGTTCACCATAAAAGAATAAAAAGTCTAGAAACAGAACTTTATGTAATTTAATATTTGACATACTAGATGTCAGTTGCCAACAGGTAGTAAAAGATTATTTTTAAGTAATATCAGAATAATTTAGAAACACCATGAAATTTAAAGACTTAGACGCTTAAAAAATTAAATAACTATATCATAGGAAAGTTACCAGAATATAAAACTTCAAATTTTAGTAAGGCCTTACAGAAATTAAACTATCTAGACAGAAGAAATTACAAAGAGAAAGATTAACACTTAAACTGCATAAAATTTAAAACTTCCATACAGTGAAAGAATAAAATGGAAAATCAAGAGAAAATGTTTGTAGCAATACCACAGGTTGACACCCATATTATAAGAGAGCTCACAAAAGTCAACATCATGACCCTAGAAGACAGACAAACATCATCAACAACTTGCATAAAATAAAGGTGGTAAACAAATATATGGGAAAATGTTTACTCTTTCCAGAAATCAAAGCAATACAACTTTTGGAATAAGCCTAAATAAATTATGGACATTATGTATCCATTGAAAATAGTAATTAAGATGACAATACAGCAATTTAAAAATCTAAATTCATGATAATCATTATCTAAAAATTATATACTCAGTTTTTCCTTTTTCTTAATCCATTCCTTTTTTATTATAAAATTCATGATCACTGTAAAAAGCATTTAAAATATACGGAAAAGCATTAAGTAAAAAGGAAAAGTCTTCTCATACCCTCCAATCCCTAGAGGTATCCTCTGTTTCTGGTGTTTCCTTTCAGACAACAGCTTAAGTATGAAGTGAAAAAGCTAAGAGCTACCAACATTTAGAATCTTGAAAATGCCCAGAAAATTCCCCAGAAAAGTTTATGAATGCCTCTTCATCTTCATATTAAATCTGCTTTTGTCCCAAGGACCAGGATAAAGAATACATTTATCGAGTGCCTACTGTATTTCAGACACTGTGCCAGTCACTTAACCCTCTCAGCAACTCCCTAAAATGCACAGTATCTCCATTCTGTAAAGTACAAGCTTAGGCTCTACTCCCTAAGGTTAAGTAACTTGCAAAACCAGAATCAGAACTTGCAGCTGCCAAAACTGAAAGTCCTCGTTCTTTTCACTTTGCGTATCTCAACAGTCAAGATTTTCAAAGATGTTTTATTCAGGCTTTTAAAATTTGTTTGACTTCATCGTAAGTGTTATGAGATTACAGTAATATGACTTTTCTTAGTTATCACAGCAGCTACTAACTAGTTGACTGCCTAATATATACCAGAAACTGCTCACATTTCTCAACTGTAAATTTTCCTAAGTGTCTCAGCTACACTGTAGAGTCGCTTTTCCTGTCTGCTAGGAACACATCCCCCCATTTGTAACACTGTAATAATATGAAAAAGCACTCTTGGTTTGAATCACTTTTAACACTTTTAAAGACAACCCACTTCTTACCATAGAGTCTGTCCAAGGCAGTTGCACTAAGTTTCACAAAAAAGAGATTTTCTATTATTCAACATAGTTTTGGAAGACCTAGCCACAGCAATTAAAGAAGAAAAAGAAATAAAGGAGCACAATTGGAAAAGAAGAAGTAAAACTGTCACTGTTTGCAGACAAAATGATACTATAATAGAGAATCCTAAAGATGCCACCAGAAAACTACTAGAACTAATCAATGAATTTGGTAAAGTTGCAGGATACAAAATTAATGCACAGAAATCTCTTGCATTCCTACACACTAATGATGAAAAATCTGAAAGAAAAATTAAGGAAACACTCCCATTTACCACTGCAACAAAAAGAATAAAATACCTAGGAATAAACCTACCTAGGGAGACAAAAGACCTGTATGCAGAAAACTATAAGAAACTGATGAAAGAAATTAAAGATGATACCAACAGATGGAGAGATATGCCATGTTCTTGGAAGAATCAATATTGTGAAAATGACTATACTACCCAAAGCAATCTACAGATTCAATGCAACCCCTATCAAATTACCAGTGGCATTTTTTACAGTACTAGAACAAAAAATCTTAAAATTTGTATGGAGACACAAAAGATCCCGAATAGCCAAAGCAGTCTTGAGGGAAAAAAACGGAGCTGGAGGAATCAGACTCCCTGACTTCAGACTATACTACAAAGCTACAATAATCAAGACAATACGGTACTGGCACAAAAACAGAAACATAGATCAATGGAACAAGATAGAAAGCCAGATATAAACCCACACACCTATGGTCAACTAATCTATGACAAAGGAGGCAAAGATATACAATGGAGAAAAGACAGTCTCTTCAATAAGTGGTGCTGGGAAAACTGGACAGCTACATGTAAAAGAATGAAATTAGAACACTCCCTAACCTCATACACAAAAATAAACTCAAAATGGATTAGAGACCTAAATGTAAGACCAGACACTCTAAAACTCTTAGAGGAAAACATAGGAAGAACACTCTTTGACATAAATCACAGCAAGATCTTTTTTGATCCACCTCCTAGAGTAATGGAAATAAAAACAAAAATAAACAAATGGGACCTAATGAAACTTAAAAGCTTTTGCACAGCAAAGGAAACCATAAGACGAAAAGACAACCCTCAGAATGGGAGAAAATATTTGCAAACGAATCAACGGACAAAGGATTAATCTCCAAAATATATAAACGGCTCATGCAGCTCAATATTAAAAAAACAAACAACCCAATCGAAAAATGGGCAGAAGACCTAAATAGACATTTCTCCAAAGAAGACATACAGATGGCCGAGAAGCACATGAAAAGCTGCTCAACATCACTAATTATTAGAGAAATGCAAATCAATGAGGTATACAACGAGGTATCACCTCACACCAGTTAGATTGGGCATCATCAGAAAATCTACAAACAACAAATGCAGAGGGTGTGGAGAAAAGGGAACCCTCTTGCACTGTTGGTGGGCATGTAAATTGATACAGCCACTATGGAGAACACTATGGAGGTTCCTTAAAAAACTAAAAATATAACTACCATATGACCCAGCAATCCCACTACTGGGCATATACCCAGAGAAACCCATAATTCAAAAAGACACATGCACCCCAATGTTCATTGCAGCACTATTTACAATAGCCAGGAAGCAACCTAAATGCCCATCGACAGACGAATGGATAAAGATAAATGGATAAAGAAGATGTGGTACAGATATACAATGGAATATACCTCAGCCATAAGAAGGAACGAAACTGGGTCATTTGTAGAGACGTGGATGGATCTAGAGACTGTCATACAGAGTGAAGTAAGTCAGAAAGAGAAAAACAAATATCGTATATTAATGCATATATGTGGAACCCAGAAAAATGGTACAGATGAACCGGTTTGCAGGGCAGAAATTTGAAACACAGATGTACAGAACGTATGGACACCAAGGGGGGAAAGCGGCAGGGGGTCAGGGTGGTGGTGTGATTAATTGGGAGATTGTGATTGACATGTATACACTGATGTGTATAAAATGGATGACTATAAGACCCTGCTGTATAAAAAAATAAAATTTAAAAATTTAAAAAAAAGAGAGATTTTCATCTATGTCACCATTTTAAGAGTTAAGAATAAATCCCACCCCATACTTCTCCTTGATAATCATAAATACATGAATGCATCCAGCTTGTAGTCCCAAAGTACCATTAAAAAGCTACGTTTTTTGTGGCCCCTTAATCATACTGGGTCTCATGAAGCGATTAGTTTTCTCATCTGCAAAAGGAAAGCTTGGGTCAATCTAAAAATGATTCTCCTCAATCTCTTAGTGATATTCCTTCATTTGAGAATTCTAGAAGCTGGTGGGCAAGCTTCTAGTTAAACGTCTTTAATTTCTCTTTTCATGATCACAGTGTGCCAACCTAGATATATCCAGATGTTACTGGAATTCTGATTCCACTTAGAGGAGAGGAGATCTGATGAGCCTATCCTGGAAAATGTTCGATGCCAACAACAAAGACATACGCACAAAAGAGAATTTGTTCTCAAGAGCTGATTTCTTTCCAAGATACTTTTTCAATTCCCCTAAATTACAGAAGGTAAAGTGCCTCTACTTAGTGTTAAGCTCTTGTTAACATCACATGGTTTTTGACAGTCTCCAGCCAGCCACAGGCTTCACTTTCCACCCCTTGTGGGGGGAGAGGTGTGCCCTGCCCTGTGAGCTGGGGTATGGACACTGAGCAGGAGGAAGGTGGCCCATGACAGGCTCAAAAGGACATACCAGCAAGCCTCTGAAAGAAGGAATCCTAAATTAAACTCGGGGAGTGCTAGAATTAACCTTCCACCTGTGACCTTTAACCTAACTCAATTTTCTCCCATTTCTAGTACTACTCATACATTCTCATCCTCTGCAGAGTGCCCTCTTCTGCCCTGCCTGTTATGTTCTCTTCTTGGTTCTTTTCACCTGAACCTTCTAATCTTTCTTTTCTTTCTTTCTTTCTTTCTTTACTTATTTATTTATTTTTGGCTGTGTTGGTTCTTTGTTGCTGCTCCTGGGCTTTCTCTAGTTGCAGCAAGCAGGGGCTACTCTTCGTTGCAGTGCGCAGGCCTCTCATTGCAGTGGCTTCTCTTGTTGGGGAGCACGGGCTCTACGTGTGCGGGCTTCAGTAGTTGTGGCTTGCGGGCTCTAGAGCGCAGGCTCAGTAGTTGTGGCGCATGGGCTCAGCTGCTCCACAGCATGTGGGATCTTCCCAGACCAGGGCTCAAACCCGTGTCCCCTGCATTGGCAGGAGGATTCTTAATCACCAGGGAAGTCCCTGATCTTTCTATTACTTCTTCCTGTCCAAGACCTGAGCACCTACCATATCTCACATATTTAAACCTCACCTCTTTCAACTGAGTGAAAATGCTATTTACCTTTACTATACAACTGCTCTTTAGCCAAAACAAATGTAAAGTCCAATCAGAACAGGCAAAAGGATAAAACTAAACCCACATTTAAGCATAAATACATAATTTAAGATGTCTTGCTTTATAAAGTCCTTGGTCTGCTCTGCAGCCCTTAGCATAAAACCCTGAATCCTTAGATGATACTTCATTAGACCAGTAACTTAATTTCCATATTTAAACTACTCTCCAAACAATAAAGAAAAGCAGAATCTCTTTATTTTCTATTTCACAAGCATTCCCAAAGTGCATACTTTTATAGAATCACTCCTAAATTTTCCCACTTAACCTCTTAGGGAAACACAAATTCACAACACATTCTCATTTCTCTACATACACTCTTACTTATACTCCCTGTCTGCACACATTTATATGCTCTCCCTCTCTACACACTCTCCTCTCTTCCCACAAAAGAGCTGTTACAGGTACAGGAGAAAATGGAGTGCCCTAGGATACACAATGGGGCCACTGTGCTATAAGGTAGAGCTTTTAGTGGGAGGAGTAGCAGTATTATAAATAGAACTAAAGAGGGGAACTTTTTCTCCCTTGGATCTCTTGGATCTTTCTTCCTGGCCTTGTAGTGGGTGTAAATTCCAGACCTTGGGACTCCTCCAACTTGGGAGGGGTGGAGGTTATGAAGGAAACAGGATGGGGCCAATCCAAAAAGGTAAAATGGACTTGTGCCAGAGGGTAAAGAGGGGCCTCAGAAGCACACAAGGTACAACCCAGTTCACCAGGGTAGAAGACACAACTGGGAGCTGAAGTCACAGCCAATAAGGAAGAGCATGTGATTTGTCTGCGGTGCACCTTGAACACTTTTTAGGGGTGGCAACAGCCACATCAGGTGGCCAGGAGGGACCCCGGTCTTCTTTTTTCAGTATGACATTCCCGGGCTTCTTTTCCTAGCCCTCTCTAGTTGTAAAGTCTAAATAGGTGCTTCCAAAGTTGATTTTCTAATCAAAGCTTTAAACAAAAACAAAAAAGAATATCACTGCATCCAGATTTTATATGATTGCCTCCATAAAATAAACCAGGCACATTTCCTTGATGCAAGGCCAAAGCGCAGATTGTACTAGGACAATATGCCGCTATTATGCTCTCCCTTATAACCAAAAGTATGGAAAATAAAGACTATCACAAATGTCTCACTGCTTTAGTCGCTTCCTAAGTATGCAGAAGCACCCAACTAAAAAACGTCCCAGGGGACATGGTCCCTGGATGGATTTTAAAGGAAATGGGATATTCTTCTATTCTGGAAAAAAAACACCTGACAGAAAAGAATATGCTCTAGAGTAGACGGAAATGAAGTGCTCTTGTAGTGCAGCGCTTGAAGAAGGAAATGTGATAAAGGACATCATCCTATTCAGGCTATCATAACCTAGCATAAGGTAGAGTTCTAAAATGTTTTCAATCTCGTTTCTCTACTCGGGGGGACCATCAGAACCGCTAGAAGCATTTAAAATATACAGGTATCTGGACCTTCCAGCCTAGATCTACTGAACCAGAATCTCTGTGGTAAGGCTCAGATAGCCTTTTTTTTTTTTTTTTAAAGTTCCCCAGATGATTCTAATGTACACACCTGGTTAAAAACCATCGTATAAAATGATGAAAACTATTCTTCAATCAAGAAAACTACAAGTAGACCGTGGACACTCAGGCCTCAGTTTCCTCACTGAAATGAGATCGCTGAACTAGATTAGTAGTGGAACTGGGGAATTCCCTGGTGGTCCACTGGTTAGGACTCTGTGCTTTCACTGCCGAGGGCATGGGCTTGATCTCTGGTCATGGAACTAAGATCCCACAAGCCGTGTGGAGTGGCCAAATTAAAAATAATCATAATCATAATAGTGAAACTGAATTAGTGGTAGCAAGGGGATATTAGCCAAGATACCCTCTTTAAAAAAGGGAATTTTACTGCGGAAACCCAATATTAAAAGCAGAAA
Source organism: Phocoena sinus (assembly GCF_008692025.1). Classification (NCBI taxonomy): domain Eukaryota; kingdom Metazoa; phylum Chordata; class Mammalia; order Artiodactyla; family Phocoenidae; genus Phocoena; species Phocoena sinus. The sequence goes on along the minus strand of NC_045764.1, from coordinate 37,019,300 downwards.
AGCTTTTGACAGGGGGAGGAAGCCCTTTTCTCTCACCCCTAGGTCACCCCAACAAAGACACCAAGACTCCACAGAGCCCAAGATGGTCTCTCATACCAGCTACGGCTTTCAAATTGTTTACCTTCCAAAACTAGATCTAGTCCATAATTTAAGTAGCAGAGGACTTAATATTTTTGTTCACGGGATCCTTACAAACTTTGTATGAGAAACATCCCCCTTTCTACTAACATATTCACCTCCTTCGGTCTAACCTTCCATTTAGAAAAACAAGTGTTATTACCATTCTTTCCACCTAAATCATCACTAATCTCCTCACAACCCTCTCCCAATCTAATGGAAGGGCTTTAAGCTCAGAAAAGAAGTCTGGATTCAAGAAGATGCACCAAATGCATGTTAGTGGTATCCCCAGGAATGGAAAGGAGAATGGGACCAGGGAGGTGCACAAAGGGGACTCCAACTGTGTCTTTTGAGAGAAAAGGGAAAAAATCTGAAGGGCTAACATTTGCTAGTTTTGGAATACATGGATGTTTATTGTATTGTTCTCTGGACTTTCCTGTAGCGTTTAAGATTTTCAAAACTAAAAAGACAAAACAAGACAAAAAACACTCTTAATTACTAGCACCATTTGAAACATCCTTGATTTTCATTAGACTTTAACCACAAAATCTCTCATTATCCCTTGCTGGCCTTTTCCACCAAAGCTCACTTATAGGGGGCTTCCCTGGTGGTGCAGTGGTTGAAAGTCCACCTGCCGATGTAGGGGACATGGGTTCATGCCCTGGTCCGGGAGGATCCCACATGCTGCGGAGCGGCTGGGCCCGTGGGCCATGGCCGCTGGGCCTGCGCGTCCGGAGCCTGTGCTCCGCAACGGGAGAGGCCACAACAGTGAGAGGCCCGCGTACCGCAAAAAAAAAAAAAAGCTCACTTATAGGATACATGATCTGTAATTACATCTATCTACCCGGGGACTTTGCAAAGAAACAAGCACCAGAACAAAAGAAATGAACTACTGATAGCAAATCAACACTCTAAGAATAAGACCACAAGGTCTTCGAGCATCTGAAAAAAGAAAACAGCAGTTGTACATTTACTTCACAAAGAATGCAGAGGACGCTGCCTTTGGTAAACAGATTTTGAATATTGCCAAATGCATGGATCCATACCCAGAGCACTACCAAGCGGAGAATGGACCCAATTCATATATAAATCAAAACCAGTGAATAACCGGTGAAACATTAAGGCCAAAAACTTCAAACCTTAAAATTGCTTTTCTTCCCTATAGCTGGTTGTGCCCAAAACATGCACCATAAGCATAAAACTGAACAACACAAATCTGGAAATTTTTCAGTATACGTAGGTGCCCATCAGACTGTTTCATGATAAACTGCCATCAAGGCTACTTGCTCCCATGAAAAAAATATCCTACCTGTACTTACTTATTCCTTCAAACTACCTGCCTCTCACAGTCACACCTACAACATACTCAGAGATCTTTATCTTTGTTCACACCAGATCAGCTCCCTTCTCCCAATCTTCTCTCCAGCCAACCTTTACCTCTTTGCTTCTTCCAAATGACAAAGGTACTCATAAGCCACATTCTGACGTCTCCTTTCATCCATCTCCTCTGCAGTAAGTCTCTCATTATCCAGGACCGCTAAAACATGAAAGAAAGAATGTAAGTGTAAGAATCTGTACCCTTCCTGAGAGATAAAAGAATGCCATAGCTTCAAATTCCTGCTAGTCACCTAGAGAGTCAGGGTAACATGTGGACAGCCGGCGGTACTATCAATACAATGACTTTCCTAAGACAGGAACCATGAGGTTTCAACTATATTCATCCTAATCTTTGTTTAAAAGTACAATATTATGAACATGTACTAAATTTCAGTGTGACTTGAAAAATACTGACTTGAGATTCTGGTCCAAATTTGTGCTGGTCTATCTGCCAGACTCTCTCTAAATCCAGAGCTGGTCATGGTCTTTTTTTTCCCACTCTTTTATGAATCACTAAAGCCAGCAGTCATTGAGAACTAAGTGGCAGTAACTGTACTACGCATTTTACATGCATTCTTTCATGGAAGTCCCACAACAATCCTGTGATTATCACTCCTGTTTTACAAATGAGGAAACTGAGGCTGGTTCACCTTTGCCCCACAGCTAATAAATAAATGGTGGGGCCTGGATTCAAACCCAGGCAGTCTGTCTCAAGAGCCTATAAGATTAACTTCAAAGCAATCTGCTTCCTTTAATGGGCATCCAGGATATGGAATAAATTCCTAACTCCTGGGGTTGGCATTCAATGCCTTTCCCAATTTAGCCCCAACTACTTTTGGTAACTCTTCTCCCTCCTCCCCCTCCCACCACTGTGCACTCCACACCACTCAGTTCCCAACACACACAGTGCTCTTCTACTCTTCAGTACCTTAGTTCCTGCTCTTCTCTCCACGTCCTGTCTCTTGCCCCACCCTGCCCTGTCAAACTACACAGCATCCTGCAAGGCTCTGATCAAAGGTCCTATCTGTGAGTGTGGGCTCAAGACCCTCCTTCTCACCCACATTACTATTTAAGCCTAGTTAGTTCACATGGCATCTTTATCTCTATCCCTCCTTATTATCATTAGATAATACACCTGCCCGCCTCTCTGATTAAAACGTTCTTTGAAAGCGGGACCTGCTCTTACTAATCTTCAATGTCACAAACGTGACACAATACCTCGCATGTAACTGCTGAGTGAAATTATCCTAAAACATAACATTATTCGCAAGAATATAAAATAAAACGGAAAACCTCAAGACTCTAAAGGACTCTCCTTTGGCCAGTGATAACTATCCCGCCTGCAGTTCAGTGATGTCCCAGGACAGGGACAGAAAATGAGGTTCGGAAAATGAGGAAGTCAGAGGTTTGGGTTTTTTTTTGTTTTTTTTTTTTTCACTTTTGAGATCCTGACGAGGGAACTAAGCCCGAGAAAGCTGAAGTAACTTGTCCAGGGCCGCACCTCTCAGCTAGCCTGGGGCCGGGGAGGTCTGGACCCTGGGTCTACCTCGCAGGCAGCACTCGGGCAGCACCTTCCCAGGAAGCCCGAGCAGAGCCCGCGTCTCGGGTCTCCGGTCCCCGGGACACGCCCTGCACCGTCCTCCTGCCACCTCACCCTAGGCCGTCTCCCCAGTCTCGGTCGAGCTGGGAGTCGGGAGGCGCTGGGTGAGGCCCTCCAGCCGCCGCGCCCGGGACAAGGCGGGGAGGCCGCCTGGGTCCTCCCCGCCGCCTCGAAGACCGAGAGGGCGCGGGCTGCGGGCCTCGCCGCCCGCCACCTCGCTGCACCGGCTCTTCCGGGTCCGCGCGGCCCACAGCAGCCCTGCCCCACCCGCCCGGCGAGCCCCCGGGTAAACGGCGCCTCAGAGGCAGCGAGCCCGCCCCGAGACCCCAGTGCCGCGGAGCCCACACTCACAGCCATAGTGTGGCCGAGCCACACCCAGTCCGTCAACCTCGTCCGCTGCGGACATGGCGGCCGAGCCCGGGTCTCAGCTCAGGAAGCCGCAAAACCTTGGAAGCGCAGGCGGCGGCGGCTGCAGCCCCTGCAGACTGCTCGAGCTGCCCCGGTCCCGGTGGCCCCGCCCCGCGCCGCAGGCCCCACCCGCAGACCCCACCCCAGCGGCCCCGCCCTGCCGCGCCGACCGCAGCGGACGGAAGGAGGCGGGGCCTGGGCCTCCCGACCCCGCCCCTAGCCCCGCCCTGCGCCCGCAACGCCCTCAGGAGGCGGAAGAAGGAAGGCGGAGCCTGCCCGCCAGTTGTACTCGCTGTCAGCGCCGCCCGACGGCAAGACCCGCCCCGGTCCTGGATCCTTGCCCTAGCCGGCGGCCGTCCCATCCGCACCTCTTCCCAAAGACCGCCAGTGTCCGTAGCTTGGAATAAAAAACGTGGGCACTTTACCTTCCCCTGCCTGCCTAGCCAAACTCTTCTGCACCAAAGGGCTCAAGGAAGGCCTCTTTTGAAGTGGCCCAGTGTGTTCTTGCGGACACATGCAGGACCCAAACTCCCGTAAGGGGCCGCACAGCCTGGCAATCTGGACGCAGCCTTCTCCCGGATTCGCCAGCGGTCTGGCGCCAGAGTTGAACTGCTTAACCCCGCTATCATTTGAGAAGTGGATATACTAAAGCAGGAGAATTGTGTTTGTCCAAACTTCCTTCCCTTAGATTCCTTGCCACTATTCTTTGCAAGTTCTTCTTTTTAGAGGACTCTTTGCCCCTTTTAGGGATGCGTCTTCCCCTTGCAACTTGTGGCCTGCCCTTAACATATTGGTACTCAATGGAATTCTGTCCTCAGCCGTCTTCCGTTTTTTCTTTGCCCACTCTTTCTGAATAACTTTATCCACACTCACCTTAAACTGCTGAAAAGCCCTAAATATATATCTCAGACCAGACTTTCTAGAAGCCCCAACTCATTATTTTCAGCCGTGTAATGGACATTTTAAACCTGTGAATCCCGCAGACACTTTAAAGTTAACGTGTCGAACACTGACCCTGTTCCCGTTATTATCCTATTAATAGTGCTCAGTTCCTCACGCCCTACATGCAATCGGTATTATTACTGAAGTGTCTAGCTTTTGTGTCTGTCTCCACTGTGATTACATCATCTCCGTTCTCCCTCTGCCAAACAACTCCCCGCAGTCACCCGCGTGTTCTTTCTAAATTGCAAATACGGTCGTGTTCTTCCTTTTCAAAGTCTTTTCCTAATATTTCCTTCAGGATATGGTCCAAATTCCTTACCATGCCAAATAAGCCACTTCACAGCCTGACTCCAGGCTGTTTTCTCTAGCAATTTTCAGTTTATCCATTCTTCCTTCAAAATAGTAAAGTGAAATACTTGAAAACCTGTAAAAACAAAACGCCCTCATTAAAAAATGGTCAAAGATTTAATTTGTTACAAATTCAGAAATTAGTTCTTTCTTAAGTTTTTAAGTTTAGCTTGCAAATTTTATTATTCTATTTATAAGTCTAGCATATTTTACCAATCACTTTGCAGAAACTTAGAATAATTTTTCGTCCCATTCACAAACTTAGTTAATTCAACATCTTCCAACATTTAAAATTGTCTATAAACTTAATCTATTAGATTTTCTTTTTAATGTCTTCAGTTGTTTAGCCTAGAATCTTCTCAAGGCTCAGTAATCCTTATAAATCAAATATACTTACAAGTATAATGAATTTAAAGTTTTCTTAGATGACCCAGTTCCATGTGTAAGCAGTAAAATTTCAACTCAAAATCTTAAGTCTAAAACTAACTCAATTACACATTTAAAATAAGAGTTATAAGACCATCACTCTAATAAGCCAAATTTTCTTAAACATTTCAAGTGCCTAAAAAGTGAAATATGCACATATTTCTTTTAAACCCCAACATATTAATCACATAGTTTTTACCCCCATTAAAGCCTTTTTGTGCTTAATTCTAAAGCTTCTGAGTTGAAAGACACAGAACTGCTAAGAAAGACAGTTTCAGCCTAGTTAATTAAGATTACTTTTGATCAGACGTTTTTTTGTTTGTTTGTGTCATTCCCCCACCACCACTCCACACCGAGCGGCTTATGCGATCTCAGTTCCCTGACCAGTGACAGCGCTGAGTCCTAACCGCTGGACCGCCAGTGAATTCCCTGATCAGAGGTTTTCTACCAAACATAAGTTCTGGAGCTACAGACTTTCAGAGCCATTCTTCTCACTACACCAACTGATATTTTGAGCCCCTTTTAAAATTCTGTTATGGACTTCAAAACTCATTACCTCATCCTCTGACTACTCTTAGAAATCTGCAAATCCTACCCAGTTTATCTTTTGATTTTATTTTATATTTCTTGGCTTTTAAGATATATACATGTTTTTATTTTAATTCTAAAGACCTTCGTAATGGATGAAATTCAAATGTGTAAATGCATTTCCTCTCTAATCATAAAGGTTATGAAACTAATGGGCTCTTGCATTCTTTCTATTCCTAGAACCATACAATTCTAACAGGTATTTAAACTAATATCCCATTGAGTTTCAGATATCTCAAATAGCTTTATCTGATTGTCACAAGTTAAGTCATTCTTCATAACTATAATAACTGAAATGTACTGAGGCTTTACTGGACTCTGTGTTTTGTATTTATTTTCTAATCTGAGCCTTATAATAATCCAACAAAGAACTATTATTATCTCCAATTTACAGATGAGAAAATGGAGAACTACATAATTCAACTGAAGCCACACAGCAAGAGTCAGAGCTGGAACTCAAACCCAAGCCTGTCCAGTGACAAAACCCACATGCCTGGTCAATAAATACAAGTTTCATAGAAATTTACATTAAGGTCATAACTGACATCAGAGTAGCAATGTTTTCTTTTGTTTTTTTAATTGATACTATTGGCAAAGGGGTGAAAAAGCAACCTTTCTCATGCACTGCTGATTTGGCTATAAACTGGTATAACCTTTCTGAAGTCCAACTTTGTGTTATGCAGCCATCCTTCAAACAACAAATTTTACTTCTTGGAATATATCGTAAAGAAGTTATTTTTTAGTGTGCAAAAATTAGTGATGAAGATGCTCTTTGGAAATGTCTTAAATGCCTGCCACTGGGTTGTTTTTCTTTGTTTGTTTCTTTGTTTTTTACTCAGTGATGGCAACTCCACACAATGGAATTCTATACAGCCATAAAAGTCATGATATGTGGCATCAGGCTTGAATGGCTACAAGGAATAGAGACCCACTTTTCTTTTTTTTTTTTTTTTTTTTTGCTGCCCCGCACGGCATGGGGGATCTTAGTTCCCCTACCAGGGAATGAACCTGTGCCCCCTATAGTGGAAGCGTGGACTCCTAACCACTGGATAGCCAGGGAGTTCCAGAGACCCACTTTTTTACCTCTAGAGGAAAATAGGCTGGAAGGGAGGTATTTATAATAAAGCTATATATGGACTAGAACTGGAGCAAGAAAAAACAGGACTAACAGAAGCCTGAAGGCATGGCTCTGTCCCTCTGGGCATCTCGGCTTCTCCACAGGTCTACTCTACCCTCCTCTCTTTGACAACCAGCTTCCTCCATTCTAATATTTTGTGCTCCCTCACAACTCTGGCTTTTATGTGATGGAAGGCCATGGCATCCTTACACCATCAGCTCCATTGAGGATATCAGTTGCCCAATTTCATAATCCAGTGGCATCTGATTGGATTAGCTCATCTTTCCACCCCATGAGTATGTCTCTGACCACCTACAGGTGGGCTGTCCTTGGATCAGGTGCCAATCCTTTAGTTCAATTAGCTGGGGTCAGGGAATCAATCAGTTAAGAATAGAAAACTGTGAGCTGGCATTATTTCCTTCAATGGGAGACGGGGTAGGCAAACAATGATCAGTATTTTAAATATGATGGTTAAGTGAAAATAACATTATGAACTAATAAATATATTATGATACCACTTTTGCTTTAAAAATATAGACAGATATAGATGTACATATAAAGAGAAAAAAGGCTTGAAGCACATACACCAGTATAGTAACAGTGGTTTCTCCAAATGGGGAATTACAATGGATTTGTGGCTTTGTGTGTGGGATTTGTTTATTTGCTTCTTTATATTTACCAAGCTTTCTAAATGAGCTACTCAAAATATTATTTTGTCAGTAAGTATATATATTAATAAAGTTAGTAAATATGAAATGAATAAATAAACAAAAATTAAATGGCAAAATAATGAGCTAATGGGTCGCTTTGGAGATAGAATTGGTTCATGACCTCAATGAATTTACAGATTCATGGGAGTGGAGCAATATTAACAGAACAGCTTCAGATAAGCACCATAATAGAGATTTCTCTTGGCCTGGGATACCTTTTAGCCTCTTATCTGCCTGGGAAACTCCTACTCAACTTCCCAGACTCAACTCAAATGTCACCTCCTCCCCAAGCAAAATTAACCACTTCCTCATTTATTTCCCATAACACTTAGAAGCATATGTCTTCCAAAAAAATGTCCCATTTCACATTTTTAATACCTCTGAAATCAGGATAGTCTTACAACCAGTATTAAAAGAAACTAGCCAGGGCTTCCCTGGTGGCGCAGTGGTTGAGAGTCCGCCTGCCGATGCAGGGGACGCGGGTTCGTGCTCCGGTTCGGGAGGATCCTACATGCCATGGAACGGCTGGGCCCATGAGCCATGGCCACTGAGCCTGTGCGTCCGGATCCTGTGCTCTGCAGCGGGAGAGGCCACGGCAGTGAGAGGCCCGCGTACTGCAAAAAAAAAAACAACAACTAGCCAGCTGCCAGGTAGAGAAGTAGATGGGAAAGTACCATAATTGTCATTGTAGATGTGTTAATTTAACTAATTTCTCAGAAAAGATCAGAGAATTTTCAGAGCTGGAATCGATGACAGATTCATGCTTTAGGAATGGCTAAGTGGATCCAAATAGAGTTAGACTCTTCACAAAAAGCTTGGCTCCAACTTTGATTTAGAGAAGAGGCTAGTAAGTAATCCCAGTGATAAATGTACGCTACTGTCAATCAAGTTTTTTAAAACATATACATTTGATAAGATATTCTCAATGTCCCAAAAAGCTGTTGGAATTTGATGGTGTACCCCACAATCAAAGGTATCTTCAATTCCAGGAAGTGTGTACCTTTATATGGCTCTATTATAGCACTTAACTCATAGAATTACAATTAGTTATTTACCTGTCAATCTTCCCAGAGAGATCATTAACTTCTCAAAGACAGAAATTTGGGTAAATAAACCCCATGTGAATAGTTAACAAATGTAGCATCCTTACTGTTGGAGTTTTAAGATTTGCTTTTTATATAGTTCATATAGAAAATTTCCAGAAGGATGGATTCCTTAGGACAGATGGCAACACTTTGGACTGCTTTGGTTCTTTGTCTTGTATGAATATATGTAGGGCTTTGGATACATATAGCCTCTTTTATAAAAGGCTGGAAAATCTGAGGTTATAGCTTCTCATCACTCTTAAAGATCAAATGTTAAGGAATTAATTTGAGGGATAGCTTTTCAGGAGGTTGTAGCTATGCTGGGGTAGACAGAATTTTAAGATGATGCCCAAAATTCCATGCTTGGTTATCCATTCAAACACTAATCTAGGTAATGTTTTGAAGGGCTCTTGCTGGTGTAATTAAGGTTACTAATCAGCTGATCTTAAGATAGGGAGATTATCCAGGTAATCACATGAGCCCTTTAAAAGCAGAGAGTTTCTTTAGGTGGTAGCAGAAGAAGTCAAAGAGGCTCAAAGCACAGGAAGGATTTGATGGGCAATTGACAGTTTTAAAGATGGAGGGGGCCACATGGAAAGGACCTGAGAGCAGCCTTGAAGAGCTGAGAGTAACCCCTGACCAGCAGCCAGCAAGGAAACAAGGACTTCAGATCTACAAATGCAAGGAAATTTGACTCTGTCAACAATTTAAATGAGCTTGGGAGCAGATTCTTCCCCAGATCCTCAAGATAACAGCCCAGTTCAGAGAACGTTTTTACCTTGTCTTATAAGACTTGAGCAAAAAATCCAGTCAAGCTTGCTCAGACTTCAGTAGAAAACTAATACATATGTCCTAGGACATTTGGGTGTATGGAGAGGGGAATAAGGTTGTTCAAAGGTAGTATTGCCAAATATGCTGATGGTAAAATTTTGCATTAAAAGAACTATGAGCTAGCTGGGCACTCTGCTCCGCTCTGACAAGTCTGTCTCCATATATTCAATGAGTCTTTTGAGCAGAAGTAGCCAGTAATAAAGCTAGTACTCCATTTGACTTATGCAATCTCTGATCTCATTTCTCTGTATTCCTATAGACTGAACAACTTGAGTAAGTAAACTAAGGCTAGCACCAGAACAAAGGGGATAACACATAGCAAATTATAGAATACCATGAAGTGGGTCTCTATTGAAAGCCAGTTTTCATCTTCATTAAACCTTGTGTTATCTATCACTGTTGGAAGAAAATCTAGTTTGCCTTGTACTTCAGGTATTTAGATATCCTGGACCTTGTGTCTGAGCTTACCTCCTGCCAGGTATTTTGACTTTTGACACTTCTTCAACCTCACAGTTTTTCAGAAAGGAGCAAAATTTTTTAACTATGTGTTTATAATTGCAGCCATTTACCAACTATTTACCATGTTCTAGAACATGCTAGGTGCTTTATATTGTCTCATTTAATCTTCACAATAATCCTATGAGAAAGATATAGTTACTTTCATTTTATAAGTGAGGAAACAGGCACAAAAAGGTTATTTGCTCAAGGTCATAAGATTCAGAATTGGGAATCAAGCCTAGGTCTTTCTTTCTGGTTCTAAAATCTCTGGCAAATCACCATTCAACACCAGCGCACAGTTTTTAGACAGCATATCAATGAGAAGGTGTTCATTCACTTCTTGCACATGCCTAATTGCCTCTGGAAACCTTTCAACAAACATTTCTGAACACCCAGGTCCTGGTCCAGGGACAGCTGACAACAACAGGCTCAGAAGTTGCAGGAGGAAGCCAGGAAGTCAGCCCAGAATGGAGTTGGGGCATTGGCTTCCGGGCTGGGGTTAAAATAAGCCACAAGGCATTACTGCGGTCTCAAGACTATAGACAAAGGACAATACAAGGACCTATCAAGAGATATATTAGGATCCACGAGCTCAGGAGGTAGCCAGATCAAGGTATGGAGAAAAGAGAGATAAATGGGGCAAAGAATACGGGACTCTTCCATGGGACTGGATACTGAGACAAGCCTGCATGAGCAGGGTTCTCTCATGGCAAGCCTATTACACATCTACAAGGATGACCATGAGTTACTAGTAACAATAGCTAACTTGTAATGAGTGCCCTCCAGGTCCACTTCTACATATTTGATATGCACTACCTTTTTGATCTTCACAACAGGCCTATGAGTCAGAAACTGCAGTTGACCCTTGAACAGCATGGGTTTGAACTGCACAAGTCCACTTATATGCAGATATTTTTCAATAGTAAATACTACAGAACTACATGGTTGGTGGTTGGTTGAATCCTTGGATGCTGAGGAACCACGGATACTGAGGGCTGACTATATATTACATGAAGATTAATCTAGGAGTTGTTCAAGGGTCAACTATAGTAGAATTCTCCAATTTAAGGATGAGGAAACTGAGACTCAGAAAGGTTAACTAATTTTCCAAAGATTACACACCTAATTAGTGACATAGGCAGGATTCAAAATGCGTTTGACCCAAAACCTATATATACTATATATAAAATAGATAACTAATAAGAACCTACTGTACAGCACAGGTAACTCTACTCAATACTCTGTAATAATCTATAAGGGAAAAGAATCTAAAAAAGAGTGGATATATGCATATGTGTACTGATTCACTTTGCTGTACAGCAGAAACTAACACAACACTGTAAATCAATTATATTCCAATAAATTTTTTTTAAAAAAACCCATGTATATGAACACTATTGTGTGCTGATGTGCCAATCCTTGTTCACGGTAGGGGCTACCTCGTGAGCTGAGTTGAGAGATTTGTGAGGCCCCATTTGCCAAGAACATGATGCCCAGACATGGCAAAGCACTCCCAAGGAACTTTTAGACATCAACACAGATTAGGGAGTACAGATCAGAGAACAGTTGATTTTTACTAGGTGATACAAGAAGATTTCCTAGAAGAGGTGTCATGTAAGCAAGGCGTCCAGGGAAGGCCAGTGGAAAGGATGAGAAAGCACAAGTTGGGGAAACAATGTAAACAAAGTCAGGAAATTGTGAAAATGTACGGTGTATGGGGCACGTGCATGTGTGTATGTGCCCTGCTTACTTCCTAACTCACTTCACTGCAGCCTCCTCAAAGAGCAGAAGCCACATGATGCTTCAAAAAGTCCAAGTGGGGACTTCCCTGGCGGTCCAGTGGTTAAGACTTCGCCTTCCAATGCAGGGGGTGTGGGTTCAATCCCTGGTCAGGGGGCTAAGATCCCACATACCTCGAGGCCAAAAAACCAAAAACAGAAGCAATATTGTAACAAATTCAACAAAGACTTTAAAAATGGCCCACATCAAAAAATCTTAAAAAAAAAAAAATGTCCAAGTGGAACCTCTTTGGAAAGACACCCCATCTTTGCAGAGGGTATAACCTTCTCTTTCCTTGGGTACCATGGATTTTTGGTTGGGGAATGGGTAGACCCTTTTGGTGAGAGGGATTATAAATATCCTCTTCCTTTGTCACTCCTCATTCCCTTTGATTGGTATACAGATGGCAGAATGCTCACCTCCTTTGTGGAATGCCACTTTCCTATGGGTTCCTCCAGAAGTGGAGTATGGAAAAATCTTCCTGGGCTGCTCATGAGATTACAGGTAAACTGGGGACATTTCTACTACCATTTGTATTTACAGAACAGGGCAATGTAGAATACTGTGAGACTCCAAATATATGTAAACTATCACAGAAAAAAAATGGGAGAGACACACACATATGTAGCCATGTTTCTCCCTAAGACAACAGTCAGTTAACTGACCCATGTCCAGTCTGGTAGGAAAATGGCCAAGTTGGAACTGCCTCCTCACAATACAGAGATGGGCTTTCCAAATCATAAGTACCAATCACATTGTTCAGTTCAGGAATCACTGGCAACATCCCATGAATCAGAGTGTCTTATGTGGCAGAATTCATGCGTGAAGCTTAAAGAAAGTTTAATTTCAAGATCATGCCTTGTATTCATCTACTCATTCATATACCAATTGCTCTAAGTGACATCTCCTCCAGGAAGTCTTCCTTGACTCTCAAGATAGCACTTCTGTGGCTCCCATATTCTTCTTTGTATTGAAAATATGTGTCTGTTATGTCTGTCTCCTTCAACTACTCTATGTGCTCCTCGAGAGAACGGTCATGTTTATATCTGTATCCCTAGCACCTTGGACTGAGCCTAGATGTAGTAGGTAAATAATAAGTGTTTACTGAATTAAAATGAATCAGTTGGGAAAATACAATGTGGGTTGGGCATGTATTCATATATTCTGTTTGTGATATGCCTCTGACTCTGAAGAGGTAGGACAGGCTGCATCCAGGCCTAGACTCTAGGCTAAGGTGCTGAAGTTAAGTGTTTTGGGTTTTCTTCATTTGAACCCAGGCCACCTAGATAAAGAAATGTATGAACTCTTAGTACACAAATGACAGATTCAGGGCAAAATCCCTGCTCATTAATAAAAGCAAGCTTCTAACTTCAGGATCCCTAGATTTTCTCTTATAATCTGATGGGCAGCTAAAACAGGTGGGATCAACCTGCCATCCTGACTGCAAGGAGAGAAGCCAAACATTTGAGTACTGGGACCTCATTGTGGACAAAGAACCCAGTATCTGGGGCAGAAGGCAGGGTCATACCAGGAGAAGAGTCAGGAAAGGAAAGTTGTTGTCAGAGCCCACATAAGGGTCTTAAATTCTATACTAAGGAGATTCAACTCTCCCCTATAGACAACAGGAGACTAAGATTTTATAAGCTGGGAAGGAGTATGATTTGATTCAACAAAGATTTATGAAATGTTGTACTTAGGTACTAATGTGGTCATAAAGTTAAGTTAAACATAGTCTCTGCTCTTTAGACAAGTATACAAATGAGAGTACAAGATGGAATAAAAAGTGAGTGAAACCCAAGATATGGAAAGGGTTATAGAGATCCAAAGGAGAACCCATCGCTTGATAGAGGAGATGTAGAAATATTTCCTGGAGAGGGAATGTTTTAAAGGGGATCTAAAGAATGGGTACTTTATGAACATAGAATTCACTCAACAGCCAATAAACCTGTAAAAGTTGTTCAACTTCCCTACTAATCAGGGAAATGCATGTTAAAACCACAATGAAATGTTATTTCATACCCATCAGATTGCAAAAATTCAAAAGTCTGACAAAACTAAGGATTGCCAAGAAAGAATAGTAATGGAAATATTTATATACTTCTGGTGAGAATGGAAATTAGTACGACCACTTTGGAGAATAATTTGGCAATATCTAGCTAAAGATGCACTCACCCTGTGACTTCAGAATTTCACTTCTAGGTATGGATACCCAGAGAAACTCCTACCCATGTACACAAGGAGACGTACCAAAATACACAGAAATACCTGTGACAGCAAAAACCAGAAATGACCTAATAGCTATCATCAGGAAAACAGATGAATTGTGCTGTGATTATACACTGAATATTAAAGCAAGGAAATTAAGTATATGTACCAACATGAATGAATCTCACAAACATAATATTTGGGGTGGTACAGGATACATACCTCGATACTCATTCATATACAATATAAACAAGTTTATGCAAAATAATATTATACATTGCTTAGGGATCTATATCAATATATCCATACAAATATATACAGAGAGACAGAGAGCATAAATAAATATAAAGGCATAAGAGTGAGAAATACCAAATTCAGGAGAGTGAAATATGGGTTGGAGAAGGGCTATATTTGGGGAGGGGTTCACAGGAAACTTTAGTGTATTGGTGTATACTTTAAGTGTAAAATCATTTTTCTTTCTTTCCTTCTTTTTTGAAATTTCTTAAGCTGCATGGTAGGTACATGGTTGCTCTTGCTCTACTCTTTATACCTTTTGTATATCTTTTTTTTTCTGGCCACGCCACATGGCATGTGGGAACCTAATTCCCCGACCAGGGATTGAACCCTGGCCCATGACAGTGAAAGTGCTGAGTTCTGACCACTGGACCACCAGGGAATTCCCCTTTTGTATATCTTACATATTGAATTTAAAAAAAAAATAAGTGAATACTTGTTTAGTCTGAAGAATTGAGGCAGCAAGTCATTCTAGAGAGAAGCATGTTCTGGAGAGGGTAGGCTACATTCAGGGAAAAAAGTGTCACCGTTCTGTTTGGCAGAATAAAGGGTATTTTATGGAATAAGCACAGAAACTTGCATTTATATTTATATAACATCCTGCAGCATATAAATCATTTTCACATACACCAGCTCATTTAATTATCAACTTGAAGAAAAGCACTCTCATTTTATAGATGGGGAAACAGGCTCAGAAAGGTTATGTGATATGTTTGTGAATATCTTTGTTAGAGAAAAAGTTTAAAAGGATGTACAATAAACAGTAGTGATTATCTCTGGAAGGTGGGGCAATAGGTGATTTTACCTTTCTTGTTTGCTTAATTATATTTTCTGATATTTCTAAAATGAACATGTGTAACTTATGAAGTAAAAAAGTAATAAAGCAGGGAGGGGAAGGGAAGGGAGCAGGAAAAAAGTAACTTCCTCAAATAGTGGAGTTCTTTGATTCTGATCCCATACCCTAAATACAAGAATGACAAACAACAGAAGAAATAAAGAAGCTAACATAGGAAAAAATGTTCAACTTCACTGATAAAGAAATGTACATTAAAACAAGATGTAAGAATCATGTCTATTAAATTAGCAAAAATGTTTTTTGAGGATGAGGGTGTGGTGAAACTGGTAGTCATTTATTGCTGGTAGCATTGTAAACTGGTACAATTCACTCGGAAGATGATTTGGCAGCAAGCAACGAGAGCTATAAAATGTTCACACCCTGTGGAAATAATCTAAAATGTGGAAACATTTTTTTCTGAGAGGAAAAAAAAAAGGATGTTCGCAAGAGCATTATTAATATAGCAGGGCATCCTCCATTCAGACAGTGGTATGAATTTGGCTATTTATAGGAGGGTGGGCTTGTAATCTTCTGAACAGTTGTTTGCACTAATTGATATACATAAAGGGAGGGTTTGTTTTTTAGCTGAAGGAAAAGTGAGAAAGTGTGAGTGTGTGATTGAGAAAAAATGGAGGAGATTGGCCTGGTGTTTGTTCAGACCCAGGCATTTTGGATGGTCTTTTATTTTTTTCTCTCTCCTTTCTTAGTGTAACTCAACTCTATGAGGTTTAAGTGGAAAAGGTCAGGGACTTCCCTGGTGGTCCAGTGGTTGAGACTCTGTGCTCCCAATGCAGGGGGTCCAGGTTCAATCCCTGGTCAGGGAACTAGACCCCACGTGCTGCAACTAAAGATCCCGCAGGGCCGTGCATGGCAATTAAGACCTGGCGCAGCCAAATAAATAAATAAATAAATTTTTTTTAAAAAAAAAAAGTGGAAAAGGTCAGTCTCTGGAAGACTATTCTGTTTTCCTATTTGCTTTTTTCTTGTGAAATATCTTGTAAATAAAAAGTATATAAATAATGCATATTAAAGAATTATAATAAAAAGAAACTCTATGCTCAGCACCCAACTTAAGAAATGGAAACTTAGCATCCTTCTTCACCATTCTAGTTAACCTCTACCCTGAATTTTATATTAATAAATCCTTTTCTTTTCATTACAGTTTGTGTGTCCTTATTACTTAAGCAATATAGTATTTAGTTTTGCCTGTTTTAGTCTTTGTTGTATTTTGACATTTACTGTATGTATTTTCTGTGTCTTATTTTTTGCGCTTAATATTGAGTTATTGAGGTGTATCTGTGTTAATGTTTATAACTGTAGCTTGTTCATTTGTCCTGATGTATTCAACATTTCCACTGTTTGAATTTACCAAATTTGCTGGAGGTGGGGCCACTAAATCTGCATTTTAAACAAGCACCCCTGAGTAGGACTAATGCAGGTAGTTTTGAGAAATATTCTTAGAGGATAAGTCCAAGCTGTTACTTTTTATTCTTCCAGCTCTCTAACTTTACCTTTTAATTTCATTTAAACTGCTGGTCTCTGCTTTTCCAAAAATATTTTCCCATCTTTCTTCACCTAGGTAATTCTTATTCTTCAAGTTTCCTCATTAACCTATAAACTCCTCCAAGGCAAAGATTATCATCATTATCATTGTTGTCATTGACATTTATAGAGCAGATACAATGTACCAGGTACTATGCAAAGAGTTTTCTATGTATCATCTCATTAATCCTCATCCAACCCCATTAAGAAGGTACTGAGCTTATCCCCATTTTACAGATAAGGAAGTAAGTGTCAAAGAGAGTAAGTAACTTGCCCAAGTACAACAGCTTTTTTTTTTTTTTTTTTTTTTTTTTTGGTACGCGGGCCTCTCACTGTTGTGGCCTCTCCCGTTGCGGAGCACAGGCTCTGGACGCGCAGGCTCAGCGGCCATGGCTCACGGGCCCAGCCGCTCCACGGCATGTGGGATCTTCCCGGACCGGGGCACGAACCCGTGTCCCCTGCATCGGCAGGCAGACTCTCAACCACTGCGCCACCGGGGAAGCCCAATACAACAGCTTTTTAAATGTGGACCTCTTTCACTGTTTTGTCTTTGTACTTCCAGTGTCTGGTGTAGGACTTGGTACATAGCACTCAATAAATGTTTTTCAAGCTGAACTGAAGGGAAAAATCAAAGAGAAGAGGTGAAAAACCATGCCTTTAGTTCAGATACTGGAGTGCAGATGGAAAAGAGGAGCTAGGAACAAGATTTGGGATGCCAGATTATCACAGAGTTGAAATCCGGGGAGTGAGGTTGTGGGAAGGAATGAGGAAAAGACAAGGCATTTCCATTTTTTTACTTTGGGCGCTTCTGTAGTTTTTGGAAATTTTTACAGAAAGCACGTGGTGCTTTTACAATTAAGGGGGTGGGGGCAGTGTGGACGCAAAAGCTACGTGACTTGGCACCAGCAAAATACAGGAAACGGGGAAAGCGAAATTTAAGCCAGAGGCACGCTGGAGGTGGGTAGCCTGATTAAAAGAGCCTAAACATGACAGCCCTGAGAATATAATATATATTAATATTAATGGAAGTTTGACAAAAAGGGGAGGGAAGGAATGTGACACTAGGGTTTAGGAAGAATTCTTTTGAGGTAGAAAGGTTTATTGATCTTGGCTTTTTGTTCTGTATCTCCCAGTGCCTGCCACAGTGCTTGGTGATAACATTCATTTATTGGAGACTCACTATGGGCCAGACACTAAGCTCTTTATGTCATGGATTGAAGCAATGTCTTTAATTTTTCTCTCTTGAATATGACTTACACATGGCTGCCAAATCAAACTTCCTCAAATGCTGACCATGCTTCTCCTCTATTGGAAAACCATCAATGACAGACACTCCATTCCCCAGAGAATAATATCCAAACTCAGTTTGGCAACTAAGAGCCTTCTTGGTGTGACCCTCACTCACCTGTCCCGCTTTGTCTCACACTGCTGCTTTTCTAGCACAAGTTCCTTGCCTGTGAGCATGCCTTCATTAATTCATCCAATGAACATTTACTGAGCACCTACTACATAGCAGGCACTGTTTTAGGTGCCAGGGAAAGAATGGCAAATAGGAGAAATGGCTCCCTCCCCCCAGTGAAGTTTACCAAAACAAATAAGTAAACAAGAACAGATCAGGAAGGTGTAAAGGCTTTGATGAAAATAAAAGAGGATAAGGGCTTCCCTGGTGGTACAGTGGTTGAGAGTCCGCCTGCCGATGCAGGGGACATGGGTTCGTGTCCCGGTCCGGGAAGATCCCACATGCCGCAGAGCGGCTGGGCCCGTGAGCCATGGCCGCTGAGCCTGCGCGTCCAGAGCCTGTGCTCCGCAACGGGAGAGGCCACAACAGTGAGAGGCCTGCGTATCGCAAAATAAATAAATAAATAATACATACATACATACATACATACATAAAAAATCAAATCAAACCTGCGACGTCAGTTGGGAGGCCACTGCAGGAATTCAGACGAGAGATGGTGGTCCCCTGGGACTAGAGCTTGGTGGTGGAGATGGGACGGCTGACAGATGGGGTTGAGAGGAATCTGGGAGGTAAAGCTGATAGGGCTTGGTGATGACATGGATTCTGAAGTGATGGAGAGAGGAGGTGTGGAGAATGTGCAAGAAACCCAGTCATAGGGTAGAAACAAAGGGAACTATGAAAAGTCAGTCATCTTGACTCTCGCCAATACCATTTAAGTATTCCCTGCTCATGGCTGGGGGGCGCAGGGTAGGGGGCAGGTAGCAGAGCCGCAAAGCAAGTCATGCATCGCCCCTCAAGAGCTCACATCTTATAAGGTAGACACATCTGTACAATATGAGAAACAGGGTGAAAGAAAAAGACCATTTACATTATAAGCCAGTGAGCTGTCTGTTAAATACTACTAGGAAGTCAGCATAGGAGGGGCCGGAGCCTGGGGAGGGCCGAGGAGTGGGAGAGACAGAGGGAGCCAGGCTATCGACAACCTGCTTTTATCCCCTCAGAGCTTGAAGGTGTCCGTGTGGAAGCGCTTGCTCTTGACGTGGACGATCCTAGGGTCTGTGAGAGCCCCAAATTTGTAAAGTGTTAGAGACCAAGATGTTTTTTCTGATTTCTCAGATAGACTGAAGCCTAGAGTGATCAACTGACCTGTCCAAAACCAGTTGGCTAGTAAATAACCTCACCAAAACCAGAGGCTGGCTCTTCAGACCCTTGGTTCTGTGCTGCTTCCACACCCTGCCTCCTAAATCTAGGGTTGCTCACAGACCATGAGCACACATCACATTCCTAGCTGGGGTGAGGGTTATGCCTGCTTGTGCTAATAATGCAGCTTTTGTGTCCCTCCACGTCCTCTAACTGACTCCTTCTTGCAGGACATTCTTCTAGGACATTTCACATTAATCCAGTGCCAGATTCTCAGAACGTCCGAACTTTCTCATTCCCTGTTGTACCCCCGCCCCAGGCCGAACACTTCCTCCCCTGGAGAGATGGTACCCCTGGATTTCACATGAATTACCCCGTACCTCTGCCTGCCAGCTTTTTTCCTTACCTTCTGATCTGATTGTTATACATTATTGCTGTTATTATTTAACATACTGATCATATTTGATTTAGAACAATGCTCGGGTAAATAAGATAAATGAAGAGGGTATACTCTCATAGTACCATGAAAGGGACGTAAAACCATTCCCAGCTAATGGGAATGTAATTTCCTCTCCTGTTTTCAGGCCTGGATAGTATCGGGAAATATTAATTGGCAACTTAGCAAGTCCATCCCTGAGGAATCACTCAAGTATTTAGTGAGCTCTTTAGCACACTGCTTTCTGGCGAACCTAGACAAACTGGAGAGGAGTAGGCAGGAGAAAAACATCAAAGGCCATGAGAAAAGTTATTCTGAGTTGTATGCATGTATAAATGTCCTGTCAGAGAAGAGTCTCTCACTGGAAGGGGCTCCGAAATCTAAGGCATGGAGGCCAAAATTTATATAGTGATATTAAAAAAAAAAATCAAAGGAGTCCTAATCAAGCAGCTGTTGTGCTGTTCCTATACAAACTGTACCTCAGGGAAACCAAATAGTTGATTAGGGGTAGTTCTCTTTATAGAAGTATTTCAGCTAATAAATGAAGAAGGAGTGACGGATTTAAAATATCATCATTTGGCGAACCGAAGTGAAATCAGGGCTTATCGATGGTTGCTAACATCACAAGAAAAGAGACAGAAAAACGAAAACAAAAACAAAACACCAGGTACCTCTTGATAGAAGATACATAAGATCACTATGGAGTATTCTTGCCCCCCCTCCCAAATCTGAACCTGATCATGTTTACAGATCCAACTACCAATATTAGGAAAGCAGAGGATAGAGGAGCATGTTAAAGGACCCCCATAGGATGGAATTAGCCAAATACAGACCTGTGGGAGACAGTTAAAGGACAAGGTTTTTTTTCAACAAATGAAATACAAGAAAAAGTGAGAGAGAGAGAGAAGAGGGAGGATTTTGTAAGGAATATATCAACCAATTGAATGTAGAGACCTTATTTGGTCTCTAAAAAATAAAAACAGGGAATTCCCTGGTGGTCCAGTAGTTAGGACTTAGCACTTTCACTGCAGTGGCCCAGGTTCAATTCCTGGTCGGGGAACTGAGATCCCGCAAACCATGTGGCAAGGCCAAAAAATAAATAAATAAATAACCCACAAGGTAATTAGGGAAACGTGAACATTGACTGGAGTATTTGATGATTACAAAATCACTGTTCATTTTTGGTAGGAGCAATAATAGTACTGTGTCTACATTCAGTAGAAGAGGTACCATTTAAAGCAGTGGTTCTCAACCTTTGGTATGCATTATAATCACCTGGAGGGCTTATTAAGACACATATTGCTGGACCCCACCCCTAGAGTTTCCAGTTCAGTAGGTCTGGGGTGGGGACTTAGAATTTGCATTTCTAACAAGTTCCCAGGTGATGATAATGCTACTGGTCTGGGCTCACATTTTAAGAATTTACAGCTCTGGATTAACCAGATTTTTTTTTTTTTTTTGTGGTACGCGGGCCTCTCACCGTTGTGGCCTCTCCCGTTGAGAAGCACAGGCTCCAGACGCGCAGGTTCAGCGGCCATGGCTCACGGGCCCAGCCACTCCGCGGCATGTGGGATCTTCCCGGACCGGGGCACGAACCTGCGTCCCCTACATCGGCAGGTGGACTCCCAACCACTGCGCCACCAGGGAAGCCCCAGATTTTTTTTTTTCTGATAATTACCTATTAAAGAAAGAGTTTAGGTTATCAGCTGAGTTCTATCCCCGCATGAGTTACAGCACTCAGGTGGCACTCCATATAATGGAAGAGAACTAGTGTTCCAAGGCTGATGTATTAATTTAGTCTGTATTGACACAGGAAAGCTTGAAAGAAAACACCTTCAGTCCCCCACTCTTCTCTCTGGAGTGTTCAACACCCAACTCCCTCCTTACCCACTTATATCTGCCATGAGGATCGAGGACCCCAGCACAGGACCCTATAAAGCTCTCGGGCACGTAGGCTACATCTCTCCATCATTTCCAAATTCAGAGTGGTTTGATGGATATAATATGGGTCCTCCAGGCCTGTGGTGTCTCAGAGACACTCTAACAAATCCCAGAGCTGGTCTGTTCCATGTTGTTGAAGAGGAGACCTGCAGAGATATCCTGGCTCTTCCGTTAGTTCATCACGTGACCCGTAATGAGTCACATAATGAGTTGAGCATTTGAAGGCCTTAGGTTTTCAATAGGTAAAAAAAGAAGTCCCTCAATATGAAAGTGGGACACCTTTGGAAACATTAGCCACAGCTCCTTGGAAGAAAAGACACTGGCAACAATACCGTAACATTAAACTTTACAGGTATTACACTTTATAGTTTAACAACAAAGTGCTTGCGTGTGTGCGCATGTGCGTGTATATGTATCAGATCCTCACAATAACCTTGTGAGGTAAGTAGGGTAGGGCCTGAGAGAAGGGGAAAGTCTGGCCAAATTAGGTGTCAAGGGGCCAAGACACAAACACCTCACCTTCTCAACGAAGTCGGTGTGCCTTCCAACACACTGCCTTCCCCCCATTTCTTCAATTAAATAGAGGAGTATACTAGTGCATAAAATGAATGACCCTAAAAGGATCAGAGACTTGCGTTAACTTACAACTAAAGGGCCAGTGACCCAGCAAATTACAAAACAAGGGTTACATCCTTCAGCTAAATGCCGGGAAGGATCCCTGCAATATCATTTAACATTCTCAGCAACTTTGCTTCCAGAATTTTACAGTCCTCATCCAGGTTCCTCTGGACTGTTCATCACAGGATATTTTCTATGCCTCAGATGGCAGCAAACTTCCAGGGGGAGTACCTCATACACAGCTGTACAAAGAGCTTCTAAAATTCTTCTAGTCTCCGAGTCACAAGACTGCAGACATCCTCTATGATAATTCTGCCTTGTCATGGCAATGAGACATCTGGTGACTGCATAGCACTGGATTAGGAGAGTGTTTTCTGTTTTATTAAATCTATGTGTTCACACCCCGAATCTTCTAGTTCCAGTCTAATTTCTTGCAAGTTCTGGGCTTGTGGGGCTGCAATAATAAATTCCTCATTGAGTAATAAGGCTGATAAAAGCAACCAACCCTGTACTGAGTGTCTTTTAAAGGCCAGGCATTGTATCAAGGGCTTTGTATAAGATATCAAATATGAATCATTAATGATGAGAATGTGACTACATTTATCTCACTTCTCTTTTAGGAACCAGGCATCAAGCATTAAACTCACATTTTTCTGTCTAAGAGTCAGTCAAAAACACTGAAGGAACGCCTTTTGTGTTTAGAACATTATTTGGACCCTGTAGGTTTATCCTCGCCATTAAAGCACGGAAAAAGAGAACAGATCAGGGCCCGACTTGAGCCGCCGACACCCAGTTTCAGGTTTTCTCTATTTGGAGTGCTTAAAGATAATAGCAACGGAAATTTGAAAGGGAGAAGAACCATTAAAGACTATCTCCTAGATCAAATGGGTGTTCTGATGGCATAAAAGGTGTGCCTTCTGTCGGAAGCTCTTGTCACATTTACTACAGTGAAACGGTTTTTCTCCCGTATGTGTTCTCTGGTGTGTGAGAAAATGGGAACGCTGATTGAAGGTTTTGCCACACTCAGGACAGCGATAGGGTCTGTCTCCTAAGTGGATTCGTTGATGGGTAATGAAGTGGGAGCTCTGATTGAAGCTCTTCCCACACTCGCCACATTTATAGGGTCTTTCTCCTGTGTGGATCCGTTGGTGCTTGATGAGGGCAGAGCTGTCGGCAAATCCTTTCCCACAACTGTCACACTGAAAAGGCCTCTCACCTGTGTGTGTCCTCTGGTGCGTGACCAGATGCGAGCTCTGACTGAAACTTTTGTGGCAGTAAGGACAACTGAATGGCCTTTCTCCTGAGTGAGTGCTCATGTGAGCCACAAAATGGGAACTATCTCTAAAGCCCTTCCCGCACTCCGGGCACTTAAAGGGCCGTTCTCCTGTGTGGGTTCTCTGGTGCTTAATCAAATCCGAGCTCTGGCTGAAACTCTCCCCACAGTCATTACACCTGTAAGGCTTCACTCCCGTGTGGGTCCTCTGGTGGGTGATGAAATTGGAGCTGCGACTAAAGCTTTTATGACACTCGAGGCACGTGTAGGGCTTCTCTCCTGTGTGGGTTCTTTGGTGCATTATGAGGTGTGGTTTCCGTCCGAAAGTCTTCCCACACTCTGGGCACTCATGGGGTCTCTCACCTGTGTGGGTTCTCTGATGTTTGATGAGGGTTGAGCTGTCGCTGAATTTTTTCTCACATCCATGGCATTGGTAGGGTTTCTCCCCTGTGTGTGTTCTGTGGTGGGTGACAAGGTCTGAACTCTGTTTGAAGCCTTTCCCACACTCCATGCATTTATAAGGCCTCTCACCGGTATGGGTTCTTAGGTGTCTTATGAGATAGGAACTCTGGTTAAAGCTTTTTCCACATTCTGCACACATCGGCTTCTTTCCTATATATCCTTCCAGGAGCTTGTTTAATTCCTTCTCCTGTGAAAAGGGCTCCTGCTGGCCCTTTCCTAGAAGGGTTCCATGCTGCCCTTCTAATTCAAGACCCCTCTCCCAGTTTCCTCCCCAACGAGGAGTATGAGAAATATCTTTCTTGGCCCTTTCTGAGGATGTTCCACATTGTTCTGCTGTTTCAGAAATGTCCTGATTGAGTTTTACCACCTGATTCTTAAAGTCTGAAAAATTAACAGAAGTAACAGAATAAAGTTATCACTTATCAGGAAAGATCATCAGAAAGCAGCAAGAAAGATAAAAATTAGTGTTTTTGCAACAGACCACATTTAGTTTGACTACTCTCGTTTTCACTTTGTGAAAAGTTTATTGAAGATCATTGAGCTTACAGAAAACATGAATTCCTAATCCCTTTTTATTTTAAGATGGTCAGGTGAATCTTGAGGGGACCTTCATATCAAGAGTATACCATATATTGTCAAAATTGGGTAACTCCTTTCAAAGATGTTAGAGTCTAGACAAAAGTGAAATGTTTACTTAAAATGAAGACTTTATCTGGTCAATGACTGATTGCCCAGGAAGTCAAATTTAACCTTCTAATAGTAAGAACAAAAGTCGAGGGCAGCATTCCAAATTCCTCATTTAAACAAGGGCTGAAACGCTAGATTTCTGCCCACTGGGTAACACATCTCACCTGTGTGACTTTCCCTCAGGATCTTCCTAGTCTCAAAATTTTGGAGTGGTAGGACCCATGGCTCTTCCTTCTGCTGTAGCTGGGAGATTGCACTTGGTCTAGAAATCCTATAAGGAAGGTGAACACAGGATGTTAATGTGAGCCATCACACAAGGCCTGAGCAAAATGCAATCTCCCCTTCTTCCCTAGGTGGAGTAGAACACCCCAGGAAACTCTAATGTGTGTTAAGTCTCTTTAAAAGGGCAGCCATGATGAAGTGATAAAAAAGGGTGCTCTCCCCAAGAGGCTGAAAAAAAGCTCTTTTCCTCCCATTAAAAAAAAAAATCAGACTTGGGTGATAGAAATTCTAGAATAAGCACAATAACTCGTCTCTCAAGGCACAAGGCTAAACCCATGTGGAGATATAATTTTGTTTTGTTTTGTTTTGTTTTTTGCGGTACGCGGGCCTCTCACTGATGTGGCCGCTCCCGTTGTGGAGCACAGGCTCCGGATGCGCAGGCTCAGCGGCCATGGCTCACGGGCCCGCCCAGCCGCTCCGCGTCATGTGGGATCCTCCCGGACCGGGACGCGAACCTGCGTCCCCTACATCGGCAGGCGGACTTTCAACCACCGCGCCACCAGGGAAGCCCATGTGGGGATATAATTTTATCAAAACAAAGCTGCCATGACCTCCCCCTTAGAAAGAATCAAGGAAGTTAACTATAACTATAATGTTTACTTTTTATTTATTTAATTTAAAAATATTTATTTGTTTTTGGCTGCGTTGGGTCTTTTTTGCTGCGCGCAGGCTTTCTCTAGCTGCGGTGCGCGGGCTTCTCATTGTGGTAGCTTCTCTTGTCGTGGAGCACAGGCTCTAGGCATGTGGGCTTCAGTAGTTGTGGCTCGCGGGCTTAGTTGCTCCGCCGCATGTGAGATCTTCCCAGACCAGGGCATGAACCCGTGTCCCCTGCATTGGCAGGCGGATTCTTAACCACTGCGCCACCAGGTAAGCCCCATGTTTAATTTTTAAATTTTCCCAGAAGGGCAGCAGTCGGTATTGCCATGAGAAAAAGACAAACACTTGTAAGAAAAAAACAAAACAAAAAAATGGACAAAGAACATGAATAGGCAATTCAGAAAAGAAAAAATCACAAGCAGCTTATAAATATATGGAAAACTTTTAACCTCAACATTAACCAAAGAAATTCAAATTAAAACAATGATACACTTAGGCAATATAGTGTAGAGGTAAAGAGTGCAAACTCAGGAGTCATATTGCCTGAATTTGAATCCTAACTCTGCCTCTTACTAGCTGTGTGACCTCAGGAAAGTTACTTCAACTCTCTGTGTCTCAGTGTCTTCATCTATAAATTAGGGATAATGATAAAACCCACCTTACAGAGTTGTCGTGAGGATTAAGTGATTAAGTCCTCAGTAAATGTTAGCTATCACTATTATTTTATCCAGACTCTTAGATTATGATACCTACCATGATAGAATATGAAGAAATGGACACTTTCATACAATGCTAACAGAAATAAATAGCTTGGTTCAATCTTTTTGGAAGGCATTTTTCAAAAACACCAAATACCTTAGAAATCTATTCTCAAACCCAGCAATTCTAATTCTGGGAATTCTAAGGAAATGAAAAAAAGTAAAACAAAAGAAAGAAAGTTGTGCAAAAGATATATTAGCTAATTATTAACTGATTACGCTTCAATAAACAATACTTTCAAAAAGACAATTAGCTAAGAGATCATCATCACAATATAGCTGAAAATTTGAAATAACCTAAATGTCCCTCAACGAAGAAATAATTACATTTGATTGAGCCATATGAAATTGGCAGTTTATAGGTAAAAAGTGGTCAAAAAATGGTCACATATATGGTTCAATTTAATGTAATTGCTGTATTCCATAAAACAAAATACTAAGTGGTTATTTTAAGTAATGTACAGAAATTTATTGTCAAAATATATTCACAATACAATGTGTAAGAAGTAAGATTTACAACTGAATATTCAGTATGATCCCAATTTTTTTCTTTTCTTTTTTTTTTTTTTAATTGTATATATGCTTAGGAAAATGGCTGGAAGGATCGTAACTCTTCAGCAGTGGGATGGATGACTTTTGTTTTCATTTTGCTTGCCTTTTTTTTGTGAGTACATATCACTTGTGTATTAGATATGAAGTAAAGCAGGGAGAAGGCATTGCCATGGTATTTTTTTCCCTGTTTTTTTGTTTTTTTTTTGGCCACACGGTGCAGCGTGCAGGATCTTAGTTCCCTAACCAGGGATTGAACCGGCGCCCCCCGCAGTGGGAGCGTGGAGTCTTATCCACTGGACGGCCAGGGAAGTCCTGCCACAGTATTATAGAAAGAGCACTGGAGGGTTGTTTTTTTTTTTTGACAGGAAAAAAGCCATGGGGAGAGCTCCCCCTTTTCCACAAAGACCTGGGTTGAACTCTCACCTCTGCCACTTAACTTTTTGAGTCTCAGGATCCTGAGCTGGAAAAGAGGGATGAAAATACATCAAAGAGTTATGGTGAGATATCAGTAAGACAATAAATATCAAATAAATCTGCAAACTACTAAGTGCCATAAAAATGGAAGTCGTTCTTTTTCTGCCAGGGAGGTAACAATTACTCTCACAGAGATCTGAAGCTCTAAGAGACCAACAACCCTAGAGACCACTCAGATCTGGGCCCTCTCAAAATATCTAAGATAAAGGAGAGTAGCATCCTTACCCTTTGAGAGCCAATTCTTCTAACTGTGCTGGGTGGTATCCCTGAAGAGGACTCTCTAAGCAGTGTCCAGGTAATCCACTCATCCCTGAAGTCCCCAGCCACATCATCAGTTCCTACAGCAAGAGACCTCAGTATGCATCAAGAGCTCTTTAGATATTCTCACCATTGTCTCAAAACCAAAATACAGCCACTATGGCCCCAACATACCTAAACAAAACCCGCTGACCAGAATAGATAGCTCTGACGTAAATGCTGTCAACCACAGAAGGGATGCTTTTCTTATTCTGTTTTAACATAACCTTTCCTTTGGCCAACTTTCTCATCACAAAATGAGTCCTGGACCTCCCAAACACATCTGCAGAACCCTCAGTCTTTTGGAGACATTAACTTTTTGAGGGACAAATTGTCCATGATGGACAAGATAAACAGAGGAGAGAGTGCACAGGTATAACTCGATTTCTGGAAAGCTTTGGATTCTCTCCAACTACATTTTCCTCAGCTAGGTAGGAAATTGCGGACTTCATTAGACTCATATTAGTTATGAGAATAGCTGACTTTTCCTGGCTTGTAGATTTAGTGTCAACTTCAAGGGACAAACTATGCAGAAGCCCAAAAGGAACTGCCCTAGGTATCATTCTATTTCAAGGTTTAATGCAGTCAGAAATGGGACTTAAAAAGACATGGATTTTAAAAAACAACATGGATAAGCTGTAAAATTAAGTGAAATTCAATGGCGATAAGCACAAAACAAAATGCTTGGGGGCTGAAAACAATCATTAACACATTAATAAAATTAACATCACTATCATGAAAAAATTATTTGGGGGGAGATGGTCAGGTTACTGGATGGATCAGTAATTTATTCAATAATTAATACTCTGTTAGGCATTAGGAGTCACAAAGCAATATAGGATAATGTTTGTTTTTTTTGTTTGTTTTCCCCCTTGAAGAGTTTCCACTAAAAACAAATATTGTCAGCCAGCTGATTGAAAAGATGAACCTTCTACAAAGAATTCTGCATTTCAGTGGAGGATGGATCATACCGGGGTGAGGAACTTTTACTCTTTCACATCTTTTGCCTCACCAATCAGAGCACCTGTGCACTACTAGAATACACACACTTTTCATGGAAACATTTATGCATTCACACATATTGCTATTGGTCACTTATAAAGTACTGGGTTTTTAGGAGCCTAAAAGCTGTGGGAATACATTTCATCTCTCTGGTTTAAAACCTTAACAAACAAAAATAATGTCATTAGGAAGTGAAAACTGTAATGAGTTTTGAGCATACATTTTATTTCTCCATTCATTACAAAACCCAACAGCAGGGCCCACCTGCAGGAGACAGCGGGATGGAGAGTTCTCAGCCAAGGTTAGAGAAACCCTGTTTCCCACCCGGTCTCCTGCCACCCGGTCTCCTGCCCCCCCGTACAGGTGACCTCAAAGGCCCTAGACCGCTGAGGTGCTGTGACTAAGTGCCATTGTGAGAAGCACTAGTTTGTTCACTGGGTTTATTAATAGGAACATGACCGCACCGGTAGGGCCGACACCCATTCTCCTCCCTCGCGGTGCTGTAGGCCCTAATCTAGGTGCAGCGGTCAAAGGGTCGCAAAGCTAAACTGAAACCAGAGGACTACCACCGAGGAGCAAAAAAAATTAAGAGGATGAGCTATCCCGACGCCGGCAGAGAAAAGCGCAGCTACCTCTCCCCACTCCTCAGCAAGACCCGCGGGCTCGGAAAGGCGAGCGCGAGGACCCGGCAGAGACAACGCCGGGGCGGAGGGCGAGCCCCATCCACGCCCCTCAGCAGCGCCCAGGCTGCAGCCGCAGTCTCCTTCCCCGGATCACTCACCGCCCCGGGGCCCAGCCCGGGATGGAGCACGAAGTGAGAGTCCTCCACCGCCGAGCCGCACCCGGCCCGCAACGCCGTGGCAGTCCCGCCCAGAACCCGACTGGGATTCGTGACAGGGCTGTGGGGACACAGGTGGGACTCTGGACAAGACAGCCAGCAGCCGGAAAGTACCGCCCCCGTCCTCTTGCCATTGGCTTCTCAGTTTCTGGGACGAGAAGTCTCCCCCGTCCATAGGCTGATAGAGCTTTCAATCACCGCGGAGCCTTTTGGGAAATGTAGTCCTGAGCAAGACCTCAAAGGACTGGGAGTCCCGGGACGCCCAGTTCCGAGCGGTGACAAGGGCTAAACCCAGTTCACCCGAGCTACCCGACCGCTGGAACCGCCTCTTCAGAGCTGAGAAGAGGATCCAAAGACTGTACACCCAAAGATGGATCTGCAGATGCGAACCTCCAGGCCTCACCTGACTAGCGCCGAGCAGCCTTTACCAACCACAGCATCTCCCGCGCTCTGGCACCTTCCAGAGCGTGGAGCAGCTCAGCGCTATAACCTTGCGGTGCAGCCGCCTCTGCTGGGTCCCCCGCCTTACCCCGGGGCGGCCAGAGCCGCGGCCAAGTTCCAGGTCAATTCAGACTGGGCATAACAAACCCCAATCAGGAGCCGTTAGTGGAAAACAGACGTTCTGCTTCTTTCTATTAGCAGCACAGTTCCCAGGCATATCCCTTTTCCATTATAGCCAGAGGAGGCCTGCGAGGGCGTCAAGTATTCTAGGAAATGTGGTGTTGGGTTCCAAACTGCGGAGACTCCTGGATCTTACGTGAGAGCCAGTGTTGGCTCTCTTTGTGGGGGTGCCGGGGCAGAACCTAAAAAATAATAAAAGCCTTTCCTCACAGTGAAAAAAACATGCCTGTCTACTCTTGATTCACTCCAACTGAAAAAAGGAAAGTACATTTTGCGATGAACTGTAAAAAGCTTAGAATTACCAGCCAATGGGCTAATGCAGAAGACTCCTTTGATGCCAATTCAACCATTCCTTCAACAAACATGTATGGTGCATCTTCTAACAGATATTCACTGGGAATGTTCTGTACTCAAGACTGTTCTGGGCACTGTGGTTACCCACAGGAATCACACGTGATCCTTGCTTTCATGAAGCTCACAGTCCAATAGGGGAGATAAACCATAAAAGACACTAAATACGAAGTAATATTTTGTCTTTTCTTCTTTTTTTTATATAACCAGTGGCGTCTCAGTTAGTATTTGCTATATAATTGTAGTCATCTGCGAGATAACCACAATCGCAGTTTAGGGAATTCTGTCCACTATAAACAAATGTCTCGTCTTGCTTTGCAGGAACAGCAAGGAACGTCCAGGAAACCTAGAGGTTTCCAGGCCTCATGTGACTGGAGCATAGCTCAGGCCCTAGAGAATCAAAGGCATCTCTAGGCCTCTCAGAAATCTTTCTGGTATTCTGCCATCAGGGGAGATTCTGTAGTTCTTCAATCAATCAGCAGGGAGTGTGGAGGGAAGATGAATGAAGAATCACAGAGTCTGGCTGATGCCTATCACCTGCCCCTTCTCTCTCTCTCTCTCTCTCTCTCTCTCTCTCTCTCTCTCTCTCTCTGGCTTATTTCTTTTGCCTCAGTCTCTTATTCACCATTATCAGGTGTGTGGGGAGAAGGTGGAAAGGGTGGGAAGGCGGGCAGAGAAGCTTGGTTTCCACAAAGAAGTCAGTAGGGAAAACAAGACCATGTACCTCAGGTGGCCACTTGGAGAGAGGACCATAACCTGTTTTTGTTTTGTTTTGTTTTGATTTTTATTTTATTTTATTTATTTATTTATTACATCTTTTTTTTTTTTTAAGAACCATAACCTGTTGGGATTTGGGTGCTTAAGAGTGTGGCAGAGAGGAACTTCCTTAGTGGTCCAGTGGGTAAGACTCCGAGTTCCTAATACAGGGGGCCTGGGTTCGATGCTTGGTCGGGGAACTAGATTCTGTATGCAAGCGTGCCACGGCTGGGAGTCTGCGTGCCACAACTAAGAAGTCTGTGTACCGCAACTACGACCTGCCGAAGCCAAAATAAATAAATAAATATTTAAAAAAAAAAAAAAGAATGTGGCAGAGAGGAGGAAGTGGGGGAGGGGAGCGAAACTGTGAAAGGACCTCTTGGAGAATGAAAAGAGAAAGATTTTTGGCAGGTGCTATAACTGAAATTTTTATGAGAGGGAGTATATTCGTTATCTTTTGTTGCATAACAAATTACCCCTAAACTTAGTAGTTTAAAACAACAAACATTTATTATCTTACAGTTTCTGTGAGTCAGGTTAGCTGAGTGTCTCTAATTCAGGGTCTCTCATGAGGGTACAGTCTGGATGTCAGTTGGGACTGCAGTTATCTGAAGGCCCTACTGGGGCTGGACCTGCTTCCAAGATCACTCATATGGCTGTTTCCTCACGCAGGCCTGTCTTCATAACAGGGCAGCTGGTTTCCCCAGAGTGAGTGCTCTACGAGAGATAGGAACCTAATCTTGGTAGGGATACGCCACCCCTTCTGCCATATGCTCTTGGTCACACAGACCAACCCTGGTACAGTGTGGGAGAGGGCTACACAAGGACATGAACACTAGGAAGCAAGAGTCATTGTGGCTGGCTCTCACAGGTCTAAAGCAGATTTTAGGACATTTTCCTTGTGACATAATGTCAAACTCCTGTGACACCTCTTTAAGGAAACTTATAGTACAGATCTATATGTATGGGGAACTTGGGGTTGGGGGGAGTCACAATGCATACACTATGAGCCAAATGTACAAAAATTTTAAAAATATCTCTGTAATTGAACTTAGATTTCTCAGGAGATTCTCTTTACTGGGCAGTTCTTCAGCTTACCAGTTAACTGTCTCTTCTGGGTTAAAAAAAAAAAAGTC
Source organism: Phocoena sinus (assembly GCF_008692025.1). Lineage (NCBI taxonomy): Eukaryota > Metazoa > Chordata > Mammalia > Artiodactyla > Phocoenidae > Phocoena > Phocoena sinus. Next base: position 36,986,918 of record NC_045764.1, on the reverse strand, counting down.
TACTTTTGGGTAAATCTTAGTCAATTTGAAATTCATATTCCCTCTGAGAGCTGCCTCCTCCAAAGGTCTTCCCTCCACTTACTCCCTTCCCAAGATGTTATTTAGGTGCAAGGAGAAAGGACACTGGTTCTCCAGCTGATCTTCTCCACCAGCTCCTGCTCACTCCACTTGAGGTGCAGCTCACGCCTAACCAGATCTCTGCTCTGGCCTCTGTACTGGTCGTATCCCCTCCTTCCCCATTCAAGCCTGGTGGTCTTTTTTCTCTGGTGCCTTCTTTGTCTGCTACCCAGAAGCCTTGGGTCACATGTGACGCTTTGGGATGCTTCCTAGCTCCCAGCTTCAGCTACTTCCATCCCTCTCACTGGGAGCTCTTAGGGACTTCTGGAACCCTTCATGCTACATAGCATCAAGAAGCCTTGGGTACTACCTCTAACCCTCTTTCTGCTCAGTTCAGCTGTGGCTGCCATTTCCACCCTGCTGTAACTGCCTCAGGTTGACTCAGGGATGTTTTATGGGTCAGTTTCCTTTAATAGTTCAAAAAAAAATAGGCTGTACTTTCCATTATTTCGGTTTCCCTTTCAACCTCTCTGGGTTTTTATCATCACTGCCATCCCCCTTCACTGATGATAAATTTCCTGGCCTACTTTTAATGGCTGCCTGGAAGTACATTTATAGGGAACAGCACTTGACCACTGTGGTTTAGCCAAATCAGGTGTTATTTTTCTCAGGTATCAAGAAGTGTAGGACTTCCCTGGTGGTGCAGTGGTTAAGAATCTGCCTGCCAATGCAGGGGACACAGGTTCGAGCCCTGGTCCGGGAAGTCCCACATGCCACGGAGGAACTAAGCCCGTGCGCCACAACTACTGATCCTGTGCTCTAGAGCCTGCGAGCCACAACTACTGAGCCCATGTGCCACAACTACTGAAACCTGCGCACCTAGAGCCCGTGCTCTGCAACAAAAGAAGCCACCGCAATGAGAAAGAAGCCCATGCACTGCAACAAAGAGTAGCCCCCGCTCGCCGCAACTAGAGAAAGCCTTTGTGCATCAACGAAGACCCAACGCAGCCATAAATAAATAAATGTATTAAAAAAAAAAAAAGAAGTGAAGGGCTGGACTTCCCTGGCGGTCCAGTGGTTAAGACTCTGCGCTTCCAGTGCAGGGGATGCCAGTTCATCCCTGGTCAGGGAAGTTCCACATGCCCTGAGGTGCGGCCTAAATAAATAAACCAAAAATCAAGAAGTGTAGCGCTGGTGCAGCGACTCTGAGATGATATCAAGGATCTAGGCGTCCTCTCTTCCTGCTCTGCCAACCTTAGCGTGTGGCTGTTGTCCTCGTGGTCACTTCCAGTTGTCATGTTTGCATTCCAGAATACAACACTATTCTGCCATTATATTCTATTATTATTGAAATTACGTTGTAGAACATGGAAAAATGAAAATTTTTTATGAGTTGCAAAACAGTTACTGAAATATAATCCCATTTGTATGTAGTGAGTATCTGTCATTTGTCTACCAGCACACTATCCTTCTAGGGGCAATAGCACCCGATCTTTCTTTAGAAAACAGCACCCAGTGGTTCAGATGAGAACTGCCATCTGATTACGTGACCGTCCCTCTGTCACAGGGTTTGGATTAGAGGTGGCACTTGACCAACACTGAGGCAATCACAGAACTGGGCCAACTTGCCCATGACAATTTGTCAGGGAGTATGCGAGTAACCCAAGCTGAGCCTGTCAGGGACCTCCCCGGGGACTTTTTAAGCTAGAACCAAAGGAAAAAGACCTTTTCCTTCTTGGAAGTGAAAATGGGAAGATGTGAAGCTGCAGGCTACTGGCAGCCTTGTTTCCCACCAGCCGAACTGCAGTCTGAGAGAATGAGGTGAACGCAGAGAGAGGGAAGCAAAGAGCAGAAGCCAGGAGGCAGCCCCTAGAATACTTGAGTCTTTGGTCACTGAGGCCAGAAATAACCCTGACTTTTCTTAGGTTTGTTTTATGAGTCAATAAATATTCTTTTCTTGACTAAGCCAGTTTGAATGATACAGTTCAGGCACTCAAAATTTTAAGATTCCCCACTAATGCACCGTTTCTATTAAAAAACATATCCAAGCATCTGTACGCACATACACACAGACACACACACGTGTATACACATAAACATAGAAATACTTTTTGCTCATCTGTATTTTAAATATTCCTCAGTGAACACATTTTTTAATGCCACATTTTAGAATGACCCATTTAAACTTACTCAGTGAAAAAGGTTCAGATAACTCACATAAAAGGGAATAAAATTAGAAACAAAGTGAGAAACTTAAATTAACTTTGTTAATAATAAAGAATAGTAAAAAAATTTTAAGCCCTTTTAAGCCGAATCACTTCTAGGATAATTAACCAATTCAAATCCTTGGTAGAGATTCAAAACAAAGCATCTAATGCCTAGGTCTACGTGATAAAAAGGATCAGGCATGGATTCTCACCAATTGGTGTAATAATGGGGTAGTTCTCTTAAGAACCCGCTCTTTTACTGAAGATAGAGTTCAGCATGTCCTCATTTAGAGGGAAGCCTGAGATTTCTAGAGGGCCTCCCCACCACACCTCCTGCCAAGATCTGGGAACCAACTTCATTTCCTGTCTCTGGTAACCCTACATCCCATATAAAAGGCTTTTCTGTGTACTGTGAACCGTATGAGGAGGGCTTTGTGACCCTCAGAGGCTAATTTTTGCAAGACAGAAATTCTCTACTTAAAAATGTATGTTGAAATCACATATTCCATCATCATGGAGAGTTTCTTATTTCCTCTAACAAAACACTTTATTTTTATGAGTATATAAGTAATATGCATTCATTCATTTTTGAAAAACTAGAAATATAGATAATTAGAAAAAAGAGAGACATCCTATCACCCACTAAAAAACAACTGTTGATATTTTATTGCATGTCAGAGTGTGTGTGTGTGTGTGTGTGTGTGTGTGTGAGACAGAAAATTTTAGCTGGGCAGAAGCTAGAGTTCAGATATCTCAGGGGGGAAGAGGAGACTCCTCCCTTTCTTTCCCTACTCCATTTCTTATTAAGCGTGTGGGCATCTGGTGTCTTTTCCTTTTTTATTTGAAGGAGGAGAGAGGAGTGTTTTGATGCAGAGGTGCCTGGGGAGGAGAAGAGAGGAAGACAATTTAGGGAATAGCGAGGTGTCTGCCTTATTTCTTCTGCCACTCCACGACAGTAGACCGAGAAACAGAGAACCATGTTCCACAGAGGCTGACCTTGACCTTGGCCACTGGCAGTGCTCTTCAGGGCACAGGAGAAGCCATACAATCCAGACCTGGAGCAAGGACGGTCCTCTCCTAACCCGTGGGTGATCGTAATGCTGCCTGGTGGAGCAGCTTTCTGACTCAGGGCTGTTGCAGACAGGCCAGGGGTAAGGAGGAGGATGTGGGATGCACAAAACAAGTGAAATAGTGCCACATCTGGGGATTCTGAGAAAAAAAAGGAAGAGTTTTCCAGGTGAGGGTGGGGAAGGACACTGAGGTCTTGCAGTCAAGGAGATGGGATTTAGAGCAATGTTTTCAAACTTGAACAGGCATATGAATCACCTGGGGATCAAGTTTTGTTTTTCTTTTTCATTTTTAAACACCTTTTATTGTTTTGATCATTTTTCCTTCAATGACGTTAACAACAGCACTCTATTTATGGGGGAACTTTTACTTTACATTCATTTACATGGAGGATCCAAAATAAATCCCAAAGGTTTCTAAGTTGTACTACTTGGGGAACAATAAATATCAGATGGTATTTCTTTCTAATATAATGATTTAAGCAGCATTTTCTTTTCCTATCCTGTGGGAACAAAAGGAAGCAATATATGATTTTTTTTTTAAGGTTGCAGGCAATGTGCTACATTTGGCTTCATTTTTAACACTTTTTGGAGGTAAAATTTATGTAACATAATATTCAAAAAATTTAAGTGTCCAACTCAGTGGTTTTTAGTATATTCGCAATGTTAAGCAACTATCACCACCAGCTAATTCCAAAATATTTCCATCATCCCAAAAAGAAACCCCTTACCCATCAGCAGGGACTTCCAATGCCTCCTTTCTCTCATTCCCTAAGCAAACACTAATCTACTTTCTGTCTTATGGATTTGCCTATCCTGGACATTCATATGAATGGAATCATACAATCTGTGGCCTTTTGTGTCTGGCTTCCTTCACTTAGCATAACGTTTTCAAAGCTTATCCACATCACAGCATGTATCAGTACTTCACTCCTTTCTATGGCTGAATAATATTCCATGGTATGGATATACCATATTTTGTTTATCCACTCAGCAGTTGATGGGGGGGCTTGCATTTTATTTTATTTATTTTAATTGATTAATGTGTTTATTTTGGCTGCAGTGGGTTTTTGCTGCGGCTCGCGGGCTTCTCTAGTTGCAGTGTATGGGCTTCGCTAGTTGCGGCGCGCCGGCTTAGTTGCGGCATATGGGATCTTAGTTACCCAGTCAGGGATCGAACCTGGGCTCCCAGCAATGGAAGCGCGGAGTCCTAAGCACTGGACCACCAGGGAAGTCCCCGTGAGCTTGCATTATTTTTAAATACATATTTGGATTCAGCAGGTCCAGAGTGGGGCCTGTGATTCTGCATTTCTAGCAATCTCCTGGGTGTTGTCCAGTACTGCTGGTTCAAGGACCGCACTTTGAGTCGTGAGGATTTAGTCTCTAAAGACTACACTTTAGAGCATCACAATTTGGGATATTAATATAAACACACACCTGGAACATAATGGTTAAACACACTCATACACACTTTAAAAAAAAGAGTGGAATCATGTAGTCACACTTCTTTTGTCAAGGCTAATGAGGTATTTATTAATCTTTAGCATGGAGTTCTGGCTTCATTAAAGCTATTACTCACCACGAACACATGAAAGAACTTTTGTTTCACAGCTCGGACTTGACCTAAGCAAACATTCTCAGGCACGGATACCTATAAACAACGAATGGTCATATTAACCATAAGAACAGTTTATTATCGACAATGGAAATTCGAGATCCCTGATTTATGAATTTGCTAATTGCTCTTCCCTGTTAAGGGTCTTTCCCATAGGAAGTGGGAGTGCCTCTTTTGTGAGAACATTTCTGGGCCCGGGGTATCAAGAGACGCATTGATACACATCAGCCTAAAGAAATTAGTGTATTTCATCTAACCTGCCACTTATGTACTACCAAGAAAGGGAACAAAACTGCTAGTTACACTCTGACATGCTGTCAATTGTAAGATGCATCCTGATTTCAATGATGCTAAAAGGTTATAAATGTACATCCCAGGGTCAGTGAAATATGGCAATGTTCCCATCTGTACTAGACTCAGTTTGTGTGCCATTACAAGTCCTGCACTTGCCTTGCTTTCTGGCCAGAACACTAGCAATGAATGACTTGCTCTGTGGCGGCTGTTCCATGTTCCTCATGTGACAAGAGGGCATGAAACAACAATGCCAGGCCTCATACCAGCATCTATGCTTCTATCCTCTGCCATGTGGGTTCCCTATTGCTGCTGATGTAAGAGACCCAGTGGACCACCTCAGAATCCATGGATGCACACTGACTCACCTGCAGAGTGGCACTGGCCACAGAGCCTGACCCTGCTGTCTTGGGTTCTAGCTTTCTCCGTGGCTGCCCGAGTAGTGCAGCTCCACTCATAAGAGAGGAGGAGTTGACACAATGAGGGGCAAACTTTGACCAGTGGGAGACGGCAGCCTATCGATCAATTTATCCCTCCTCCTTGCCCCTCCCCCACAGGGTGCCCCCCACAGAATGCTCAGAGATGCAGAAGCTTTACCTGGCTTCTCAAAGATGTCCTGTGATTCCCAGGAAGCAAACTGTGCTTGCAGAAGCAGTGGCTAGCACGGTGCTAACACGTGCTCTTCTATTTGCTCTTCCTCGTTCCTTCAACCCCTTTTCCCTTCACCCCTGTTTCCCTGGGATACACACCCTCATAAGGTGCCGGTATAAAAACTTTGCCTCAGGCCCTGTTTTCTAAGGAACCCAGGCTGAGACACCATCTCAGTGTCAGTTGAGGGAGGGAATTGAGGAACTTTGTGGGAATGGAGTCATGTGCCACTGTGAACAGGGAAAGAAGGAGAGTGTGAAAGGAGAGGGGAAGTAGCAGAGGCATCCTAGAATTTTCTGAGAGGTCAGCACCAGGACTTATGACTTCTTACTCACAAAGGGTACAGATACAGATCTCTTTATGCTTAGGTGAACAGCTACTATCTGCCTTCTGCCTTCAGAAAGGAAGAGTGGATCCAACATCTGACTTCTTAGAGATTAATAATAGTAATAATAATAAGTAAAGATAATAATAATTCACAGACTATCTCTGGAAGGATACACAAGAAACTGTTAAGAGTGGTTACTTCTGGGGAGGAGACCTGTGTCCTGAGGGATAGAGGTGGGAGTGAGATTTACTTTTCTTCGTTCATTGTATTTCTACTTTTTAATCATGTGTATGATTACCTAATTGCCTACTTTATTGAGTGCTCACTAAGTGCTTATCTCACTCTATGAGGTGGGAAATATTATTATTCTCATTTTACAAGGAAGAAACTGAGGTGTAAGAGATAAAGTGACTTGCCCAGTGTCATACAGCTATAGCAGCTGAGCCAGGATTCAAAACCAAATCTAACTCCAAAACCTAAGGGGCACAACTCATCCTGATTTGCTTAGAATTCTCCCAGTTTGAGGAGTGAATATCCCCCATCCTGGAAAACTCTTAAAAACTATCCTGGTTTTAAAACTGAAAGCCCAAATTTAGGAGAAACCGGGAGAGGTGGTGCCCCTACCAGAATCCCGGATCTTGGCTACTTTGCTCTGCTATCTCCCTGATGAATTAACATGTTCTATCAGATCCAGCATTTACAGGGCCTATAAACGTGTAACTTGTAGCTGCACCTGTGGAGGCTTTTTGAGGCCCCTCCCCAGGTCACACCCTCCATCTCTGAGACACGCCCTCCCTGCTGCGGTGGGGCCCGGGAGCCAGTTATGCACCAGGGGATCGCACTTTTCCCTTGACAGGTGGTTGAACGGGGAGAGGATATTTGGTCCAGCTCAAGAACTCACTGGCCACAGTCGAATTCTCTCTCCCAGAAATACGACTTACCAGACTCCTACTCGAGGATGCAAGAGGCCACAGAAACCCCAGGCGTGAGCTGAAGAAGCAGGCTTACCAAGCAGAAGAATGAATCAAGTGTCAGAAAGCAGCAGATTCAGGAGGCCAAGGAGGCTGGCTCTGGGGCCAGGCCACATGGCTTTTAGCATTTACTTCTAGTCCCCTGTGGGCCTGGTTTCATTGCTGCAGCTGGATGCTACCAGATTGCTCCTTCCTACCAAATCCTCCTTTGGTCTAGAGCTGTTTTTTTGTTTGTTTGCTCTTGGTCACCCAGCATGTGGGATCTTAGTTCCCCGACCAGGGTTGGAACCGCACCCCACTGCATTGGAAGCGCAGAGTCTTAACCACTGGACAGCAGGGAAGTCCCGGTCCAGAACTATTTTGAGTGGGTTTATATTGCTTGAAAACAAACATTCTCTAAATAAGTAACTTAAAAAGCAAGTTAGAGGCACTTCCCTGGCGGTCCACTGGTTAAGACTCTGGGCTTCCAGTGCGGGGGGGCGTGGTGCAGGTCCCATCCCTGGTTGGGGAACTTCATGCCACATGCCGTGTGGCACAGCCAGAAAACTGAAAAAAAAAAAAAAAAAAGGAAGTTAGAAATACAGAAACAATCTTTGCAATCTAAGGCAGGGGGCACTAATACTGCCCAACCTCAGGGGCCACAGGAATAATACTCAGCCCTTTAATTCATAGGGCTTTTTTCCCTTTTAAAGTAGATAATATATAACTATACTTTCATGGCCAAGGTCTCAAACAATACAGAAAAGATGAAGACCCACCCTCTGCCTTCAACAACGCTATTCTTTTCCTCTACCCCGAGGTAACCATTGTGAATGGTCTGGTGGATGTGTATCTTTTCACACTTTTTTTCTGTTTATATCTGTACTTTTCTCATACATACTACCCCACACTGGGGAATACAATCTGGCAGCTGGTAGGCCAAATGTAGCCTATAATGAGTTTTGTTTGACTCACATAGAATTTTTTAAATTTGAAATAAGTTGTCAACATTTTAAATTGGGATATTTCATGAAAATCCTTTTTTTTTTTTAAGATTTATTTCTATTTATTTGTTTAGGCTGGGCCAAGTCTTACTTGTGGCATGCAGCCTTCTTAGTTGTGGCATGTGAACTCTTGGTTGTGGCATGCATGCAGGATCTAGTTCCCTGACCAGGGATTGAACCCAGGCCCCCTGCATTGGGAGCAAGGAGTCCTACTCACTGGACCACCAGGGAAGTCCCATGAACATCCTGAAAACCTGGAAGATAAAGCATCACACTTCTTCTGCCGGGAAAAAATTGACTATCAGTGAGCAGTGTGGGCTGCCCCCTGCAGGTGGGATGAGCTCTTCTCTTCCCCAATCCCCACTCTTCCCAGATGTCTTCCCCTCGTCCACCTCACCATTTTACATTACTTTCATGGCCCTTATAAGCATTTGCTTTTTTCACCTTTATACATATTGTTCTGAAACTCTCTTTTTTCACTTAAAAATATACCATGGGCATCCTGCTAAGCAAATACAAACTGATCTATATTATTCTTTTTTCAAAAAAAATTTTTTTTGGCTGAGCCAGTGCAGCATGCAGGATCTTAGTTCCCCCACCAAGGATGGAACCTGCACCCCCTTCAGTGGAAGCATGGAGTCCTAACCTCTGGACTGCCAGGAAAGTCCCTATCTTAATCTTTTTAATAGGTACAGCCCATCCTCATTATCTACGGATTCCATATTTGTAAATTTGCCAACTCTTGAAAATGTATTTGTGACTCCAAAATCAATACTCATAGCACTTATGGGGTCATTTGCAGACACGTGCAGAGCTGCAAAAAATTTGAGTTGTTTGACGAGCGTATTCCCAGCTAAGGTTGAACAAGGCCATGCTCTGCCTTCCAGCTTCAGCTCTCGTACTGCAAACGAGTGTCCTTTGTGTGGTCTATTTAATGCCAGGTTTGTGTGTGTGTGTGTGCTTTTTGTTGTTGATTTCACTTTTTAAATGGCCCCCAAGCGTAGTGCTGTAGTGCTATGTAGTGTTTCTAGGATCAAGAAGGCTGGGATGTGCCTTATGGAGAAAATATGTGGATTAGATAAGCTCCCTTCAGGCATGAGTCATAGTGTCCTTGGCTGTGAGGTCTGTGTTAATGAATCAACAATACCTTACACCTAGAAAAAGGAAGAGGAATTTGGCCAATCTGTACATGAGGCTGCTCCAAAAAGTGCTAAAGTAGCATTTATAGTGTGTGATGAAGCTATGGAAAAGATAGACAAGTAGTTAAATTTATAGATTCATGAGATGAAAAGCAATAAAATAGCAAAATTGACAGCATTGTTGTGAGGCTTGAAAGACAAAGAAATTTATAGTCATGTTGAATCAGGAAAATGTTAAATCCTTTCAGCAAACGATGGCTGGTTGAAACATTTCAAAGGCAATAGGGCATGTTGCCTATTGCCTAAATGTTAAATTCACAGGCAAGGCTAGTTCTGCAGATCAGGAGGCTATGGAAGAATTTTTTAAAAACCTGCTAAATGTTATACAGCAAAAAGGTTATGTGGAAGAGCAGGTTTACAATGCTGATGAAAATGGCTTGTTTTACAAGGATGTTGGCAAATGAGCCCGTATAACTCAAATAGCCTCCAAAGCTCTGCCTCTAAATCATTGAAAGATTATGCAATCAATTATTTGTAAGAAATATATATTTAATAAGGTGTCTTTAAATAGAAACACACATAAAACAAGGTTATATGTTGATTGGTTGATGAAAATGTGACTAGAGGCTCCAAGGAACCTAACCCTGTATTTCCGCTAGGAGAGATGGTTTCTATATTTGCTAATTCAGTGTTTGCAGTGGCTTTATAGAACATAATGACTGTTGTTAAGAAACAAAATTTGACTGAGTAAATCTTTTTTTTAAAAATTTATTTATTTTTGGCTGCATTGGGTCTTCCTTGCTGCACGCGGGCTTTCTCTAGTTGCGGCGAGCAGGGGCTACTCTTTGCTGCGGTGCGCGGGCATCTCATTGTGGTGGCTTTTCTTGCTGCGGAGCACGGGCTCTAGGCACGCGGGCTTTGGCTCCGTAGTTGTGGCTCACGGGCTCTAGGTTGCAGGCTCAGTAGTTGTGGCGCATGGGCTTCCTTGCTCCACGGCGTGTGGGGACTTTCCGGACCAGGGCTTAGAACCCTTGTCCCCTGCATTGGCAGGCAGATTCTTAACCACTGCGCCACCAGGGAAGCCCTGACTGAGTGAATTTAAAAATCAAATTGGCTTTATTCAATGATGGATGAATCAAGCAGCATCCCATCTAGCAAACAGAAAGGAGCTCCAAAGAGCTGCTGAAAAAGAAAGGTTGTTATAGACAAAAGGGGGTAGTGACAAGGAAAAAAGTGGATGACCTTATCTTTCTGGGGGATGGAAGGGGTCTACCAGGAGATTACCACACTACTGTTGACCAGGAAATTCCAAGAATTAATTAAATTCTTAAGACTGACCGGTTAAGATGACATTTCCGTGGGAGATTGAAATTGCAGTTAGGTTTGGTACTAAGTTTTGGCTTGGTGACTCGGGCTTAGCACAAGTAACTCCATTTTGGGTCTCTTTTTTAATAGTGAGAATCGACTGTACTTAGAATTAAACAATATGCCTCTATCATAATCGAAGTAATCACTCCACTATTGAACAATATTTAGGTGGATTCCAGTTTTTTTTATATTAATCCAGTTTGTACGTCTCTATATGCATGAATATTTTCCTATGATACCGAGAAGTCCAAAGCTGATTTGAAGGGTTCTGCCCATTTAAAATATTGATAGATACTGCTAAATCATATTCCAAAGGCTCGCTCAATTTATACTTCTACCAACTGTCTATGACAGTGCTTGTTGGGAGTTCCTTGGTGGCCCAGTGGTTAGGGCTTGGTGCTTTCATTGCTGTGTCCCGGGGTTCAATCCCTGGTCGGGAACTAAGATCCCGCAAGCCGTGCAGTGTGGCCAAAAAAAAAAAGTGCTTGTTTTTCTGGATCTTCATCAGACTGAGTATTACCAATATTTTTTTTGGCCAATATTATTGTCATATAATGATATTTCATTTTAATGTGTATATTTGGATTATTGGTGAATTTGCATATCTTTTCATATGCTTAGTGACAAATTCATAAGGTTTTACTTGAAAAATGTAATAGCTGGATTCTCATATAATATCCTGACATTACAGACATTATAATAAACCTACATATTTATTGAACCATACATCTCACCTTACCCAGGGCTGACATGATCTTGCATTGGTCTTAAGGAAGCTCCAAGTTTGGCACAAGCAGTGGCTTACTGATGTCATCAAAGACCTAGGTTCTTTCTATTTTTCTGCTCTGCCATCTCAGGCTGGCTTCCCCTTTTGCCACAACATGGCTGCAACAGTTTCAGACATCACTTCAGCTATAGAAAAGTCCATAGATAGAATGGGACCATCTCTCCAGAGTATGGAAACCGTTCCCAGGAGCCCCCATGCCGATTACCTTTCTCATCTCACAGGTCAGAATTGGGTCACTGTTCACCCCTTAAACCAGTGGCTAGAAAGGAAAATAGGCCCACCACGATTAGCTTAGAGTCTTCAAATAGGCCAGGCCCTTGCACTTACAGTCTTCTGCCTGGAATGCTCTTCCTTCAGATATCAGCAAGGCATGGTCCCTTTCCTCCTTCCAGTCTTTTCCCACTTCTCACCTTATCAGCAAGGCCTTTCTTGACCATCTTGTTCACAATTACACCTCCAGCACCCTCCATTTCTCTCCTCTGTTTTAGTTTATTCTAACATACCATGTGTTTTACTTATTTTTTAAAATTTATTGTCCATCTCTTTCAACCAGAATGTAAGCTCGATGAGGGTAGGGGTTTTGCTATTTTATTCATTGCTGAATCATTGGCACATCCTGGCACATATAAATAATACTCAAATATTTGTTTTGCAAATAGGTTCATCTGTACCATTTTTCTATATGCGTTAATATGAAATATTGTTTTTCTCTTTCTGACTTACTTCACTCTGTATGACAGTCTCTAGATCCAACCATGTCTCTACAAATGACCCAATTTTGTTCCTTTTTTATGGCTGAGTAATATTCCATTGTATATATGTACCACATCTTCTTTATCCATTCACCTGTCAATGAGCATTTAGGTTGCTTTCGTGACCTGGTTACTGTAAGTAGTGCTGCTATGACTATTAGGGTGCATGTGTCTTTTTTTTTTTGCTGCATGTGTCTTTTTGAATTATGGCTTTCTCAGGGTATATACCCAGTAGTGGGATTGCTGGGTCCACAGACACAGAAAACAAATGTATGGACACCAAGGGGGGAAAGGGGGAGTGGGATGAATTGGGAGACTGGGGTTGATATATATATACACTAATATGTATAAAATAGATAACTAATGAGAACCTACTGTATAGCACACGGAACTCTACTCAGTGCTCTGTGGTGACCTAAATGGGAAGGAAATCCAAAAAAGAGGGGGTATATGTATACATAGAGCTGATTCACTTCGTTGTACAGCAGAAACTAACACAACATTGTAAAGCAACTATACGCAATTTAAAAAAAAAGGAAAAGAAAAAAAGCCTAGAAAAAGATAAATAAAAAATATTTGTTGAATGAGAGTAATCCATTTGAATGAATTCCTCCTGAATCCATCTCTCAATGAATGCTAAACTCAGGTGAGGGAAAGAGGGGAGTCATTTACTGACCTCCCCCAAACTCCAGCAATAGTTACACATCAGCAGGACGGCTACACCGCCTCTCCATCGTCACCCACCAATCTTTGACGCCCCGCCCCCAGCACTGCCATCTAGATTTGGGGTTGTAGCTGCTCCATGGATGGTGGCACAAGTCGGCTGAAGCACAGCTCCTGTTGCTGGTTGTGCGGCCCCAACATTCCCCTCAAACTGATCTCAGGTGGCCTCGTCCTGCAGCGGCTTGAAGCAGAATTTTGGTTCCCAGTCAGAGATTGAAGTCAGGCCACGGCAGTGAGAGCGCTAAATCCTAGCCGCTAGACCACCAGGGCCCAGTGGCCAGTGACAAAGCCCTGGGCCATCAGCTGTGTAGAAATGAATTTCCACATAGAGACAGAAAGTAGTGAAACAAGTAAAGTGTTTATTAGAAGGAAAAAGAGTATGTGTGGATAGACACATGGGTGGGCTCAGAGAGAGAGGTGTGCCCTCATGGTAGTTTGAATCACTTATAGGGGGCATTTCTTCCGGGTTTCCTTTGGCCAATCATCTTGCTTTCCCTGATTCTGAGTCCATATTTGATTTATCTCAGGGTCCTCCCATGAGTGCATGCATCTCTTAGCCAAGATGGATTCTAGCGAAGAGGCCTAGGGTAGGTTGACATCACTTACTATGGGGTGGTGCCACCTCCCTTTTGACCTCCAAGGAACCTTTCTGTGCATGTGTAGTCGGGAATGTCTCCTTGAGCTCGAGAATGAAAAATATGTGCTCTTTTATCTCTTATCTGGGCAGGGGTCATCTCCTCTCTCGCTCCTCTTTTTTTTGAGTATCTGTCCACAGGGGAGAAACTCCAGCTGCTCAGCATGGGGCCCATCTATCTCCTGCCTCAAAATGACCACACCACGCCTGGGCGCCACACCTTAGCTGAGAACTTCTGCTCCTGGCCTCTCTGCGGCCTTCGCTGATGGCTTTGGGACCTGGCTAGCCGGCTCCTCTCATCCCAGTGTCTTGCCCTCATCCTCAGTGACCTCAGATGCATGTTGATTACATTTCCACCACCTGTGCTCATGGTCCCTTGGCCTCCACTGCTCCAGTGACTTCCACCTCCCTCTACTCAACCTCCAAAGGCCTGGCCGCATCGCAACCTGCTTCCAGTTCAGGACCTCACCTCCATTCTCCTTATTCCATCTCTCCCCCACCCTTATGGTAACTGGGACCTCTTTTGCTTCCTTGATTATTGTTCCCTTGCTGCCTCTTACTCAGTCTAGACTCTGTGGTCAGCTTATTAATCATGTTCTCGCTAGTGCCCTGGAATTCCTGTTTTTCAACTTTCTAATTCACCCACATGCAGGGGGTTTCCTGCCTTTACTTGTGCAGCTCTCAGTCTGGCAGAAGTCCTAGCCGGAGGGGCTTGTCTTCCCACCCCGGTTCCATCTGTCACTCTTTTTCCTCCTGTTGTGCTGGGTTCTGCCATCTGACTTGCCTGGGGAGTGGGACAGAGATGGGTAAGACAAGGGAGGGACAAACATCTGGGCCTAGTGCCCTGGGCTGTCCGCCTGGGTGGTGTGGGGGGAGAATCTTCTCTCCTTCTTCCTTGAGACCCATCTGATTCCGTTACATAAAAACTTTCACATCATTAGGGAAATTGCTTAATTTCACAAATGTTTTGAGTCAACTGGGAGCTCATTACTAGATATGAATGAAAATAGTGCTTGCCTTCCAGGAACTCCCCAACGGCTCACTAGAGTTTTAAGCCCTTGAGAAGAGGCTGGGGTGAGAAACAAACAAACAAACAAACAAACAAAAAAGACTACAGTGTATGGACTTCACCTTGTTTTATTGGAAATTTGGAAATGTACATGAGTACATTTCTTTATGTTTTCTAAGCACAAGAAGGAATTCTAGCTTTTGGTGATGATTCATAGTTATGAACTGTTAAGTCTTGTCCTAGCCTTTTTATTTTATTTTATTTTATTTATTTATTTTTTGGCTGCGCGGCTTGTGGGATCCTAGTTCCCTGACCAGGGGTGGAACCCACACCCCCTCCAGTGGAAGTGTGAAGTCTTAACCACTGGACCACCAAGGAAGTACCTGTCCTAGCCTTTTTAAGACTCAGTTTGACCTTGAAAATAAACTGTCTCCAGAATGAATCCAGGCCATAACCTATTAACCCATGCCTTGAATATGGGTGATGTTTAAAGATAGTTTTTTAAAGAGGATGGGCTTCCCTGGTGGTGCAGTGGTTGAGAGTCCACCTGCCGATGCAGGGGACATGGGATCGTGCCCCGGTCCGGGAAGATCCCACATGCCATGGAGCGGCTGGGCCCGTGAGCCATGGCCGCTGAGCCTGCGCGTCCGGAGACTGTGCTCCGCAACAGGAGAGGCCACAACAGTGAGAGGCCCGTGTACCGCAAAAAAAAAAAAAAAAAAAAAATCAAAGACGTGTACATCAAGGCGTATATACTTGTTGAAACTCTTTGTCAAGCAGCATCTTTATTTTTTTTATTAGATATCAGATCTGTGCCTTTCATTGTATATAAATTTTACCTCAGTTGAAAATAATTTTTTAATCTTAAAAAATTACAAATTGAGAAAACTTGTGGACATTAAAAATATTGTTAATAAAATTAAATTAAGCAATACACTGAGACTGGTGGGGCATGAAAGGGCTGGAACTAAGAATGAAGGCTTGGGAGCTGGTAAAAAACTCCTGAGGGAGTGGAATCCCCTAACAGGCCTGTCTGAAGGACTGGCCTGCAGGGTTACCTTGGTGGGAACCTGCACGGACATCGGAGAGCGACACCTTGTGGTGGTGAGGAGCAATTGCAGAAACAGCCACCATCCAGAGCTTGGGACGTCTGGGCTTTTATCCCACTGGTGTTAGCTTCCACAGAACTCCTTTGTGGGTTACATAAACCCCAAGGCCCTGGGCAGTCCAAGAGAAGGGGAAACTCCAAGAAAGAGGTAATGGGCTAATTCAGTAGTTAAAGGCTAGAGCTAGTTTTAGTTTCATTTACTTTGGAAAATGTTTAAAGACATCCTGATTGGCCACATTCATATGTATAGAAAAAAGAATGAAAGGAAATCCACTACAATGGTAACAGTTTATATTTGGGTTGAGATTATATATCATTTTTATTACCTTTTTAAAGGTTTCTGTATCTTCCAAAATTTCAACAATAATTATATATCACTTTGCTTTTTTGTTTTGACAGAAATATTTATTTTTCTCATAGAGGGTGAACAATGGTATGCTACTATAACTTTTAAATTTTTTTAAAAAGTATTTATTTGGCTGCACTGGGCCTTAGTTGCGGCATGCTAGGGATCTTTTAGTTGTGGTATGTGGGATCTAATTCCCCGACCAGGGATCAAACCCAGGCCCCCTGCACTGGGAGTGCAGGGCCTTAGCCACTGGACCACCAAGGAAGTCCCTAAATTTTTAATTTTTTTTTTTGAAGACTTAATTTTCTAGAACAGTTTTAAGTTCACAGCAAAATTAAAAGGAAGGTGCAAAGATTTCCTGTATATGCCCTGCCCTCACACATGCATAGCCTTCCCCGTTATCAACATCCCCCAACAAAGTGGTACATTTGCTACACTTGATGAACCTACACTGACATACCATAATCACCCAAAGTCCATAATTTACCTTAAGGTTCACTCATGGTGTTGTACATCCTATGAGTTTGGATGTGTCCATCATTATAGTATCACACAGAGTATTTTCTTTTTTTCTTCTTTTCTTTTTTGCTTTCAACACAAACTTTCTTTATTTAGGAAATAGATGGAATTGTTAAATTGCTGCTAGGATGGAATAAGATGCTTTTGGCCTCAAGTCGCAGAAAATATAACTAGCAGTGACTTTACAAAATAGATGCTTATCTTATATAACAGAATTCTAGAGCTAGTAAGTTTCCAGATGAGTCCAGCGACTCTGTGATGTCAAGTTCTTTCTCTCCTAATCCACCATCTGTGTTGACTTCTCACCTTCAAGCTTTTCTCCTTCACATGCCAAATGGCTACTGTAGCCTTGGGCATCCTATGACCTCAACAGGACCACTTTCAAAGCAGGAAGCCATGAGGACAAGCAACAAGAGAGCTTTCCTTCTTTGTCTCTCTCTTTACCGTTTGTCAGGCAGCATCTTTATTCTTTTTATTAGTTATCTATTTTATACATATTAGTGTATATATGTCTATCCCAATCTCCCAATTCATCCCACCACCACTCCCCCACTCCTCGATTTCCCCCGCTTGGTGTCCATAGGTTTGTCCTCTACATCTCACACAGAGTATTTTCACAGCCCTAAAAATCTTCTGTGCCCCATCTATTCATTCCTCCCTGCCCTAACTCCTGTCAACCACTGATCTGTTTATTGTCTCCATAGTTTTGTCTTTTCCAGAGTGCCATACAGTTGGAATAATACAGTATGGAGCCTTTTCAGATTGGCTTCTTTCACTTAGTAATAGGCATTTAAGGTTCCTCCACCATCAACACTGCTGTGTATTATCACACATTTTCATGACTTTATAGCTCATTTCTTTTTAGCACTGAATGATATCCCATTGTCTGGATGTGCCACAGTTTATCCATTCACCTACTGAAAGACATTTTGGTTGCTTCCAAGTTTGGGCAATTATGAATAAAGTTACTTAAACATCTGTGTGCAGGTTTTTACGTGGACCTAAGTTTTCAACTCCTTCAGGTAAATACCAAGGAGTGTGATCGCTGGATCATATGGTAAGACTATGTTTAGTTTTATAAGAAACCACCCAACTATTTTCCAAAGTAGCTGTACTATTTTGTATTCCCACCAGCAACGAATGAGAGTTCCTGTGGCTCCACATCCTCAATCATTACTTTATTTTAATACAAAAAGTTTTAAGAAGAAATAACACAAAATTCCTCAACATTTTTAGTGAAAAAAATAAATAAATGCACACACATGGTAAAATGTCAAACATTAGGAAACTATAAAATTAAAAGGAAAAAAGTCTCCCTCCTGTTTTCTAGTAACTCTTGATAGAGCTACTCACCATTCACACTTCCTTGTATATGCAACAAGAAAAATTTCTGCATGTATAGTAAATGTTTCTTTCCTTTACATTTTTTTTTTCACAAAATGTATCATATTATGTGCACAGCATTTTGCACCCTTGCTTTTTTCACCCACCTGGAGATCTTTCTATGTTAGCATATAAAGATAAATCTCATTTTTTAAAAGGCAATAGAATTCCAAGGAAAGATATTCCAAACATTATTTATCTAGGCCTCTGTCTAAAACATTAAAATTATTTCAAACTTTGTTATAAATATTCAGTAATAAACATTCTTGTATATACCTTGACATATTTTTATCATTATATCAATGGGATATATTCCTAGCAATAGAATTGTTGGTTCTCCTTCCAAAATGACTGTACCAATTTATACTACCACCAACAGTAGGAGAGTGAATTATTTTCCTCGCTGTCAACACTACTGTGTATTATCACACTTAAAAATTTTGCCAATACTATAGGAGAAAAATGGCATCTATATTTGTTTTGATTTGCATTTAAAAAATTATTAGTGGGGTTGAGTGTGCTCTCTCCCTCTCTCCCTCTTTCTCTGTGACCTGCTTATTCTTATCCTTATCCTTTACCCATTTTCCTATTGAGCTCTTGGTCTTTTTCATACTCATTTGTATAAACTCATAGTAAATTAGAAATTAACCCTTGGTTTGTCACATGCGTTACAAATATTTCCCCCACTTTGTCATTTCTTTCTGACTTCATTTACGGCCTACTATGCCTTGCAGATGTTTTTATTTAATAAATTTATTTATTTATTTTATTTTTGACTGCACTGGGTCTTCGTTGCTGCGCGCGGGGGGCTACTCTTCGTTGCGGTGCATAGGCTTCTTATTGCCGTGGCTTCTCTTGTTGTGGAGCATGGGCTCTAGAGCACAGGCACAGTAGTTGTGGTGCACAGGCTTAGTTGCTCCACGGCATGTGGGATCTTCCCGGACCAGGGCTCGAACCCATGTCCCCTGCACTGGCAGGAGGATTCTTAACCACTGTGCCATCAGGGAAATCCTTCGCAGGTGTTTTTATTTATTTATTTATTTATTTATTTTTATCAGTATGCGGGCCTCTCACTGCTGTGGCCTCTCCCGTTGTGGAGCACAGGCTCCAGACACACAAGCTCAGTGGCCATGACTCACGGGCCTAGCTGCTCCGCAGCATGTGGGATCTTCCCGGACCGGGGCATGAACCTGTGTCCCCTGCATCGGCAGGCAGACTCTCACCCACTGCGCCACCAGGGAAGCCCCGCAGGTGTTTTTAATTTTGTGTTTTCAAATTTATTTTTCTTCCTGATTCTGAGTGCATTAGTTTTATAATTTACAAAAATTCAAGTTGGTTGTGTGTGTGTAAAGCATATCAAACACACAGTAGTAAAAGTCCATTAGGGGAAAGTCTATGGCACCAAACCATTCTCTGGGGATTTCTCTACCTCCCAGGCCATGTGGCTCAGTAAATATCATAGTCGGTGGCTTCAATAATTTTGTAAAGAAGTATCTAGGAGCAGCAATCTGATTTGACAAGCCAGTTAGACTCTGAATCCTCTTTTGGGTTCCAAGTGCATTGGAAGCTTTTGCTAAAGGTCTCCAAAAAAATTTTTTTTTTCTCTTTCCAATGGTCAACTAAGTATTTTAGTGATAATTTTCTTCCTATGAACTAGCCTAGGGATACACTAGTGTGTGTAGTGTGTGATGTGTGTATAGTATGTGGCGTGGTATGTGTGTGCACGAACATGCAGGCATTTAATTTTTTTCCTTTTTTCTTCCTGTTTTTTGTAATTAGTCTTTACTTGTAATAGCTTGGGGGACACTGAAGATTATGGAGCTAGATTTCCTCTAAAACACCTCTCAAGCCACCCCTGATGCCACCCGGGCCTCTGTGTCTTGGCAAGCACCACCCCACACTGAGGCCACCTCCCGAGTCATTATGTCCAGCCCAGAGCACACTTGTGTCTCCCCAGAAACATTTTTGAATAGAGCAGTTCAGAATAGGGCATGGGAATGGGCCGGAGGTTGTAAATCCATTTTCCTTCTTGGCACCAGCGGGCTAGAAGAGCCCAGGCCAGCACAAGACAGCTGAAAAAGAGAAAAGTCAGCATCCACTGAGGGGCAACACAAGGTCCAGAGGGCCTCCCTCTGCCACACTAAATACAAACCATTCATAAAAAACAGGAAAAAGATACTGGTCTTGGGGGTAAAAAAATTCCATTCTGAAAAAGAAAAAATCCTGCTCTAGCTCTTCTTTTTACACAGGTATGTGTCATGTGATACTTAATTTCACAATTGTTCAGTAACACTTCCTTGGACTGAATTTCACCTTTCTCTCTTTAAAATAAACATTTCCCTGATCCCATTCTCTAGTTTCTCTTCCTGTCTGGGCACTCCTACGATGGAGCCCCTCTTTAGCCCTTTCTTTTTCTTTAGGCTGGTCTTACAGCATCCTACAACACTGTCCCTTTAAATGATTTTTTCCCAATCACACTTAGTGGCTAGGTTCTGTGGCCACTAAGCAACGAGACAACTAGCAAAAACGAGACACACCTTTCACACAACCAGAGCAGTCTCCCTTCTTACTCTGTCACAGAGGACAGATTAAGCAATGATGGGGGTCTTGGGTAGGGGGAGTTACTTCCTGCATCCTCAAGGCCCAAAGGCCCCTCTGCCTCACCTGCTCAGGTGTCATTGGCCCTGCTTTTTTTTTTTATTATAAATTTATTTATCTTTGGTTGCATTGGGTCTTCGTTACTGCATGGGCTTTCTCTAGTTGCAGCAAGCGTGGGCTACTCTGTTGTGGTACATGGGCTTCTCATTGCGGTGGCTTCTCTTTGTTGCGGAGCATGAGCTCTAGGCACGCGGGCCTCAGTAGTTGTGGCACGTGAGCTCAGTAGTTGTGGCTCCCGGGCTCTAGAGCGTAGGCTCAGCCATTGTGGCGCATGGGCTTAGTTGCTCCGCAGCACGTGGGATCTTCCCGGACCAGGGATCGAACCCATGTCCCCTGCAATGGCAGGCGGATTCTTAACTGCTGCGCCACCAGGGAAGTCCCCATTGGCCCTGATTTTAACTAGGTGTTACAGAAAGCAGGATCTGCCCATCCCCATCTTTTTCACCTCCATCAACTTGAGATGAGCTGGGAGCTCCCAAAAGGCCTTAAGCCGAGCATTCCTTGGGGTGAGTTTCCTTCTCGCTCAACATCTAAAGACAAGTAGTGACACATGTAGTTTCTGCCTGTCCAGTTTTTCCTAGAGGCCTTCAGTCTCCAGATTGGAGAACTCACCTTTGTGTGGGAGTAACAGTAAGGAAATCTAGGAGCCAGATCCAATCCCCTCTCCCCTGGTGGGTCCAGGGAGTGAGCATGTGATTTAGACTCAACCAACCAAATACTCTTTCCCTGGTCTGGAACCTTGAGAAGAAGGCAGGCAAACAGAGATGGCTGTAGCATCACTAGGGCTCATGGGGTGGGCAGACTGGGCTGTTTGTGCTAAGAGATTGTTGCTGTGGTTTGGGGGGCCTTACTCTCCTTTTCTTGGCCCCTAACTATTTTCAAGCCTGATACTTTACCTCCCATTTACTCTGCAAGTTCCCTGATATTCTTTCAATAAGTCCCTTTTAAGTTAGCCAGAGCTGTCCTTTGAAGCTTTTAGTCAAGAGTGCTCACTAGTAGAACGGAGCCTCTGTCATCCTTGTGGTTTGGTGGATGGAGAAAGGAATCACTTGGAGGACCAACCCTACTCACTGAACTGGGCTGTGTTTCTGGGCTTGCTTGCCACCCCAGGCTGGTCTTAGGGCACTGGCTTGGGTACCAGGACCATTATGCCAGGAATTTGGTCTTAAATGTGACTTGCTCTCTATCTAAATGTAGGGAAGTTCACACTGGCCAGGACCAACTTCTCAGAGAATCAGGCACAGGACAGAGATGGCTGGGTCCAGGATTCTCCTGTGACAAGATGGTGCCAGTTTCTTGTGGTCATGAGTTGGCTTGGGATAGAAGCAGAGAAAAATGAACTCTTAGGCTGCTGGGAAGTTTCAGCTGTATCCCAACCTCTAACCCCCTACCCCAAGCAAACAAATATTTTCCCTTTTGTGTAAATTTCCATTCCTCATGAGGATGAAAAAGTGGAGAAACAAACTTTGTTAATATAAGATCATGTCCAAGAATTATCATCCTCAATCATTTTGGAGATCTTGCTTTCTAGGAATGCTGACCACTGGAGAGGTGGTGGCTGGAAATTCTGCATCCGGGCACTCAGTGCAGACTTCTTAGGCCAGCCTGGAGGTGGGGCTGTCTGCATGTGGTCACTTTGGGCTAATAAATTAAGATGCTACCCTACCAGGGATGTAGCATTCAACAGCTGAACCTCACTTTGCATTTTTATACTTAAAGAGGTTAATTACTGAAAAATGGGTAAAATTCAAATAATCTTTAGAGTGGTGGACAGAACTTTCTAAGAGTGACACAAAACTCAGAAGCTATAAAGAGACAAGACTGACAAATCTGACGCCATAAACATGTCAAATTTCTATATTAAAAAACAGCAAAAAGCGAACAGCAAAGTGAGAAAACTAGCAGCAACTTCTATGACAAACAAAGGAATCATTTTCTTAATATACTAAGAGCTTTTACGAGTAAATGCAATTTAAAAAAAGGGAAGGAGATAGGAACAGTCAGTTCATAGAAAATGAGATTAAAATCACCAATAATCATGAAACATGTCTCAAACATTCATGAAATTTTCATGAAAATGAAATTTAAATGAAAATTAAAACAAATGTAATCATTTAATTGTGCATGCCCCCAATAATTGCTCTGTACAAAAATACACCACTGTTCTATCACAGGCCATTAAGAGTGTCTTTCTCTCTTTTCTTATATTTCTCCCTTGGGTTTCCAGGCAGTTACTCACCTGCTGTCATGGGACAGCCATTTCTTTAAAAGCGCCAACCGTGGGAACCCCACAGTAGAGGCCAATTTCCCACTCTCACCTCCCAGTGCTGACACTGACAATAAGTAACACTGGGTAAGTATTGATACTAAAATGGAGACTTCGAGCATGTGTGCTAGGGGCGGTGTCCCTGCGAGGGAGGTGATGATGGGGCGGGTTCCATGCAAGAGGAGATAGACGAAAGAATGCGAGTTCTGCTGCAGAAGAGGCGGGACAGGGCTTTCCTCCAGACCCTGAAACACCACGTGCGAAAACAAAGGGGTGTGCAAAAGCCAGGTGCAAGTGTGGATCTGCAAGCTGTGGGAGGGCCGCCGAGCTCGGCGGGAAGGGACTTCTCCCGAGCGGATTCCTTTCCTGCTCAGGGACTACTTTCGGCCGTCGAGGGGCCTGACAAAATTACTTGCCTCACAGTTAACGGCTGAAAGGGAGCTTCCATTCAACTTTCCCTTTTCATAGAGAACTATATGGAGGATTTAAAGAAGTGAAATGACCCGTCCCAGGTCACAGCTCTGGCCCACACTGGGGTCCTGACTGCCAGTCGGCAGATTTTCCTTTCTCTAGCCCTACCGCACTGCACAGGGTATCAATCCCAAACTCTGCTCCGTGCCCCGCGGTCGGAGTCTGCTCGATGGACTACACCTCCCACAATGCCTTTGGCCCAGGCTCCCTCCCTCCGCCCGGCTGGGTCCGTATCCGCCAATAGGAAAACAGAGTTTCCAGGTGCAGTTCTCGGTGGCCAATGAGCGCGGCGGAGGGCGGGCCTCTCCCGTCCATTGTTCTCGGTGCCCCTCGGGCTTGAGCCACCTTGACTCCGGAGGTGCCGGGCAGTGCCCGGGGGCGCTTTTGCGCGCGGAGCGACCGCGGGATTGGCATCTGGTCTCTGGAGAGGTGAGCCCGGAGAGCCACAGCTGGAGCCGCGCGGGCCGGGAGAGCAGCCCGAGGCAAGGGGATAACGGGCCTGGAGCCAGTGCGGGCAGCCCTGTTGGGGGAGGGGCGTCGGGGGCTCTGTCCCCGTCCCGCGGGCCCCCATTCTCCCGGTTTAGGCGCCCGGTTGGCTCAGCGACCGGACATGGACTCTTCTCCCTAGCGGTGAGCTCCGTGTACATCCAACCAGGGGGGCAGAGTTTAGACTGGAAGGCACAGTGGACGACATCCCGAGCAGCTCATTTTACAGATGGGGAAACTGAGCTTCAGAGGGGGCGCGGCTTGCCCCAGGTGAGACAGCAAATTAACTGACTAGGAACGGTTTTCCTGGGCTCCCAGTTAAGAGTTGTGTTATATCTGTGCTTCTTTTAGCCATTTGGTGAATACATATTGAGAGCTTCGGTGTTTCCACTAGCTTTTCTTTTTTGTTCTTTTTTTAAAAAGTTTTTCCTTCCCTGTTTTTTTTGTGTGTGGGGGTTATCTGAGTCTAAGATGTAGTGACGATTTTTAAAAATAACTTTTCATTGCCTTTTAGTCTTTATTTTAAATAATTTGTCATTTCATTGCTCTCAACATTTTGTAGAATTTCTGTCCAGGTTTTTTTTTTCCTTGTGTATGTGTTCATTTTTAAAAGGAATTGGGGTCATACTATGTCTATGGTTTTTTTGCCTTGCTGGTTTTGTTTTTATCCATTAATTTTCATATTATGATTATTTTAAATAATTAATGATTAATAATTATTGTCAGCATAATTTAAAAATTTTTTAAAATACATAGAGCAGAGTGCACAAATCTTAAATTTCATATGTATGCTCTTATTGCAACCATTGTTAAATCAAGATATAGAACATTTCCAGCTCCACTGGGCCCCTTCTCAGTAACGGTCCCTCAGAAGGTAGCCATTATTACATTAGCACAGTTTATTTTATTTAATTAATGAATTAATTTATTTATTTTCGGCTGCATTGGGTCTTTGTTGCTGTGCGCGGGCTTTCTCTAGTTGCTGCGAGCGGGGGCTACTTTTTGTTGCAGTGAGCGGGCTTCTCATTGCGGTGGCATCTCTTGTTGGGGAGCATGGGCTCTAGGCGCGCGGGCTTAAGTAGTTGTGGCACACGGGCTCAGTAGTTGTGTCTCTCAGGCTCTAGAGCTCAGGCTCAGTAGCTGTGGCGCACGGGCTTAGTTGCTCCGTGGCATGTGGGCTTTTCCTGGACCACGGCTCGAACCTGTGTCTCCTGCATTGGCAGGAGGATTCTTAACCAGGGAAGTCCCACATTAGCATAGTTTTTAATATATTTTACTGTATGAATGTGCCATAATTAACCATTCTCCTGCTGCTGGAATTTTAAGGTGTCAAGTTTTCTTTTTGCAATTAGAAACAATGTTATGGTTGTGTATCCTTGCAAATAAATTTCTCTTTACAAAGATGGTTATTTTAAAAAATAAATTCCTGAGGGGCCAAGGCTGGATCTAAGAGTACAAACATTTTAAAACTTCATATTTTAAAATATGGTAATAATGCAGTTGAGGTATTTCCTTCCATCCAGTGAGCATCAAAGTGTCTTGACATCTGATCCTTTGCAAATCCTTGAGAGGTCCCCTTCAGATAAGAAGAATAGGTGTTATTATCTCTACTTATTAGGTGGTCAGTGAGGTTGTGTGACTGAGTTGTATGTTAGGTCAAGGTCACTCTGCAGCAAGTCTGAACTGACTTAGGGCAGGATAACTCAGTCCTGGGTTCTTGCGAGGACTTTGAATTTCTGTTATTCATGCTTTGGTCTTTTGGAAAGAAAAATACTCTATTTTTTGTGCTTGTGATTCTTCTTAACTTCTCTTGCCATAGAGATGTTTTCAGGAATAAGCCATTTTTCCTTTAAGAGGGACAGGAAACTTCTGTTGATTTGCGGATGTAAGAATTATTTGGTGGCCTGACCTGGGCTGCTGTGAGTTAGATTGTTTTAGGACAGTTTACTTATTGATTCTAGTTCTCTTTCTCATTCTTAGCCAGACTCCTTGTTGAAATTTGAGGAGGGTGCTGTCTTCTCAGAGAGCCTGGCTGGAGAAGACTGAAGGTCAAGGTTAGAAGCCTGAGTGATTCCCCCCAGAACGTGGATGATGGCCTCGGAGGTGCCGAGAGTAACCACTCCCCTGAGCCCCTTAGTCCGTGTCCCTCAAGAGGAAGATGACCAGGAAGAGGAGGTCGCCACCATGATCCTGGAAGACGACTCCTGGGTGCAGGAAGCTGTGCTGCAGGAGGATGGCCCTGAGTCGGAGCCCTTTCCCCAGAGCGCCGGCAAGGGCAGCCCCCATGAGGAGGTGGCCGGAGGGCCACAGGGTGCCCTTGGCCGTCTTCGAGAGCTCTGCCGGCGCTGGCTGAGGCCAGAGGTGCACACCAAGGAGCAAATGCTGACCGTGCTGCCAAGGGAAATTCAGGCCTGGCTGCAAGAGCATCGGCCCGAGAGCAGCGAGGAGGCGGTGGCCCTGGTGGAAGATTTGACCCAGACCCTTCGGGACAGTGGTGAGATGCAGAACCTCATAGGGAGAGGGTGGGAGCAGCCCTCTGAGATGGAAGAGTGTGGTGTTTGCAGAGGAGGAGAAGGTGGTATCCAGGACTGAGTTCGGGTCAGCCCCATCCCTCTACTCTGTCTGCAGGTGATCAGCACATTGTCACCCCAAAATGCCCTGGTTGTGTGCAGTGACAGTTCCAGAATTTCAGTATAAGAGGGGCTTAGAGGACTATTCTCAGAGCCAGATTTACGTAGTTAGCACAATTTTTTTGTGTATGGTTGGAGCGGTTGGGAAGCTGATGGAGGTTATGGGATGAGGGGCTGAAGACCCCCATAAACCACCCCTTGGCACTTT
Organism: Phocoena sinus; assembly: GCF_008692025.1. NCBI lineage: Eukaryota > Metazoa > Chordata > Mammalia > Artiodactyla > Phocoenidae > Phocoena > Phocoena sinus. Next base: position 36,960,261 of record NC_045764.1, on the reverse strand, counting down.
CACCCACTTGTGCAATAAACTTCCAAATATTTAAGTTCCAGCAGTTAGAAAAACCAAATCCTGTTTTGAAAAAGTGATTATTTTTGTGAAATCAAGGTGAATGACGAGTAAGCCAGCTAAAGCCAGCTAATAACTAGGGACTTATCTGTGGTATAAAGTCATCCCAGGCTCTTAAAAGAGTAATTCCAAACCTGAGCTTTTTGCAACAGTTAATTTATTTGTCTCTTGTGTTATTAATACGTTGTGGGACCCATGCACGCCGTTCAACCACTCTGCCTCCATTCTGGTCTTCAGTTGTAAACGGGACTGCCTTGCTTACCAGATATTTACTTCAGATCTACCTGTGCCCCTAGGACTGTTTCAGGACCCCTGGGAACCAATGGCTGCCTCTGTGAGGATGTTCAGGGAACGGAGTGGGGAGAGGAGAGGAGAGGAGAGGTCAGAGAAGGCTTCACAGAGGATGTGACACTTGAGCAGGAGTTGAGCTGGAGGGGGGTTTGGAAAGGCGCAGGGCAGGGGGAGGGTGTGGCATCCCAATGGAGCTGAGGCTCAGAAGGGTGGACCCGTGTGGGATCGGTGGGATGACCATATAAGGAAGGCTGGCTGATTTGGAGTGGAAAGTGTGTTTTTAGGAAGGGGTAGGAAGGAGGGTCTGGGGGAAGGGTGGGTGAGGTTTAGACCAAATGTCTTTGGCCTCAGCAAATTCTAAACTAGGGCCCCAGGGGCATGGGAGGAAGCTGAGCTTAGCAACAGGATGCAGGTTTGATTACAGGAGGGAGAGGCCGGAGGGAAGAGAGCAGCCAGGAAGCTGTCTGGATGCTGGATGGGCAGTGATAGGGGTGGGTCCAAGGTGGGGACTGCAGGGGAAGAGGAGGAGACTGGATGCATGTGAGAAAGAACTAATAGTAACCCTAGCCAGCACTGATGGATCCTTTTTGTGGGCCAGCCGGCGTGCCTAGCATCTGATATGCAAAACTCACATAAACTCTCAGAGAGCCTGGCTGGAGAAGACTGAAGGTCAAGGTTACAAGCCTGAGTGATTCCCCCAAGAACGTGGATGATGGCCTCGGAGGTGCTGAGAGGAACCACTCCCCTGAGCCCCTTAGTCCAGGTCCCTCAAGAGGAAGATGACCAGGAGGAGGAGGTCGCCGTCATGATCCTGGAAGACGACTCCTGGGTGCAGGAAGCTGTGCTGCAGCTTGGAGACAAGCGGAATTATCATCACAAGCGGAATTATCATCACCGGGGAAGATAAGTGACTCCCTTAAGGTCTCGCAGCTAGTACGAGGCTGAACCAGGATGCCAGCTCAGGGGTCTGAGGACGTGGCTAATGTTCTTAAGCATTTCGTCACATCTGATGCAAAGTCATAGTTGCCGGTGGGATGTTGGAAAGAGGGGCTGCAGATGAGTAAGACAAAGGTGACTAACTCAGAGGCATCTAGTCTAGAGGATTCAGAAGGCTGGAAAGGGAAGGTGGTTTGGGGACAGAGTTGTAACAATGCCCAGGGACTTCGGAGATGTGAGTATAAAGCTGTCCTTTGGAGAAAAGGGTGGTCATGGAGGGCCACCTGTGAGCCCAGGCCTTCACTGAGCACCTCACATGTCCATCTTGCTGATAATCCCATGAGGTGGGTGGAACTGTCATTTTACAGATGAGGAAATGGAAGTTCAACAAGGTCAAGCTCTTCCTTGAGGTCACACAGCTGGTTAGTGATGGAGCCGGCATTGAAACTCCAGTCTGTTTGCTTCTACGTGTGTTTGGTAGATCCCAGGTTTTATTTGAAGCAAAATACCTGATTTTCTTTGGCCCTGAAAAATAGCTTTTAATTTTACTCTTCCTACTTAAAAAAGCAAAAGCCTCTCATCCTGTTTAAAAACCTGTTTACTATGTAACAAGTTTGTGATGAACCTCAGGCTCTTCAATGAGATGCTAAAGAGAGGCCAGAGGGGTGGAAGGCTGAGGAGAAACCTCTGGGGTTACTGTTCAGTTGGGGAAGTCACAAAGCAGGGCGTCAAGTCTCATCAGGTGTCTCTGAGGCAATGACAGGCTCCCACTGTGACAGCCCTCCCCACCTGGCTTGCTGGAGAGGCTTTGTGCCTTTCATCTTTCACGGAACATCCCAGATGGGGAATGTCCCAGACTGAATGGGCTTGTCAGTGCTCTCATTTCTGCCATTGAGATCGTCTTTGTTGGTTTTCATTTGTCTAACACATGCTCCTGACCTGCCTTATGATTACTCAGAGGAACCTCTGCAGTGATCTCCATCCCTTCTCAAACATTTACTCAACATAAGACCACTTGATCTCTAGTCTGTTTGTCCAGCTCGGGACCTTTGGTCACATTTACCCAGCACATTTTCAAGGCCTGGTTAGACAGTGGTTGTTTAATATTTGACTAGCAGGCACCTCTAGGTGTTCACAGTTAAAATATCTTAAAATTCCAGTTGAGATTGGACCTATATTAATAGTTTAAGTGGTAAAGCTCATCTCTCTTTGTGTTTCCCAAGGGCATTTTGATCCCCATACCCAGCCCTATTTCAGGCTCTTGGTATTTCACCTGAACTCTCGCAGCAGCCTCCAAAGGGAACCTGCCTTCAGCCTCTTTCCCCTGCTCCACTCCTACCTGAGTGATCGGGCACTCTCCTGCTTAAAAATCTTCTTGAGTTCCCCAGTGTCTCCAAATCAACCATGACCTCTTTGTTCTGCTTGCAGCCCCGTGGCCCTGTGTGACCTGGCCCAGGTGCCCATGGCTGGTCCTCCTCTGATCCCCTTGCCACAGCTCTTGCTTCATTCAGACCAGATCTTGATGTTTCTTGAACATAATCTGTACTTGCTGGCATTCACCTGTGCTGCTGAGTTTTGACTTGGAGTGGCCTTGTCCATCCCTGTGTGATAAAATCCTGGTCTTCCTTTGAGTGCACACCTTTGGAGACCTGCTCCATAAAGCTGTCCTTACTTCCGGCCCCTGTTTCCTGTCCCCAGTTCAACCCGCCTGAGAGCATCTCTGATCACCTCTGCTAGAAGTCATCTCCCCCAGAATATTTGGATTCTCCTCCTCTCTTGGCTTTGTATCGTATTCTGTCTTGTTTTCTATTTGTATGAATACTCATTTTATTTCTTCTAGGAACCTATAAAATCCCCAAAGTCAAGGAACCTATCTTTTTCTTAACCTTTTTCTTTTTTTTTTTTTTTAAGCTCTCACAGTACCCAGCACAGTGCCCTGTACGTAGTGGGGACCCAGTAAGTATTTTCGGGATGAGGAAATGAATCCTTCCAGCCTCCCTGCAGGTGTGGAGAAGCTCACCTGCTGGGTCCATGAAAGAGGCAGATAGCTGCTTCCTTCCAGGCTTATCTGCCTCTCCTTGAGAAAGCCAAGCTAAGTTTTGTTTTAAAACAAAATGGGCTCAGGACTTCCCTGGCGGTCCAGTGGTTGGGACTTCGCCTTCCAATGCAGGGGGTGCAGGTTCAGTCCCTGGTTGGGGAGCTAAGATCCCACATGCCTCATGGCCAAAAAACCAAAACACAAAACAGGAGCGATACTGTAACAAATTCAAAGACTTTGAAAATGGTCAATATCAAAAAATATCTTAAAAAAAAAAAAAAAGGTCAAGCCCAAAGTTGGCAGAACGTAGCCAGGTATATTTCCAAATCTAGAAAGGGAGACTAGGTAGGACTGCAGCTTAGACATGGGAGAATTCTTAGGCCGGTAGGCAAGTCAAGCAGCTTAGTCCGGCAAGAGAGCACCTACTCTTAGGTTTTCGTTCTTGGAAGCTCTGTATTAATCCTTTGTTTATATTCAGCAAACTCAGTGAATATTATCATATTTATGCTGTTAACAAAGATGTTTATAAACATAGAGAACATGTTTCTGAGTATGGAGGTGGGTGCTATTGCCATTTCTCAAATTCCAGAGGCTCAAGGATATCTCCCTTCATGGCCTGAGAATAAACCAGTAGGTGGCCTTTCTCACCTGTTGTTATCCAGCCAAACTGGTAGGAGTAGTCCATGGGACTGGCAGCATTTACTTGAAGGGACAAACTTTGGATTTGGAAACCTAAGGTATGGTGAATCCACACCTCAGGGAGGACAGTTGCCTGGAGGTCTCTTGCACCGGGGAGCTGGTCTTGGATGTGGCCACCAGCACACAAATGCCAGAGAAAATGAAACTGTTGTGGGCTGGACGTGGAAGCCACAGTAGGGCATCACTGGTCCTGTGGAGACCATCCATCCAGTGATGTGCTCTTTCTTTTTATTTTTTAAAAAATAAATTTATTTATTTGTTTTTGGCTGTGTTGGTTCTTCCTTGCTGTGTATGGAGTTTCCCTAGTTGTGGCGAGCAGGGGCTACTCTTCGTTGCGGTGCATGAGCTCTAGGCGCGCAGGCTTCAGTAGGTGTGGCTCGCGGGCTCTAGAGCGCAGGCTCAGTAGTTGTGGCGCACGGGCTTAGTTGCTCCGCGGCATGTGGGATCTTCCCGGACCAGGGCTCGAACCCGTGTCCCCTGCATTGGCAGGCAGATTCTTAACCACTGCACCACCAGGGAATTCCTGCACTCTTTCTTTTTAGATAAGATTGGCCCACATGGTTCACACCTGGCAGCTGTGTTTTTAGCCTGTTTCACAGGCCTGTTGAAAGACCATTTATGAAAAGCACTAGTTACCTGTGTTGCGGGTTACAAATTACTGATGTAAAACCCAATACACTTCCATTTTTTTCCTGGTGACTTGGAGAATGAGAACCCCAATTTTCCAGGGCAATCTTGAGTATTTGTCCTTGTAAAGCATCAAAATGTCTCAAATTCCAATAGCTGGCAGCCAAACCATACCTCTCAGAATGTCTCACATCGGTCTGTAAGAGGCCTGGGCCCTGGGGCCAGAAGTCGTTTCTCAAATTGTATGGCCTCATTTTCGGTTCAGAAAGTATAGTCACTAGAGTTGAGACAGCTTGTCCTTGAACTGTTCTCTAATTGCTCTACCCACCCTCATCTCACTTTCTGTATGAAGTAAGGGGAAAAATACCTTTAGAGCCCGGAGACCAGTGGACTCATGCCACAGCGGCCTCCCCAAGATAACCCCAGACCAGTGTGGTTGCAGCATCAGGCTGAAAGGGGAAATGCTCCTCTCCTAACAGATTCTTTTTTTTTTTTTTTTTTTTTTTTGGCCAAATAGCACGGCTTGCAGGATCTTAGTTACCCAACCAGGGATCGAACCCAAGCCCCCTGCAGTGGAAGCTCGGAGTCTTAACCACTGGACCGCCAGGGAAGTCCCTTACAGATTCATTTTATCTCATAGAAGCTCCACCACCCAAAAAAGAAACTGCTGCCATCAGAGGGGAGCAAAGGGGAAATTATGGGGCTCAAAATTGATAGACTCGTGACATATAAATCCTCTGACCATTAGTGTGGGGTCCCTGTGCCATCAGCATCATCTGGGAGTGTGTTAAAAATGAAATCCCCGGGCCTCCCTTCAGACCTACTGAACCGGAAACTCTGGGGGCGGCGTCCAGCACGTGGGTTTAACAAGCCCTCCAGGTGATCCTGATTCAGCCACCAGTTTGAGAACCACTGTGCTAGGCCTATGGTTCTCAGACTTCTCATTGGGGTCCTGGAACCCACTCCAGGGATTCTGATTTTCTGATTTAGTTGGCACGGGGTGTGGCCCAGGCAAGGGAGTTTTGAAAGCTTACCAGGTGGTTCTAAGGTGCAGTGAAGTTTAAAAACCACTGCTCTAGAGCCTTGTTACTCAGAATGTGGTCCATGCACCAAAAACAGGTGTCACCTGGGAGCTTGCTAGAAAGGCATATACCTCGGTCTCAGCCTAGCCCCACTGGAGCAGAATCTGCATTTACCAAGATCTCCAGGTGATTTCATATGCACTGTGAAGTTCGAGAAGCACTCCTCTAGACTAGTCAGGAATGGAGATTATCAACTTCAAACCTACTCTTGTCCAACAGGTGAGCTGAGAGTCACAGCTGACCTCTCCAGCCATCCTCAGCATCACACCTGGCTTTTGGTGGGCACAGGCAGCAGCTTACCTATTTTGAGCTTGCTGGCCCAGCAAAAATGCTCCCTTGGTGACAGCAAATGAACAAATACTTCCATTTTTGTTAATAAGGGGAGTGAAGAGTGGTGCAGGGTTGTAAAGGTATATGTCTTTTTAAAGCCACAATTCTCAGTTTCAAGACAAAAACACTTTCAATTCACTTAAATATTTGAAGTGTATACTATACAGAACTCTTAGAGAGATGTAACATTATAACCGTAACTGTTTGGCAATCATTCATTTAAACCAATAACATCTCCTTGCTGTTTTTACCAGCGCTTTGTCTTTCAGGCAGTCAGAGTTCAGGGGGAACAACGGTCCAGTCACTCAGGCACTATCAGGTTCCCTCCAGTCTTGCCAGGGCAGCGCCCCGATAGGGAGAGCCCCACTTGGACATCAACTGTATCAGAATTACAGACCCACTTCTGCATTTTAGACCAGTGGCTCTGACCATGGTGTTGAGACACAGCGGTATGTCACAATCAGGGGGGAAGGACCTTACAAGAATTCTGAGCTTAACACACATTAAAGCACCAAAGTTTGTGACGAGTTATGTCATTGTTATAGATAAATTACAGCAAATTCAGGCTTATCCCCATATTGACAGCAATTTTTCTTACACTTATTCTGGTACGCTTTCTAGCATGGGAGAGAAAGCAGAGGCCTCTGGCCAGGCAGGAGGACACACGTGTCTCTGTGCATTCCATGGGAATGTGCTGTGCATGTGAGTCTAGAGCCCATGTCAAGGGCAGGAAAATACAAGATCCATTGATTTAGACCGAGCTGCAATTGTCTAGTAACCAGTAAGGGCCCTATGGCAATTCAGGAATCGTTCAGTGGATGCACCGTTCAGTAGATGGACTGTTCAGTGGATGGTGTTTGGACAGTGTTCTGACCCTTTTGAAAAAACTAAAACTGGATCTCTACTTCACAAGTTACACAGAAATCAATTCCAGATGAGTTATAGATCTATACTGTAAAAGATCTGGAATCAGCTATAGGAGAGTATTTTTGTAATCTTGCAGTGGGGTGGGACTTCTTAATCTTAAACAAGACAGAAATCGTCGAAGCTAAATTGAACTCATGGAAACAGAAAAAGTCTTTTATATGAAAAAGATACTGTGGGGACTTCCCTGGTGGTGCAGTGGTTAAGAATCCACCTGCCAATGCAAGGGACACGGGTTCGAGCCCTGGTCCGGGAAGATCCCACATGCCACGGAGCAACTAAGCCCGTGCGCCACAACTACTGAACCTGCGCTCTAGAGCCCGTGAGCCACAACTACTGAGACTGCATGCTACAGCTACTGAAGCCCGCATGCCTAGAGCCTGTGCTCCACAGCAAGAGAAGCCACCACAATGAGAAGCTCGAACACCGCAACGAAGAGTAGCTCCTGCTCGCCGCAACTAGAGAAAGCATGTGTGCAGCAACGAAAACCCAACACAGCCATAAATAAATAAATAAGGTACTATGAACAAAGTTCAACAAAAATGCACAGACTGGGAGGAGGTGTCTGCAACAAAGTCTGCAGTGTAGCAGATAAGAGTCAAAATCTTGCTCTGTAAGAGCATCTACAAGTCATAAGAAATTGTCAACCCAGTAGAATAGAAGGTAAAAGATATGATCCTGCAATTTAGAAATGAATAAAAACAAATTATATCCATATGAAAAGATTTTCAACCTTACAAATTACCAGGGAAATACCCATTAAAGCAAGATACTATTCTTTTGCCTGTTAGGCCATCAGAAATTGAATAGTGTTTCTAAGAATTCTCTGCCTTTTTGAGCATTAACTGCATCTTTTAAAATTAATTCCAGAATTTTTCTAGTAAGTAATGTATCAACTTTTTTTTTTTTTTTTTTTTTTTTTTTTTGTGGTACGCGGGCCTCTCACTGTTGTGGCCTCTCCCATTGCGGGGCACAGGCTCTGGATGCACAGGCTCAGTGGCCATGGCTCACGGGCCCAGCCACTCTGCGGTATGTGGGATCCTCCCGGACTGGGGCATGAACCCATGTCCCCAGCATTGGAAGGTGGACTCTCAACCACTGTGCCACCAGGGAAGCCCTGTATCAACTGTTTTAAATTTGGTAAGAGTACATAAAATGATATATAAAAGCCATATTCTTTTTTCTTGTTATGGTGGTAAAATATATAACATAAAATTACCATTTTAACCATTTCTAGGTGTACAGTTCAGTGGCATTAAGTACGTTCACATTGTTGTGCAACCGTCACCACCATCCATCTCCAGAAATTTTTCCTCTTCCCAAACTGAAACTCCATACCCATTAACAGTAATTCCGGGCTTCCCTGGTGGCACAGTGGTTAAGGATCCGCCTGCCAATGCAGGGGACACGGGTTCGATTCCTGGTCCAGGAAGATCCCACATGCCGCAGAGCAGCTAAGCCCGTGCACCACAACTGCTGAAGCCCGCGTGCCTAGAGCCCGTGCTCCGCGACAAGAGAAGCCACTGCAATGAGAAGCCCGTGCACTGCAACAAAGAGCCCCTGCTCACTGCAACTAGAGAAAGACCGCGCGCAGCAACGAGGATCCAACGCAGCCAAATATGACTAACTAAATAACTAAATAAAATCTATTTAAAAAAAAAACCCCACTAACTCCCCTTCTCTCCCCACAACCCCTGGCAACCACCATTCTGCTTTCTGTCTCTATGAATTTGCTCTAGTAGTTTCGGGGGAGATCAAAACATTTAGAAAATGAGACCCCCTTCTCTCCTGTTTCCTTAATGCCTGACTCATCTCTGAGTTTTCTCTGCTGGAGATCTGGCCGTCCAACCGCTTGCTCACAAGCCTGCTTCCTCAGAAGCCTGCCTCCCCGTATCCAGTCTCATCCACAAAATATGTTCATTTTGAAATAGCAAACACTTTCTACTGGTGAAGTTCTTTTTTAAAGAAAATTCCCAGCTCCTACCATCTCATCCCACCTCTACTCTTTAATATGTTGATGACATTATTCCCCTTTTATCTGACCACATCAGCTTCTGAGTTTTCACTTTCTTAATTGACCACCCACAGAAAAAGAGACTTGCCCGCAGTTGACTTAATTTCACCAGTGTCACCGTTTCTTGAGGAGGAGCTTGGGAGGAACCAGGATCCCTCATCCTTCCCAGCTCAGTGATTTTTTTTTTTTCCCATTTGGAGGCCCTTGTTAAGTCAGATCGCCCGAAGGGTGCTCTTTTCTGTCCTTTAGAAAGGCTCCCGTGCCTCTGTGTTATCAGAGACCAACCTTAAAAGAACTCTCAGCCTTCCTTTGGCCTTCCCTGGAGTATAACAGTCTTGAGTCTTTGTCTACGTAAAGGAGGATAGGACTGGTCCTTAAGCAGCAGACAGTGAGGGGGTTATTGGGTCAGGATGCTGCTCAGATGGGCCTCTGCAGTGAGGTGGCAGAGGAAGATAATCACACAAATTAAGCATCATGTCTAAAGGCTCCCAGATTTTAAAGGAATTCTCTCATATTCTTGTCTAATAGTTCAGTACTCATTTTTTTCCCTTTAAATCTTTGATCTATTTGAGATTTGTCCTAGTATGGGTCCAACTGAAATTTTTCCATTTGACTTAACTGGTTGTTCCCAGCATCATGAATGCTGGTGTCTTTTGGATGTGGTGTCTTTTCTCCATGGATTTGAGAGGCTACCCTTATATTCAACATATGTTAAATTCCCATGGTCATAGAGATTATTTTTTTCTGTTCCACTGGTCTGTCTATCCATGAGCCACCTGAATTAAGTTCCGAATTCACATGTATTAAATTCTGGACTCACATGTCTACTGAGTCTATTTCTGGAGGTTTGGTTTTGTTTCATTGGTCTGATTGTCTATTAATGTTTTAATTAGAGTAAGTCCCCTACATACAAACAAGTTCTGTTCCGAGAGCATGTGCGTAAGTCCAGTTTGTTCATTAAGTCCAACAAAGTTAGCCTAGGTACCCAGCTAACACAATCGGCTATGTGGTATTGTACTGTAACAGGTTTATAATACTTTTCACACAAATACTACATAACAAACACAAAAAATAAAACATTTTTAATTTGAAAGTACAGTACCTTGAAAAGTACAGTAGTAGAGTACAACAGCTGGCATCCAGGGGCACGTTCATGTCTTTGAAAGTTCGTAACTTGAAGGTTCGTATGTAGGGGACTTACTGTATTGAGATTTTATGTTTTAACATTTGACAGAGATAGTTGCCCCCTGCCTTACTCCGCTCATTTCAGTCAGTAATCTTATCTACAATAATGTTTATTTTTGTACTGTTAAAGACTCTTATACTTCAGTTACATGATTTGCCAGTTTTAAATGATAACCTTTGAACTCCCAGGTATACAGATGAGGCAGTTAATGAATATATCCTATATCCCAGTTTCTTCCCCACAACCCCAATTTTGGTTAGCGTGTCATTTCTACGTGTCTGTGTAACATTTACATTCTCTTTTTTCACTCTAATTGCCACAGTAGTTTCAGACGTTGTTGTAAAGTTAAATGTATCTGTTCAGCCCCAGTCCTTTTGCTCTAGCATTGCCCTTGTCTCGTGGTTGACCGAAATTCATCTCCCAATAGTTTCCTCAAGAAGGGTCATAGGAACAATATTCTGTGAACTTGTGTATATTCAAAGCTGTTGGCCTGTAAACTTTATGCTTGAAGGACAGTTTTGTTGAACGTAAAATCCTTGACATCCGTTTTCTTTGCTTGCATGTCTTGTAGCTCTTGCTGTATGATCTGCAGGGATTGAATGTTACCGGAGAGAAATTTGAGACTGGTTGATTTTCTTCCCCCATATAAGTGATTCGATCTTTTTACCTTGTTGTCCCCTGTCTCATTAGTAACCACCCTGGGTTAGTTTTCCTTGGCACACAGTGTACCTTTCGAGGGTTCCTCTATCTTTTTTTTTTTTTTAATGTATTTAATTTTTTGACCACGGGGTACATGGGATCTTAGTTCCCCAACCAGAGCTCGAACCTGCGCCCCCTGCATTGGAAGTGTAGAGTCTTAACCACTGGACCACCAGGGAAGTCCCATCAAGGGTTCTTCTATCTTTATAGATTATACTTGAAGGATTTGTTTTATTCCTTTGGCTTAGTTTCCTTTTTTGAGAACTCTAGTTATATATTTATTGATTCTCCTTTTATCTCACTTTGGTTTCTGTCATTCTCTTTAATCTTTTTTTTTGAACTTTATTTTTTTTTATACAGCAGGTTCTTATTAGTTATCTATTTTATACATATCAGTGTATACATGTCAATCCCAATTGCCCAATTCATCCCACCACCACCACCCCGCCCCGCTTTCCCCCCTTGGTCTTTAATCTTTCTAACTTCTTTCTTTGTTTCCATCTCACTTCAATTCTCCCTTTCCCTTCCTGTGCTTTCCAAGGTGCCTATTTTCTGTTGAGTTCCTCCCCGTTTTGTCTTCATTTCTCTGCATTTTTTTCCCTTCTTCCCAGCTCACATTTCCTCTCTTCCTGTTGTCTCTTCTCAACTTCTACTTTGTGGTCTTCCTTCACAGAGGCAGTTGCTTCACTTAACATTTTTTAGGGATGAAAAATGGTCATTTTTCTCAATAACAGTAATTCCTGTGATTCACTTGGGAGAGTCAAGGCTCTCTCTGCTGCTTTACAGAAACAGAAAGCTTCCTGCACACACAGCTCATCTGTGTGATTCTGTATAATTGTAGCCTCACCTCCCTTGCTTCTCCGAACCAAAGAAGCCAGGCCTGCTCACCCCAGTTCCCAAATGTACCGATGCACTTGAGGGTGAGTCCCTGACCCTCAGGAAGTGATTTTCTGCCTGAGCTTTTTGAGACACTGCCCCCAAGAGCACCCCCCCACCTCCTGCTTTCCATGCTTGTTCTCTTCACTTTTTCCCTCCTTGGCTTCTGCCCGGTCTCTGCTGTTTTTGGAAGCCCTTACATGTATTTTGTTGTCTGCAAATTGATCTCCCTCCTGATCTCACTGAAAATGAAATCTGAGTTTTTGTTTTTCCTGTTGCTTCTGAGCTCAGCCTGGAACATACCAGTTCTGATTTTAGGGCAATGAAAAACCTTATTAACTACTGTCCCTATTTGGAAGAGAACAACTACAAAGGTCATCACAAAAGGGTTTTGGGTCATGTTAGCTTGAAGATAATGAATCAGGGCCTCAGCCTGACGGTTCTTATAGAAGAGATAATAGCAGAGCTCTGTGATAGAAACTTGCAAAAGAGCAGTCTTGCAGGATGTTGAGGAAGCACAGAATTTCTGGCCCTAGCCAGGCGGGAGCTTGCATGGTGCCCCTCATTCCTGTATCCATCCCCTGGAGATCTGGGGGAGGGGGGCCCGAGGGCAATTATAGGAGTCCACAGATTACCAGCAGCATGTATGTCAGTGTGAGCATGAAATGTAATTATATGCTTAATTGCAAGTTTAAGTAGATCTTATTTTGACTAAAGACATGAGTGGAACCTAGGTTCAACCTGAGAGATGTAGGCCACATTGTATCATGTTCATATACGGAAATTTACATTAACTTATAGAGACTAATAATCACTGAATTGAGCATCTAACCTTAAACAGTTTATCAGCATTAACAATGGAAATGTCACTAGGACTTTGTGTAATTATTTTGCTAATTGTCTTCCTTGCTATGAATGGAACTACTTTCTTATGAGGTCTGATGTGTGATGTTAGGTCTTAGTAATAATCAGGCTATCACCTTTATCAGTAAAAGCATTGACTGACTTCTGTATACTCTATAGAATTTTTTAAAAGGGTTGAAGATACCTTACAGAAATAGACCACAAAGGAATTATAGTAAAGAAGAAAATATTGGGAAGGAAAAAATGAAAGAACACAAGTTGCATGCTGTAAAAACATCCAGTATTCCTGCTCTGGGCTTTTGGCTCCAAGCTTCCAAGCAGGCAAGGCAGAGAGGGAGCCACAGTCAGGGGCGTGAGGCAGACACAGATCACTCAGAAGAGAAGCTCCTTTTGATACTTCCATCAGAGAGAAGTTTCCTCCTCTGGCCGATCAAGAGGATATTGTGTGGTATAAACAATGTCGTCAACAACTTCCTGGCAGCATTAATGTTCCTGACAGCTGCTGACTTAAAAAAATGCACAATGTGAGAGTTGAGGGTTAAGTTTTATTTGGGAGAAAATGAGAACTATAACTCGGGAGACAGCATCTCAGGTAGCTCTGAGAAACTGCTCCAAAGACGTAATGGGGGAGGTCAGCATATATGTGATTTTGGTGAAGGGGGAGTATACACAATCAAGCACATATTTTTTTGCAGAAGGTTTCTGCTAGTCTCGTGAAGGTTACTGCTAATCGCGAGGAGCAGACGTCACCATGAAGGAATTGAGTGCTTTTCTAGATACGAGGAGATGCAAGAATTGGGCTCATAAAATGGTCTCCTGAAAATATTAACTATCTGAAGACCTGCTCTGCCAGTTTTTCCCAGAGCACGGAGGGCCTCCTGTCTGCTCTCCACCCTGAACTCCTTTCAGGGGGAGTTGAAAGTCAGCAGCTGCAGCAGCATGTGATTTAGTCCTTGTAGAGGTAGATGGCAAGTGCCAGTATGTAGCTGACACAGCCATTAATTTCTTTCTTTTTTTTTTTTAAATATTGATTAACAATGTAATGTTAGTTGATAGAAGTTCATTTCTTTCTAATTTTTTACTTTTTGGCTGTGCTGTGCGGCATGCGGGATCTTAGTTCCCCGACCAGGGATCGAACCCGTGCCCCCTGCAGTGGCAGCACGGACTCTTAAGCACTGGACCACCAGGGAAGTCTGTGATTAATTTCTAATGACCCTTCTTAGAGTGTTCATCAGTGTCAGCCAGAGTCATTAAACCAACACACAGTTCAGTGAACACAGTTCTGCCAATGTCAGAGCAGTGTGATCCAGGCCCACAGCTCTGCTGGCTTAATCCTGGGATAGACTTTAGAGTCTCTCATTTGAGGAAGGGAATGCATGTTCTTCCAGCAGTCCTCCCTCATGATTTGTTTCACCCAAACGTTTGATAAGTATTGGGCAGTAGTTTGGCAAGTTTCTGGAAGGTAGATATTTTGTATTACCGATAGGAGATCTATCTGTAGACTCTCACTGCAGGTAAATTTGAGGGCTCTTTTTTTTTTTTTTTTTTGGCTGCGTAGCATGTGGGATCTTAGTTCCCTGACTAGGGATCAAACCTGTGCCCCTATAGTGGAAGTGCGGAGTCCTAACCACTGGACCGCCAGGGAAGTCCCCAAATTTGAGGGCTCTTTTAACTGCCCACTTACTTGTTTCCAGTCATGTGTATAGACACCTAGAGTCCTTGTTGCTGGTGCCCTGTTACCTTGTCTGTGTCTTACTTAAATGTCAACTAATAAGATTATAAGCATCAGACATTTTAATGCACAGAATTATTATATAAGCTCCATTTGAAAGGAGACTGAGCTTTAGGGGAATATCTGTGGTACCAATAAGAAACTCATTCATTCATTCATCAAATTTAATAGAGCACCTACTAAGCATTGAGCACCATGGTGAGTATCGGGGACTGTGTACCCTGTTGCTTTCCTTTGATCAGGAATTTGAAAATTCCCACCTGATCTCATTTCCCAGTGGAGAAACACATAGAGACCTGGAACCCACATCTTTAAGACTTAGAAATTCTGGGTGATCACCATAAAGATATGAGACCTGGCAACTGGATAACCAGTTAGAAGGAAATAAACCTGTCTTTTTTTTTTTAAGTTTTGAGGGTTCTCTAGCGTTTTTATTTTCACTCGAAGTTTAATTCATTTGAAATTTCCCCTTTGGTTTTCTTTTCTCATCATTATAGGAAATTGAGTACAAATTGTACAATTTTCTTCATTGTTTCAGATTTTGAGATCCAGAGTGAAAATGGGGAGAACTCTAACCAAGACATATTTGAGGATGTTGAATCACATGAAATGTTCTCCGAAATGCCTGAAGGGGAAGGCATTCCACAATCTGACTGGGAAAGTGACTTGGAGAGAGACTGCAGCTCCCGGGGACCCCGGGGAAACACCCCGGGGGAGGACCATGGGGAGGTGCCACCCCAGAGCAGGGAAGTTGGACAGCTCATAGGCCTTCAGGGCACCTACCTGGGTGAGAAGCCCTATGAGTGTCCCCAGTGTGGGAAAACCTTCAGCCGGAAATCCCACCTCATCACGCACGAGCGGACCCACACAGGAGAGAAATACTACAAATGCGACGAGTGTGGAAAAAGCTTTAGTGATGGTTCCAACTTCAGTAGACACCAAACTACTCACACTGGGGAGAAACCTTATAAGTGCAGGGACTGTGGGAAAAGCTTCAGCCGGAGTGCAAACCTCATAACCCACCAGAGGATCCACACGGGAGAGAAACCCTTCCAGTGTGCCGAGTGCGGTAAGAGTTTCAGCAGGAGCCCCAACCTCATCGCCCATCAGCGGACTCACACAGGGGAGAAACCGTACTCGTGCCCCGAGTGTGGCAAGAGCTTTGGAAACCGGTCCAGCCTGAACACGCATCAGGGGATCCACACGGGAGAGAAGCCCTACGAATGTAAAGAATGCGGCGAAAGCTTTAGTTACAACTCCAACCTCATCAGGCACCAGAGGATCCACACAGGAGAGAAGCCGTACAAGTGCCCCGACTGCGGACAGAGGTTCAGCCAGAGCTCGGCCCTCATCACCCACCGGAGAACTCACACGGGAGAAAAACCTTATCAGTGCAGCGAGTGCGGGAAGAGCTTCAGCCGCAGCTCCAACCTGGCCACGCACCGGAGGACCCACCTGGTGGAGAAGCCCTACAAGTGTGGGGAGTGCGGGAAGACCTTCAGCCAGAGCTCCAGCCTGATTGCACACCAGGGAATGCACACGGGCGAGAAGCCCTATGAGTGCCTGACATGTGGGGAGAGCTTCAGCTGGAGCTCCAACCTCATCAAGCACCAGAGGATCCACACGGGTGAGAAGCCCTACAAATGCAGTGAGTGTGGGAAAGGCTTCAGCCAGCGCTCCCAGTTGGTGGTGCACCAGAGGACCCACACGGGTGAGAAGCCCTACAAATGCCTCATGTGCGGCAAGAGCTTCAGCCGGGGCTCCATCCTGGTCATGCATCAGAGAGCCCATCTGGGAGACAAGCCATACAGGTGTCCCGAGTGCGGGAAAGGCTTTAGCTGGAATTCAGTCCTCATCATACACCAGCGAATCCACACCGGGGAGAAGCCCTACAAATGCCCCGAGTGCGGCAAAGGCTTCAGCAACAGCTCCAATTTTATCACACATCAGAGAACTCACATGAAGGAGAAACTTTACTGAAGGGGCGGAGAGGGAAGGTGAGGGACTAGCCCAGGAGCGCACTTGCCACTCTGCCCCCAGACAGGGATGTGTCTGTAGAAGAACCATTCTTCCTAAAGGCTTGTTGGGGATCTTTGCCAGAATCTTACCCCTGCTCACCCTCATTTCTAGGATCCCATCGTCTTAGTGGTCAGAGTCAAACCCCGAGAACAGAGCATAGGAATGGAAGGTCGGAAAGCTGGGGCTTTTACTGTCACGTTTCTCGACTTGATTGGCTCCTTCTCTCTCCATCCTCTGTGCCCCAGTTTCCTCTTTGGTAGAACAGGGGGGATATTTCTCCGTGTGGAACGGAAGACAGCATGGCCCACATTTTAGAGAAATACCAGAAACCTGTTGGTGTTGTCTGGTCGTTCTGCTGCCAGTTGTTGGGCTAAGGTGCCTTCACTCGAGCTGCTAGCACCCCGGGGCCCCTGCCATGGCAGAACTGGCCCTTCCTGCCTTTGTGTCCTGGGGTTTGATTTCGGGTCAAGGTGGAGGGGCTTCTCCAATTCTGAGTCATCCGCATGAAGCTAAAGCCCTTTTCTCGTTCTAGAAAGTGTCAGGAACACCAGAACACGAGGGAGTCTGGCCCAGAACCAGTGTCCCAGTACCTTTCCATTGATAGGAGTTGCCCAGGGCCTGCCAGGGAAGGCATAAACGGAGGAGATGTATGCGTTTGCTCTTGTCTCTGCTTACTGTCCTGGGGTAAGTCGGCTGTGGGTCGGTGGGGACACATTTATTCTTGCAGGGGTTTAGTTTTTGAGTGTGAGGTGAAGTCAGAGCCGCCAGCTGCCTCCCCCTGGTGGATGGTATTTCTGTCTTGTTCAGGGTGAAACAGTCCTGCACTCTGCAGGGTCGCCTTGTGTCTTTACCCCCCAGATACATGGCCCCGTAATCATCACTCTCTGCTCTTGTCGTTTTTATCTTATATATTGCAGATCTAGAATTCTGTCTGGTAGCTTTTGTATACAAAGAACGTTATTTTTAAGGAAGTGTTGATTTTGAGGACACATCACCTGTACCCTGGAGAGGTTTGGGCTTGAATCAAGAGTTGTCCTACAGATGTCGCCCTTGATCTTGGGATGCTACCAGGGCTTTGTTCTTGGGTCCTTGAGCTTTGAAACAGTAAAGACAGGATGATAGCAGGTGAAGGGCTTTGTTAGGAGGGAAGAGGAGGGTAAATAGGCTTTTCTCTCCTACACGTAGGGCCTGCCTTCAGAACGCACCTTGGTTCTTACAGGGTGGATGCTCCAAATTGCCTAATAAAGTAGAGTCCCACTCTTTTCCTGAGTCTGTCTTTTCACATGTGTTAAAAACCCGAACTTGACAAACCCATATCTCACTTCCCCACCCAACTCACCTCCTGCCCCAGGCTGGAAGTGGTCCAAGACCTTTAGGGGGAAAGAAATCACTTGCTTCAAAGAGCACACCTTTGGGTGAACCTAGTCCTGTGTGCTTGACCAGTGCACCCACCTCTCCACTGCTCTTTGCTAACTCTGCATCCAGTCTGTCAGCCAACACTTGGAGAGGCAGCTTTGGCTAAGGTGCCAGATGATTCCCAATGGTCTCCTTGGGAGGCCATCTCCATCCAGAATCAACTAAGTTAGACACAAGGAAGCTCTGGGCAGTAGCAGTTGTTACACCAAACCACGTAGGCTGTGAAATCCCCGTCACCGATTCCATTCCTTCACTTACAGGGCAAACATTTACTGAGGGCGTGTGTACCATCACCGTGCTAGGTGCTGGAGAAAGGTTGTGAACAAGAAGTTTCGTTACCCGTCGTCATGCTGCTTTACTAGGAGAAAGATTTCCATCTGTCTGGGAAGATACAAGAGCTGCCCTGCCTGTAAGGGAGAGTGGACAGGCGGGTTTCCTAGGTGGCATTCAGTTCTGGAATTTGGGTTGTAGAAATGGTGTTTTTTCTCTTTCCCTTAAGCTCAACTTGAGAAAAGAATTGATATTAAGGTTTTTAAACCTTCCTAACTAAATTTCTTTTTTTATTCCTCCCTACCTGGTATAAACACAAAATGTCCTGGAAAGAAAGGAAGCCAGATTAGCTGAAATTGCAGAATTAGACTGGAACCAGGTTGGGGAAATGACAAATGGTGGTTCTAGAAAGGTTGAGAGCCCATTGCTTCCTGTCCTGCTTGCACCTAGAGGGGGTCTGCAGAGGCAAGGAGGGGTCTTCATGCCGGATGTGTTGGATGGAAGGACACGGCCTTCTTCCCCTAAAAAAGTCAAGAAGCCCCAGCCCCCTCGGCAAATCTGCCTCTGCTACATCTTTGTTCACAACTCAGTTACACCTGTGTCTGTGTAACAAAGACTATTTCCCCTTCACGGTACATATATTTAGGGACCGAGTTTTTGTTACCAGTTTGTTTCTAAGTTCATGGGAACAGCCTTGGGACCATTAAAAACCTACAGTAAATGGATTTTTTTAAAGGCATCTGCTTTACCCTCAGTGTGGCCCCCAGGCCCACCTCAGCAAGTCTTTCACATGACTTTGGTCACTTCCCTCTCCCCGGCCCCGCAGTGGCCGCCCTGTATCCATTGCCCCTCAGACCCACGCCAGCCCCCAGGCTCTGCTCACCTCTGAGAGCCTTGAGCCTGCCAAGCGTGGCCTCCCTCAGTGTCCCAACCAGCAAACTTCTGTGTATCAAACCCTGTCACTTCCTTGCCTCCGGGCTCAGCCGAGATGTGTGCTTTTGGTTTAATAGTCATCTGTCTCCAGCTGTCACTTGCCTCCACCTCCCTCCAGGACTCAGGACCTTGCTCATCTGCTATTTCCTCTCTCGATTTCCAGTCTATCCCTCTCTACTGGCTTCTTCCTGCAACTTACTCACCTGCCCTTGTTCCTAGAGCCTCAAACTTGCATGTTCAGAACTCAAGTCCCCCACCTGCCTCCCTTGATCAGGGTGCTGGTTCCACAGGTGTGTTTCCTCGTTGTGAGTAGCATTGCCATCCACTCGTTGTCACCCAACCCAAAAACCTAGGAGTCGTCCAAGACTCTTCTTCCCTCGAATCCCTTAGAGCCGTTTGGAAACCAAGCCCTTCTCAACTTTTCCCAGACCCGACCCCCTGGCCTAGTTCAAACCCCTGCCCAACACTGCAAAAGCCCCCTTCCTGGTGCCCCCCAAGCTCCCTCTGGCCCTGCTTCCCGCTACTCCATCCTCTGTGTTGTAGCCAGAGTGAGCGTCCTTCCACAGCAAAGAACTGAGCCTGTCACTACCTAGCTTAAACCCTCCGGGGCTCCCCCATCCCCCTAAGGAGGCCACAGTCCTTGGAGGGCAGATGAGGTCTTCCTGATGGGGGCCTCTGTGGAACCTCACGTTCATACCTGGCCTTGCCCTCGTCACCACACCTCTATGCCCTTGACCATCCTCGCCCCCTGGCAGCTCCCCTCAATGAGCCCTGCTGGGCCTCGTCTCTCTGCTCCCTCTGCTCCCTCTTGTGGATTGCTGGGCTGCCCTGTCTGCCCAGGGCACACCTGCACATCTTTGAAGACTCAGCCTGGGTACCACCCCTTTCGTGAGGTCTTCCCTGCACTTGCCTGGCGAACGTGACCCCGCCCACCACACCCCTGAGCTCTCCAATTTCGGTGCCTGTGACTCTCATTACATTGACCTGTTTCGTGATTCTGCCCTGTCCCTCTTCGAGTTTTTATGCTCACACCCCTACTGTGAGTTTTTATGCTCACACCCCTACTCCACCCCTGCTGGAATTTTATTTCCAGCACTCAGAGCAGGGCCTGGCATGTGATAGGAAGTCAATAAATAAATGCCAATTGGGTTCTCTCCATACAGTTGTATGTAAATGCAAGAGGCGGATGGAGCCCAAAATTCTGACCTGGAAAATGGGTTAGGTTTCCTACACTTCCCTTTGGTAAGATGATTAAGTTATTTTTAACTTCAGTGACCTTTACCTCAGTTACAATTTATTGGTATCAGTGAATGGAGACACAGTGAAAGACATTTATAAAAACCAACCCACCAACCAGAATCCTAACGAAAAAGCTTTTGTTTTCAAAATGTCACAGATCATCAAAAGTCAGTGAAAAACATGCATCCCCTTTCTTATAGCTGAGTCCGTAGTATACCATCTATTTCTCTTCTCTCTGGACAAGCAGTGAAGCTTGGAGACTTTATCTTACTCTCGCCCTTTTAATCCCAGGGTATTCGTATAACTATATCCTGAGACAGTTCTTGTTTTAACTTTTTGTTGAAACATAACACACGGTGACTTCCCTGGTGGTTCAGTGGATAAGACTCCATACTTCCAATGCATGGGGCACAGGTTCAATCCCTGGTCAGGGAACTAAGATCCCACAAGCTGCCTGGCACAGCCAGAAAAAAAAAAGGGAAATATAACACACAGATAAGTGTACAGCTCATATAATTTTTACAAACTGTATACACCTGTGTAACCAGCACCCTGGTCAAGAAACAACTTAGCAGCACCCCAAAGTCCCCCCATCAGGTCCCCTCTGGGTCAGTAATTTGTCTCCTCCTGACCCTGTTCTGAAGTTTGCAGTGGGGCAGGTGGAGTGTTGGGAGCTGAACCGACCTGGCTCTAGACACACTTGTGCCACTTGTGTCACTTTTAATAGAGATTTTACATTTTGAGGCAGGTCATCATGAGACTTCCTCTTGTTTTTCATGGAATTTTATTTCCTTTTGGGTTGCATTTCTGGTTTACAATAAGCCATAGTAGCTTAGTGTAACACAATTTATGGTTCAGTATGTACCTTGCCCTGCACCTGTGGCTTAACACTCTACTCCTGAAGTCAATTAACCCCGCTGCATTATTACAGCCACGAGAAACACCTAAGGAACAAATGGAGAGAATAACAAAACACTAAAATAAAAACAGCATACTGGCTACTCCCCTAGTATCAAGATGATCCACAACTGTAACTGGTCCTTCGTTGCACGTGACTGGTGGTCGCCCTCCCCAACCCTTTATCCCTGATGGGGAGTCCTGTCTCATAACCAGGGAGCTGTGCAGGGGCCCAGTGTGCTGGGCTTGCCCGTCCCACAGTCTTTCACAGACAGACCTGGAGTTTTTCAAATGCAGGGCCATTTTAACCTCCCTGCTGCCTGGCCCTGTTAAGCTATTTCAAATCTCTGGACAGAATATTAGAGTCTTTCCTTTCTCTCACCCTCTTGACTTGATAAAATAGCCCGTGGCCACAGAGGAAGTGAAGGTGGAATCGCACAGATGATGCTCAGATGGTGAGACAGAAGGTTGCAGAGCCCGGTGGAGAGTAGGGGCTGTGGTTAATTCCCTTTGGCGCTCCACCCAGCCACTGGTGCAGCTGAGCTCTTGCCTCTGGCATCAGCAGAGGCTGTGGCTCCTGGGCCTGCCCCTCACTCCCTCTCCCCTGCTCACTCTTCCCTGCTCTCTCTTCCTGCTCACTCTTCCCAGTGTCCCAACTCTGTGAATTTTCCATCCATTCAAAGGCCCACGGCAGCTGTAGAAGAATGGCTGCTGGGAGGAGGAAGGTCTGGCTCCAAGGAAACACTTTGCCCAGGCCCCTCACATATCACAGGCCTTGGCAGGCACAGTGTCTCTGCCGTTTGTTTACACTGTCGGTGTCGGGGCAGGAGGCCTGCCAGGATGCCTCAGGGGGTGGCACATCTTGGCAGATTTACCACTCACGAGTTCCAGCCCCCAGGTTTTGTGGTGCAGGCACCCAGAGATGACCAGACACTGGGTGGGAGGCTCCTGGTAACTAAATTTGCAAGAGACTAATATTCCAGAAGCCCAATTATTATTCATTTACCTGGGGATCTCCAATCCCAAGCCACTTTCAGAGCACCCCTTGTTCCTGGTCTTCAGTGACGGAAAACTGAAACGGTGGCTTTGTGATCAGATGGTGGCTGGTGATGAGCACGGATTGAAAGAAAGGGGTCATGTGACGCACCCCCCTCAGGTGATGAATGCTGCACTTCAAAATCCCCTTCTCTTCCCTGCCCCCCCAGCACGGTCGGCTCCGTCCCCAAGATTGCCTCATTAACTTTTTTTTTTTTAATTAATTAATTTATTTATTTTTGGCCGCGTTGGGTCTTTGTTGCTGCACGCGGGCTTTCTCCAGTTGCGGCGAGTGTGCGCTGCTCTTCGTTGCGGTGCGCAGGCTTCTCATTGCGGTGGTTTCTCTTGTGGAGCACGGGCTCTAGGCACGCGGGCTTCAGTAGTTGTGGCTCGCGGGCTCACTAATTGTGGCTCGTGGGCTCTAGAGCGCAGGCTCAGTAGCTGTGGCACACCTGCTCAGTTGCTCCGCGGCATGTAGGATCGTCCCAGGCCAGGGCTCGAACCTGTGTCCCCTGCATTGGCAGGCGGATTCTTAACCACTGCACCACCAGGGAAGCCCTCGTTAACACTTTCTTCCAGGTTTCCCTGATGAACACGCCCCCTTCCACAGACAGGTTAGTGTCACTGGTTAAGTTGGAGTTAAGTGGACGAGACAGTGGTCTCCACTCAGTACACGTGGCTGTAATTAGTTGAATTCTTAGGGCATACGCTTATTTCTTTCATCTCAAAATCCTTGTCTCCTTACACACTGCTTGTAAATCCCTCTGTGCCATGTTTTTCTAAACATATCAATGGTCTAGAAACCACCCTCTTGCTGAAGAGTTTCAGCACTATTGTCACTTGCCTCTCTCAGCTGTCCCACGTGATGCCGCCTTTCTGAGTCACTAGCTCTTGCCTGTCTCCATCCTGTTCCTGTCCTGAGATCTGTGGCGCAGCGGATGGGGTATTGGGAGC
Source organism: Phocoena sinus (assembly GCF_008692025.1). Lineage (NCBI taxonomy): Eukaryota > Metazoa > Chordata > Mammalia > Artiodactyla > Phocoenidae > Phocoena > Phocoena sinus. The sequence goes on along the minus strand of NC_045764.1, from coordinate 36,937,143 downwards.
CAAAGAGACCTGACAGGCCTGGTTCTAGACACACCTGTGCCCCTAACTAGCAGCATGACTAAGGCAAATCACTTTTGGAGATCTCGTTTTTCCTCACCTGCTCAGCTGATACCCGTACTTGCCCATCCCATTCCAGAAGGCTGCTCGAAATCACTCAGTGTGGCGGTGAACGTTGAAATCCTACTGTCTGTGGTAATATTGATAACTCAGATCGAATGGAACCTGCTTTCACCAAAGAATGGACGTTTCTAGGTTTCTGAGACCGACTGTCCTCTGAGGGACCAGAAAGCTTTAGCTGGGAAAACATCTCATCTGTGTAGACTCTTCGGGGGCCCCTAGTCCCAGTCCTTGGGGAGTGTGGCTCGCAGCTTGAGGGCACGTATACAGGTCTTCTCGTTTGGAGGACTGGGTGTGGTGTTGACAGTGAAGGTGATAGGAACTAGGTTTGGGATGACCCTTTCCAGGTTTGATTTTGCTTTCAGTGAAAGTTCCATTGGCTCAGGAGATCCCTGAGTTAAGGGAATGGCACATGGAATACTTGGATTAGTCATTTTCTGTTTTCTTTTTGTAACAGTGGAACCACTTTTTCAAGTGAAACCTTGAAACAATAGAAAACATGTAAAAGCAGAGATGCTCTGGTGACTGGGTGGTGAGAACCCAAAGCGCTCTCCCGGGCTGGGTCTTTGCCCCACCTCACTGGTCCCTGAGGCAGCTCTCTGGAACTTCTGGGCTGGGCTGGTTTGAAAGCTAGCTGTGTGTGCATGCTGAAAGCGCTGGCCTGAGTTTTCCACATTAGCCCTCTTGGAACTAAAATCAAGAGGCTAGAAGGAATCTCCATGGCCCAGACTTGTAACTGGATTTAGGACTCTACGGAGAGCCCCTCTTGTTGTTCTGTCCTTCCCTTGCTCCACCACAGGCTGCCCGTCCTGGGGGGGAATTGTAGCTTCACCCACCTTCTGTTGAATTTTAGACCTTTTATCTGTTAAATAGGGAGTGAGACCTAACTAGGCAAAATTTGTTGTCAGAAGCAAACCAGATAAAATATGCAAAAGTGAAGTATAGTTTCCTGCCCCCTTTCCCTGAGGGTGCACCTTCTTTCCTCCTGGGCTGTCCCAGCTGCTCTCCAGTATTTCCTTCCAGTCATTTACTTGGAAAGCACCTCCATTTAGCACTTACCACACTGCATTGGAGTTGTTCACCATTTCATTTTAGAAAATGCATCCTCTGCCAGACTGCACTCCTTAAGAGGAGTGCAGAGCAGGGGCTGCACTAAGAGGAGGAAATTTTTCACTTGTCCCAAAGTATATGCTCTACAATTGTTAATTGAATAAGCGTCAATGATATTCATCTTGAATCACCCAGGACCGCGCACGCAGGAAATAAGGAAGTGTGTGTGTGTGTGTGTGTGTGTGTGTGTGTGTGTGTGTGTTAGGCAAGGGGGAGGATAGTGGTGAAGCATTACCACAGTGGGCAACTATGCCAGAAAAGTACTTTAAGAGGCAAAACATCTGAATTGGAGTCTCAGCGCCACTCTAAGAGAGACCTGGGGTCCAAGCCGCCTGGGTTTATTCACCTGTATAACAGGATTAAATACGGATTAACAGGGATAAACACCCGCTTTCAGCTGTAAGGGAAAACGCTTTGGAAAGGGTCTTTCAGTGGTCCCCGGGCGGAGTAAGGCGAGAAGCCGCCACCTCCCCAAATTATCACGGGGGTGGGAGAAGCAAGGCAAGACTACCCGCTCCACGTGCGACGATTATAGTTGCGGCTCCGCACCCCCAAATCCGGCGTGTAGGAAAGTCCCACCCGTCGTCAATGATTCGTCTGAAACAAATGGGCGCCCAAGCCATCCGCATAGATTACTGGTTAATCCTGCTGTCAGTCTGCAGGGCCTGGTGGAGGCCTATGGGAAATGTAGTCCGGCCAAGCCGCAGTCTTTCTGGGGCTCGCATTTCCGCTTCCGGTGTTTATGGCTTTGCGAAGGTCCGGACTTGAGCTCTGGCCTCGTAGTGAGATTGTCGTGTGGGGACTTTGCGTGCTCACAGAGAAGGTACCGCGGAGTCGGGGCCCTCCAGTGGTCGCAGGGCCTCGGCGGACAGGAGCGGCCTTCACCTCGGGCCTGGGCCCGCGCGGGCTGGGCGTGACCGGGCGGAGACGCCGGGTCCCGCGTTCCCGCGAGCAGTCCCCGGGGCAGGATTTGCCCCTCATGCTGGCGGCGTCCTCCTTCTCCCTGTCCACCTGGCCCGGTGGGGATGACCCTGTCCCCAGGGCCCGCGTTTACCCCATAAAGCTTCTAAAGAAGGTCGCCCGCGGAGCAGAGTAGCCTTCCAGTGTAAGTCACGCTCTGCGGGCCAGTCACCCGGTCCACCGTCACCGGGCTGAGCCACTGCCCATTTCTTGCCAGCTTTGTGACCTTGGGCAAGGTCCTGGGGGTCTCTGAGCCGTGACTGCCTCAGCTTTGAGGGAGTTGAAGCCAGACTATCTCTTAACTTTCGTTCCAACTGTAACATCCTGTGAGTCTGTGATCTTGTTATCCTTGCTGTTACATCTTGTAACCTTAACCAGGGTAAATCTCCCTGTTTGGTTGAGAGTTATGATGCCAAGACTGAGGAATCCAGAGAGGGCCCGCCCAAATCTGAGAACCCACCCAGAGGCGAGGAGAGTTGAGAGTTGGAGCGGTTGAATCTCTGAAGCTTAGAGCGGGCTCCTCTCAGGCTCTGCTCTCCAAGGTGCTGCTACCTTGTGTGCCGTCTGCCTCTTGTACTGCATGTACTTGGCAACACTCTGAAGACCAGCGGCTTGGGAGAATGAGCCGTTTATTGTCCCCGTTATCTCCATCAGCTCATCCTCATTCTTCAGTATGGATCATTGGCATTTTCTTGGCGTTAAGTAAATCGCTATGCAAACACAGCTTCACGCTCCTCTGCTTTCCACCCAGACCACCAGCCCTTGACCCCTACTGTCAGACTTCTGAAGCTGCCTCCCCAGTGACAGAGGGCCAGACTCCATGGGCATCAGGACATGGGGAGGGAGGAACAGGAAGATTTTTCTTCACCTCAATCCCACTGGGCTAACCCTTGTGATTTTCACTAGAATTCACTCTGTAATGTATGTCTCTGGCTCTAGAATTTCAAGTTCTACTTAGACTCCTATCTAAAGGTGGCTTCCCAGTGAAGTAAAGGAAGAGGTTTGAACTTCAGATCACAGCTGCAGGGTTCGTCTCTGATCTGAACAATGGCTGTAGCTGTGGATGAACAAATCCAGACTCCTCAAGTACAAGAAGAGCTCCAAATAGTGAAGCTGGAAGAAGATTCCCACTGGCAGCAGGAAATTTTCTTTCAAGGGAGTATCCCTGAACCAGAGACCTCCTGCCAGCACTTTTGGTACTTCCACTATCAAGAAGCATCAGGACCCTGGGAGGCACTCCATCCAACTCCAGAAGCTCTGTCATCAGTGGCTGAGACAGGAGAAGTGTACAAAAGAGCAGATCCTGGAGTTGCTAGTCCTGGAACAGTTGCTGGCTGTCCTTCCCCAGGAGATCCAGATCTGGGTTAGACAGAAACATCCAGAGAGTGGAGAGGAGGCAGTGGCTCTGGTGGAAGACTTGCGAAAAGAACCTGGAAGACTGGGGCTGCAGGTGAGATATGGAAACTTAGTTCTGAGTAGTTAAAATAGAGGAATGTGAGAGACAGAGCCACCTTGGGTTGCCAGCAGTATGGGTGATGTGTACACTTTGCTGTTGGTGTCGGCACAGAATTTGCTTATTCCCTGGGCCTGGTAGCTGCAACTTTCCTTCCATTTTCAGACTGACTTTTCAGAGGACGCACAACATAGGTTGCTCTGAGTGTTGGTCCCCACCAGTAAATAAGAGAATTGTTTAAAATAGTTTGAGCGCCACTCTGATCCAGGAGGAGCAGATACAACCTATTTTCTCTTTGGAGAACAGCTCTCATTCAGCAGCAGCCAGCCTGAAGCAAGGGGCTTCACTGGTCTTTATTGACATTGTTGAACCTTTAGGTCCTGTCGCAAAATAGCTGCCTTGTTGCTTGCTCTCTCTGTATTGTTAGTTTTGCCTAGAGGTTGACAGGAGCAGCCCTGGGAGAGCTGGGTGGGCAGATTGCAGTGGGCCTGGGTTCCAGATCTTATCTCCATGGCATCTCCCACACATCCACACTCCTTACTGCCCCTGCAGTGATTTGCATAAGACTGAGTTCCCCCTTTGCTTCTTTATGTCTGGGGATGATTAAGTTTTAGTGCCTACAGAATTCTGACCATTTCCAGTCCTTGAACAGGGACAGAAGGGGCTGTCAGAGGAGAAGGAACCCTCAGGATCGGTACTAGGTCCCCTAAACATCCATCTGAAGCAAGCACAGACAGAATCCATGTATCTGTTCCAGGCAGTGGTGAAGAACTCACAGCCAGAACCAGAAGACCAAATGAACCACAGCCCCAAAGTAAAACTTGGATTCTTCCACGAGAGCGGTAAGCAGCAGCAGTGTAGGGAGGGAGAAGGGACCCTTCTGTGGGGAGGGCGCGAAACCCGCTCTGAGTGCAGGAAGTGGGGTAGAGGGTACAGCTCCTTTCCCTGGGAGGATGTGGCATATAAACTGAGGCTGACCACATGAATCTGGGGAATCCTCAACAGGCACCTCCAAAGGGAAGAAGAACCTTGGTCGGCATGTTTTGTAAAACTACACAGCAGAGCTGGTGGCACCTCTCCTTATGTGAGTGAGACCTTACTGGTCCCAGGAGGTAAGGTGTGGGTACCAATTTTAGGCCTGGGTGGTAGGAAAGGCACAAGGTAGGGCTAAACTAGAGTGCAGTAATTCCCAAAACAGGTACGTGTCCCCAGACCAATTCAGATGATTCACATGTGTTATCAAAACTGAAGAATAAAAGCATAAAACGCTGACAGTCAGTAACGTGGATGGATATGGAAGGGAAATCTGGAACTCTCCTTTGAGAAATGTGTTGTTTTGCTTTTTCACCAGTCCTTCTTTGATGGGAAAAAGCAGACACTAAGAGGAGGAGGAAGACACTTCTGTTTCCAAACCCGATGGGCTGGTCCCTGGGGGGGGCCAAGAAGCGTTCCCTCTAATGGCTCCTTTCTCTCCCCCCAGGCCTGCCTGATCCTCAGGCTCTGGCTCTTTCTCCGGAGCACAGCTGTGACCAGGGGGCCATAAGCAGCTTCCAGGTGGGCCAGACATTCCTCTTACTCAGGTCACCTTCTACTACTGAGTGGGGCCCTTTGCACCAGTTCTTTTGCCTATCGGAAATTGCAAAGGAATTTTACCCAGCGGGCAGGCCCAGTAACTTTATAGATGAGGCTCCAAATTTCATCAGCTTGAAAAATGTTGCCCAAATCTCCTTCCTTGTGTAAGGCAGCGCCACAGCTGAGGTAGTGAGGGGTTGTATTAAGTCATTCTTTTCCTTGACTCTAAGATTGCTTGTTTGTCTTAAAAGTAATGGCTACTTCCTTCTTTCGGTATCTGGATCTCGTCCTCATAGTATGCAGGATTGTGTAGTGGGAGAAAAACAAAAGCTTCAGATTCAGACAGTCTTGAGTTCAAATCCCAGCTCTGCCACATACTAAACAGGAATTTTGAGCAAAGGTGAAGTTTCCAGTGCAGTGCCTGGTGTGCAGTAAATGGTAGCTTAGTTCTTCCTTTGCTTTCTCTCCTCCCTGTCCCACTCATTGCATTTATTTATTTATTTTAATTAATTAATTTATTTTTGGCATGTGGGATCTTCCCAGACCAGGGCTTGAACCCATGTCCCCTGCATTGGCAGGTGGATTCTTAACCACTGCGCCACAGGGAAGCCCGCCCTTGGACTTTTTTTTTTTTTTTTTTTTTTTGCGGTACGCGGGCCTCTCACTGTTGTGGCCTCTCCTGTTGCGGAGCACAGGCTCCGGACGCGCAGGCTCAGCGGCCATGGCTCACGGGCCCAGCCGCTCGGCGGCATGTGGGATCTTCCCGGACCGGGGCACGAACCCGTGTCCCCTGCATCGGCAGGCAGACTCTCAACGACTGTGCCACCAGGGAAGGCCCCCCTCCCTTGGACTTAAAAAAAAAAAAAATCTCCTCTCCCTGGCATATAAAGTGGTTGGGATTATTAGAGTCACCCAACCATTATGTCTTCTTCTTGTCTCCCTGCAAACAGCCTTTCCAACCCACAGACCCTGTGTGAGCTCCCACGTGGAGCAGGAGGAAAAGCCACAGAGCCCAGGTCTTCAGCGCTCCAGAGGGAAGGAGAGTGTGAGACTCCCTGGTGGGTTGGGGCAGAGTCAGGCCTGGCCAGGTGCCCATCTTGAGAAAAGCCAAGATGGGGGATGAGCTGGAGTGGCAGGGCCTGGAGGATGAGAAGGTGACAGGGATGCATTGGGGCTACGAGGAAACCAAGATTTTCCTGGGAATTCGCAGTGAGTCCTGGATTCATGAGAAGCTCTGTACGTGCCATTGGAACCACCAGGTGTACCGGATTGTGGCTGAGCGGCTGCAGGAACGGGGCTTCCTGCGGACCCTGGAGCAGTGTCGCTACCGGTTCAAAAACCTTCAGACCAACTACCGCAAAGCCAGGAGCACCCACACTCCAGGCACCTGCCCCTTATACGATGAGATGGATGCCCTGATGAGTCCCTGGACCCTGGCCAACACCTTTGATGCCTTTGAGGTGGCAGGAGGTGTTCTGTGGACTAGAGGGGACTCCAATGAGAACCAGAAGGCAGTGACGGGATGGTAATAAGGTGACAGAGGAGCCCCAAGAGGAGCCCGGGAGCCTCGGCCCCCAGGCTTTGAGGGGGTATCCCAATGGTAAGCTCTCTTCCCCGAAGTGCACTTCAGAACAGTGGGAGAGAGGAAGCCCCGCGGGAAGATTAGGGACCGTGAATCAGGAGACATGCTTATGTCTGTCATTCTGCTATCACTAGTCTGTATCTGAATGGGCTTGTCAGGATTTCTATAGAGGAATACTATTTACAGCCTATCTTTAAATACTGATAGAAACCAATAGTCCAGGGTGACTCAGGAAGATGATTTTGAGGATTTTGCTCTGCTCGCCAGCAAAGGGATCTCCCTGCCTGCTTTTAGTAACAATATTAGAGAAACAGGAGAGTTACTTAAAGTTTCAGTTGTTTGTTTCCACCTAAAGTGCCCCATAGATGTGAACTCTGCATATATTATATATAACAGTCTGCCACTTTAAAGACTTGTCTTTTCCCGGGTACATTGGTTAAACACCCTGAGCCCCCATTTTCTTATCTGCAAAATGGACACACTGATGGTAACTACCTCCCTGTGTTGTTACATTGTTTGCATTCAGCAAATGTTAGTTCTCATTGTCATCATTGTTATAATTATTGTTAAAATACATAAGCACATTGCCCTGTATGCTGAACTGAAGGGGGAAAATTTCCTAAGTCATTAACTTTTTCTTCTGAAAACTAGACCTTTCTGAGACGTGCTTCCATTCTCATCCCACCTACCACTTCCACATATGAGAACAGAAGGCAAATTACGTAAGAACTCCATGTCCCTTCTTGCTTTTCCTTGGGCAGGACCTCCAGTTCCCCTCTCAGATGGGGTCTCAAGTCTGGAGGGAAGTGAAGAACTTTGGAAGGACAGTCTCCAGGATTTCAAGGAAATTCGGAAAACTTCCTGTGCAGGTGGGAAATGAGTGAAAGCTAGTATCTCACCAACAAAGAAGTCAGACCTGGAATTCTGAACATGAATGAGCCAGCACTGGGCAAGGGCGGGAGAGGAACCCAGGCACTTGATCTTCCCGGGTTATTGTTCTGTGGTGCTGAAACCACAGGAGTTGTGAGAAGAGCGGAAAAGAAAGCCTGGTCTCTTTAGTTACCTTGGAATATGTAGCTATAAACAAAGTATTAGTGTTTATGATTTCTCTCTTAAATTTCTATCTGAATTATAATTTTAATTAACTATCACCTAACCAGGTTAGTAGAAAAAGGGAACATGGATAACCCCAAATTAAAACTACAGTCAACCTTAGATTATTGGAGGGGTGAATTTCTCATGATTAAGATGAGCTCCCTTCCGTGGTGGGGCTCAGTCATTTTGTTGGAATTTCAGGCGATCTGGTAAATAGAACCGTTCTCCTACTCAGGTTCTAGACCGACTGAGAGAGACATGAGTAAGACACTGAGATCAGAATGGCAGCTTTCTAAATGGTGGCGCTCTTGAGGGTGTGGCTTAGCTGTGGGGTCACACAGAGCCCCAGAACTGAGCCACAGGCAGCACTGGACAACCACCACCTCGCCCTGCAGGGACAGAGCCTTCACTGCTGATCTGAGCCACATACACCAGCTGCTTGTTAACCAAGGAAGTCATTCCTCCCACCTGTAAGGAAGGGGATGGAGAATGGCCAGGAGGATTATTCTAAGGCACGTCTCTCTACCCAGAAGGCAGTATCAGGAAGAGAAAGGTGGCTTTTTAGTACCGATTGCCAGTTCGTAGGTGATGGGAGGAGAGGGGGAGCTGAGCTTGGCGACAGAGCCTCTGAGGAGGGGGTGCAGCTCTGACTGAAGAGGAAGAAGTGCGCCTGGACCTGCCTCCAGCCTTTCTCCACATGACCTTCCTGCTTAGAAGCTGGGGGAGTGAGTGAGGCCTGGATGTCTGCTGGTCTTGACAATGGTTCAGCCATATTCCAGCTTATTTGTTCCTGGTTAATGGAAAATTGATTAAGGTCTGTCACCACCAATAACTTGTTTTTAAGTGACCAGTAAGGACCTCTTTCACATTGTTTCCATTCTTCTGAATCAGAAAATAGGTAACCTTTGCAGTTTCATTTCATTCTTTCAGATCTTGAAACAAGGACAGAGAATGAGGAGGATTCAAGCCAGGACATTTCAGAGGCAGTAAAACTACCTGGGGTGTTATTAGGAAGATCCAGCATGGATGTTTCCCAATACCTCAACTGGAGGAAAGACTGGGAAAGTGAATATGGGGCAGAGAAGCAGTGGGAAATATCCTTAGAAGATGGACAAGAGTTGCTCTCTCCTCCAGAAAGAGACTTAGGTAAATTCATAGGTCCTCAGGGAACCTATTTGGCGAAAAACCCAATATATGCTGTGAATGTGGAAAACATTTCAGCCTGAGCTCACACTTAGCTGTCCACGGATTAGCCCACACTGGAGAAAAGAAACCCTATAAATGTGGCCAGTGTGGGAAAAGCTTTGGCCAAAGCTCATATCTGGTTTGCCACCAGAGAATCCACACGGTGGGGGAGCGCTACAAATGCCCCAAATGTGGGAGAGGCTTCAGTGATCATTCTGACCTCATCACACACCAGAGAATCCACACAGGAGAAAAGCCCTATAAATGTGGGGAGTGTCGCACAGGCTTCACGCAGAGCACAGGCCTTATTATGCACCAGAGAATCCACACAGGAGAGAAACCCCGTAAGTGTAGTGAGTGTGCAAAGAGTTTCACCAACGGCTCGCACTTGGGGACACACTGCTGAACGCACACTGGCGAAAAGCCCTACCAGTGCCCCGAGTGTGGGAAAACGGTCAGTAAGAGTTCCACTCTCACCAGCCATCAGAGGAGAGAAACCCTATGAGTGTCTGGAATGTGGGAAACGTTTCAGTGACTGCTCAAACGTCATTACCCACCAGCGAATCCACACTGGAGAGAGACCTAGTAATGCGGGGAACCTGGGGAGAGCTTCAATCAGAGCTCAGGTCTTATTACTCACCAGAGAATCCACACGGGAGAAAAACCCTATGGATGTGCTGAGTGTGGGAGCCAATTCAACAATAGCTCACGTATTAGTGCACGTCAGAGAGCCCACGCCGGGGAGAGACTCTAGGTGTAGGGGACCTATCTGGAAACACTGCAGAATCTACCCCAAACATGGGTTTGTATGGCCCTTGATTCTATACCACGACACCCACAGAAGGAGAGAGAGCTCAAATCCCAGTCCAACAGACCGTATTTTGTTTCTCTCACTCAGTACCCACTGGGCTTATGAAATACCACTCAAGGCTTTCCTGTCCATGCTGTTAAAATGGAAGCTGATTTCCAGAGGCTTCAGAGACTAGTTCTGAATCTGACTGTATCACCATCTCAGTGTGTCTTCACTGTGATTCTGTGCCTTAATTTTCACAGCATGGTAATGTGAGGGTGAGATCCATATCCTCCTTTCAGGACGGAGGCGGCTCTGCCCTCCCGTGGTGATGGCATTAAAGATGTAGAACCAGCAGTGGCTGAGCAGTTTCCTCCCAGCACTGGGCAGCTAAACAAGGATTTGTTTATGAACTAAATACATTTCTAAAGGTCTTCCCCTGTTCTCCCTCTGGGAGGACTGGAGCCTCGGAACTGTCTGTGTTTCCCTACATCCCCTGTCTTAGATTTACATGGAGTTACTTGAGAGGAAAGCATTCTATTGGGTTATTTGGAGGAGGGAAGAGGAGGAAAGATCAATGCTAAAGGCTGACTTTCTAAACCATACCCTACTCTTCCTCCAACATATTAGGTTGAACCATGGGAGATTGCCATTTTTGGTCTATAAAACTAGCGATTTCATGATTCAACCGAAGTAGAATTTTTGCGTGGTTGAATTACTCCAAACTGTCAGCAGGGCTGCTGCAGAGCTTTAAAGCTCATACCGTATCCTACAAATGTGAGACCGGGTCTAGAAGATCGTGAACCAGGGTAATAAAGTGGGTAAAGTCTTTTCTGTTTGTAAATATGTCCAGAGCAATAACTAGGAACCATGGCGTTGATTAAGAAGACTCCTGGTTGGAGGAGTTACCGCTATATCACCTGCCTCTGACAAGCTCACTAGTTCCTGTCTGTGCTCAGGTGTCCAGGTCCTACGGGGGAGGCCAAGTGCAGGTCAACAGGTTCTGGAGATTTGGGCATCTCTCTGGGAGCAGAGTCCCTGGAGGGCCTCTGACATACACAGCAAATGGTGCTTGGAAATAAATGGAACACAGTTTCTCCCTCTTAAAATAATTTCCTTGTGTGTTTGATTTTAAAGGATTTTCCCACAACTTTCCAGAAACCCATCAATTATAAAACAAAGCACAATCTACACATAGTACAATTTTATCTAAGTAGATTTATAAAGTATGATTATGAAGTAATTAGTCTTTCTTTAAAAAAAAAACATAAAAGAACTTATCTAAATAAGTGTCTGTCAAAAGTAGTCATTTTGATGCACTGTGGACTTTATATGTTGTTGCCACTGTTAAAGACATCCTTTGGGTTTTCCTTTAAGAACTGTCTTCAAGCCACCTTAGAAAGCCTCGTGTCCGTGTATCTCCAGCACACAGAGATACACGTGGGGAAGGCTTGATAAACACTGACAGAAAAGACAGTTTGCTTATTGTCTAGCCTGATCACCTCCCTTATCCACGAGAGGTGACTCTGCCCAGTATCTCCTTTCCAAAAAGGGATTGACATCCCTTCAAAGCATGCTGCCATCGAGGAGACTTTTCAAAGAGCCTATTTTGGAAGATGGATTTTCCAGGTATCCCTGGGAGTTCCCTGGTGGTCCAGTGGTTAGGACTCCACGCTTCCACTGCAGGGGGCACGGGTTCGATCCCTGGTTGGGGAACTAAGATCCTGCAAGCTGTGCAGCATGGCTAAACAAACAACAACAAAGGTATCCCAGAAATCTGAGCTTAGAGTTTTTTGTATAGCCAGGAAATAAATCTGATGTGGAATATTTTCAATAATTTCACTCTTTCCAATGAGAAAGTCTTCACTTAGGTGGAAATTAATCATACTAAAACCTAGTGTAGCTCTGCATTATAAAAATACTTTGGAAATAACCAGATTTCCTTTTAGAAAGTTTGCCATCATACTTTGGAATGATCCAGAAGATTCAAATATAATATCCATACAATTTCATCTTACATGTGTTTTTCCCCTTAGCAAAATAAGGGAAAGTTGAGCTGGAGATTGTAGATATTTCATATGTATTTTACCATCCTTAGAGCAATGTGACATGTTAGTTGCTTTAAGTAACGTTTGCTGTTGGTACTCCTACATGGAGTACTTACAACAGTGAGTTAAGTGTGGGTTAGTAGCCGCATGGAGATGTTTCCCAGTGAACCAAATGTAATGTGATGATTTTTACAGTGTCCTAATTTTTTATTTGAAACTGTAGCCATCCATTCTCTTGCTCAAAAGTGTTTTGATTTACCTTTTTGCCTGCCGTTGTGCTCAGCATGAGCTAAGCTCTGGAGGCTTTTATTTTTAACTCAATTCAAACTCATAATTATGGCTTTAAAGTATCTGAACCAGACAAGCAGGGTGGCTTTTGGAAGCTATTTACTTACTTGAAAATACTTTTATGCATCCCCAGTTATAAAAGTTATAACTGGGGATGCATAAAATTCACTTATTATAAAAGTTGCAATAGGTGACACAAATTATGCATTGCCAAATTTTTATCGAAGAAACTCATAGCAAAAATACCTGTCCTTATTCTCATTTACAGATAGCAAGAGACACCGGATTTGGGTCTCAGGGCACTGATCCTGCTTAGCCAAAGCTGGTGCAAAATATTAACCGATCAAGTAAATGAATTCTAAGTGAATCCTGTGAGTGGAATGGTCAAAGGGAGAGACATTTTAATCAAATGTATTATGAGACTCTAAGCCCCAGGGTGGGGACTTGTGTGAGACTGATGTCTCCAAAGAGTATAAATAAGCCACATGGGACTTGCAGACACCACTGTCTGGTGAGCGTGACCCAGGCCTCCCAGCTGACTCAGCCCAGGGCAGGGGGCTCCCACTCGCCTGCTTGGATAACTTTGCACCACCCTCAGAGAACATGACCTTCTCCCTTCACTTCTCTTCAACACAGCTATAATCAGTCCTCCAGTCAAGAATGCAGAGTGAATATTCTAGTAGGAGCCAAGTTTTCTGACATTTCTTGTGTGTCAGGCCTCTAATCACGTTATTGCAGGGGCTCATTTACCCATTTCAGCCACTTCATGAGGTGCTACTATGATTAGGTCCATTTTACAGAGGGGGAAACTGAACACAGAGCTGGGACTTGGGCCCTGAGCTGTCTGACTCCCAACCGTGCAAAGTGTTGGTAGCTACAGCGTATGTGGGGTCGGGCTGTGAAGTCAGTACATAAGGGAATGATTGTGTATGGTCAAAGTTAGTCTGTGGACTCCCTTCCATAGCCCATTAGGGAAGGGCAGCCTCTCTCAGACCTGTGAGGTGTTTGAATGCTGAAAGCCCGTAGGACAAGGGCGCAGCCAGAGGAGGGCTGGAGCGGGGCCGGGCCTTCTAAAGCACGGAGCCCTGGCATCCACTTTTTAAAAACTGTGGTAAAATAAACATAACGTAAAATTTACCCTTTTAACCATTTTTAAGTTTGCAATTCAGGGGCATTAAGTACATTTGCACTTTTGTGCAACTATCACCATTATCCAACTCCAGAACTTTCTTATCATCCCAACTGAAACTCTGTACCCATTAAACAGGAACTCCCCATGCCCGCCTCCCCCAGCCCCTGGCAACCACCATTCTGTTTTCTGTCTCTATGAACTGGCCTATTTTAGGTTCCCCATGTAAGTGGAATCATATATTTGTCTTTTTGGGTCTGGCTTAGTTCACGGCATCCATTTTGCCCAAGTCTAAGGGTGGCACTGGGCAGAGAAGATCTAAACCACTCATTGGCTGGCTACACTGAAACGAATCCAGAAAAGCAGGTGAGCTATACAGGCAGGCTGCCGCAGGTGTGAGCGCTGTATCACGTGCCCTCGCTCTTCCTGCCTGGAGGAGGCCTCCACCCCCTCTTCTAGGCCATGGCCGCGGCCACCCGCCCTCTCACTCCGAACCCTTGAGGGACTCCCAACTCAGCGCCTGGGCACAGCACGCAGGGCCAGTGCTGACCAGCTACGGCCCATTTTCTCAGCTGCAGTTCCAACTTCCTGGGGCTATGCCTTTTTCCACTTGTCCTTCCCTTTGCTGTTTCCTCTGCCTGGAACACCCTACCATCTCCTTGGCCTGAAGGAAAGATGCAACCCAAATATCACCTTTCCTGATCACACCTGGTCTCTAGCCAAGCGGAGGGGCATACTCAGCCCTCTCTGCTCCTAGAACACACGACCCCTTCCCTCTATGGGTGTTACCCCCAAATCCCCCACCAGTGGAGCTATATTTCTATATCTCTGTATCTCCTATCCCAGCATGGTTCTCGGCGCACAGCAATGCTCAGTAAATGCTAGTTGAGAGAATCAGAACCTATAGCATCACCTCCTTCTCCCACGGCTCTGGGAACACCTGCTTCCCTCCCTAACCTCCAGTGACTCGACTCGTTCACAATAACCAATCACGGAGATCATGTGTGGGAGGGGCGATTCATTTATCCTTCATTCATTCAACCTGTGCTGTGCTCTCTCTGTCTCACTGTCTCAGCCTGCCAGTTTCTTTCTCACCTCTGCTTTTCTCCACAGGTGTCTCAGTCTCTGAGGCATGGCCTCTTCCACAGACCCTTGTTCCTGCTCCCCAGAAACCCAGCCCCACCCACGCGGAGCCGACCCTGGCCCTGACTCCATTCTCCCTGGTGGACTGGAGTTCTGTGTTATGTAGTTCAAATTCTCTGAGAGAAGTTCAGATTGGCTCATCCTAGTGAAAGGATTTGGGTCCCTGGGTCACACGTCCCTCCCTGGGCCAAGCCGCTGTGGCCGGGCGGGGGTGGCTGACTCACACTTTCAGAGGACCTGGAAGAGTGGGAGGCAGTTCCAGAGAAGGTCCTGGGCTGAGGCCCTAAAGACACAACCTTTAAAAGTATCCCTTGCTCCCCTGGACATGCCTCAACATGCCTCCTCCTCTGGCCTGGTGACACCCTTCTCACCTTGACACATTCTGTTCTGGAACACATCCTTCTGAGCACACATACGCAAGAGCTGCCCCAAATCGAATTACTCACCTTCTCTACGTTGTTATTTGCAGGGTTTCTCGCTGCTCCTCTTTCATCCTCTCTAAATAGCGGCTTGGTCTTTTTTGTATCCTTGAGCTTTTGTGAAGCCAAAACAGTTCCTAAACTTTCTCTGCCGTCCATGCTGCTGAGTCTTCTGTCCCGCTGCCAGAGTGGATCCTGTGCTGATGTCAACGTGAATCGCTTACTTTCTTTCGGTCCCCTAAGGGGTTCTCTAGGGCATCTTCCTAGAATTGCTGAGAGAACCCCAGGAGTTCCTCCCTGTGGAATATGTCCGTTCTCAAAGAAGCATTTTGGCAGTTGGAGGTGGGGATTTGTGCTTGTCATAAAAATTGGGGGCACACCTGGTGTGCGGTGATGGGGGCCACATAGATGCAATGCAATTGTTGAGGCAGTCCTGCACGAGGGTCCTGCTGGGCATTCTTGAAGGGCGGTGATCCTCAGCCTGGTCCACAGACTTGCAGCGTGGGCATCACCCGGGACCTTATCTGAAGTGCAAATTCTCCAGCCCCACCCTCAAACTTGAGGTGGCTTTTTAATGTGGTGACTTGGCTGGGCGGAACCACATGCCCCAGAATTCACTCCCCTGTGTGTTTCCAGGTAGAGTGGACCACGAGAGACGTTTCTGAGTGAGATGTGCTGGGTGGAAGGGAAGCCGCAGCCATTCTGGTTTTACGCTCGGGCGTTGGGGCAGGTGCGGCTGTGACTCACCGGTCAGTGTGGATTATCTGCCTGCAGCTGCTCCACCTTCCCGTGACCTTCCTTAAGCTTCTCCCACCCCTAGGCCGGGGGTGTGTTTAGCTCAGTGATGAATCGTGCAGGTGACCTGCATCAAGACTGGAGACAGCGAGAGTTGACAGGTTCCAGCTGGTCCTTGCCATCCCCTTCCTGCCTGCCCTGTGGGCCCCAAGCTCCAGCAGCAGATGGACAGGAAGACAGCAGCCTTACAGAGACTGTGGGCCCAGCTCCCACAGGTACTCTGTGTGTGTGTGTGTGTGCGTGTGTGTGTGTGTGTGTGTGTGTGTGTGTGTGTGTGAAATAACTCCTATTGGTCTGCTTCTCTCACAACACCCTGGGTAACATTCCTACTGATCAGAAACTCTGGGAACGGAGCCCAGCAGTTTGTGTTTTAACCAGTCCCCTAGGTGATTCTTATGCATATTACAGTTTGAGAACCACTGATGTAGGGGAAAACCTTTTTACAATTATGTGTGCCTAGAACCTAACTTTTTTTCTCTCTTTTTTAAAATTTTATTTTTATACAGCAGGTTCTTATTAGTCATCAATTTTATACACATCAGTGTATACATGTCAATCCCAATTGCCCGATTCGTCACACCACCCCCACCCCCTGCCGCTTTCTCCGCTTGGCGTCCATACGTTTGTTTTCTACATCTATGTCTCAATTTCTGCCCTGCAAACCAGTTCATCTGTACCATTTTTCTGAACCTAACTTTTTACAAATACACAAGGAAAGTTTTGCACAGCTTTAATACACCTGAATTTCCCAGAAACTCAACTACTGCGTAAAACTGGAGAAAACAGTACTTTCTTTTGTTCAGAACTTTCCAGAGTTGTTCACCAATTCAGAAAAATCATGTTCTTGACTCTTGGGTGTTAGTCACAAATGCAGCACACCAGTCTGGCTGTATAATCATGGCTGTCCTGCTCTTGATTTTACTACATACATGCAAGCATCTGATTACCTCATTATGTGAAAGAATGAGCATTTACACTGAAATACAGAATCTTTTGTATTTTATTCCCTTATATTTTATAGTGATTTTGATATTAGGTTTGTAAACAATCAATATTCCCTGTAAACTTTTATTTCAGGATAGTAAAGGGGTGTTTAAAATATTGGTTATATACCATACGACCCAGCAATCCCACTACTGGGCATATACCCCGAGTAAACCATAATTCAAAAAGAGTCATGTACCACAATGTTCATTGCAGCTCTATTTACAATAGCCAGGACATGGAAGCAATCTAAGTGTCCATCGACAGGATGAATGGATAAAGAAGATGTGGCACATATATACAATGGAATATAACTCAGTCATAAAAAGAAACGAAATTGAGTTATTTGTAGTGAGGTGGATGGACCTAGAGTCTGTCATACAGATTGAAGTAAGTCAGAAAGAGAAAAACAAATACCATACGCTAACACATATTTATGGAATCTAAAAAAAAAAGGGTCATGAAGAACCTAGGGGCAGGACAGGATTAAAGACGCAGACATAGAGAATGGACTTGAGGACACAGGGAGGGAGAAGGGTAATCTGGGACGAAGTGAGAGAGTGGCATGGACATATACACAGTACCAAATGTAAAACCGATAGCTAGTGGGAAGCAGCCACATAGCAGAGCTCGGTGCTTTGTGACCACCTAGAGGGGTGGGATAGGGAGGGTCGGAGGGAGGGAGATGCAAGAGGGAAGAGATTTGGGGATATATATATATAGATATATATATATATGTATAGCTGATTCATTTTGTGAATAAAACAGAAACACACCATTGTAAAGCAATTATACTCCAATAAAGATGTTTTTAAAAAAAGTGTTTTCACCAAAATCTTAATATAGTTTGTCTATGGGGAATAAACAATAAAAATGTTCCTGGTTTGTAATCATAAAAAAAAAAAAAAAAACCAGAATGAAGCCGTTTATTTCCAATACATTAAAAGCTATTTGTGTATCCTTTAGTCTTTTTGTAGCTTGTGTCTGTTTTTAATAACCTATGCCTGTTAGGCTATTTTATTTAAAATTATACTATCTTTTGGAATTCCATTAAAATGAGTACATTTCTCCCCATTGCAAAAAAAATATATTGGTTATAAAAGGACTGTTGTGGAGTGGAGTGTTGAGGCCACTGCCTAGTGTGAAAACCTGTGGTGCTGTGTCTGAGCACAGTTTCTTGGCCAAGTTTTGTTATTAGGATTTTACAGTACCTTCATAAAATGAGTTTTTAGATTTTTTTGTGTGAAATAGTCTCTATAGCATGGGAATTTTCTGTTCTTTAAAAGTTTGAAAAAAAATTATTTACAAAATTGTCCCCCCTCCCCATATTCTTTTTGGTGTTATTCCTTGAGTAGTTTTTTCTTATTGGATAATTCAGATTCTCTACTAAAAAAAGAAATTTATAAAAATCAATGTATATTTTCAAGAAAATTAACTGTTTACCTTGAGATTTTCAAATTAATATTGTGCACACTATATTCTCTTATAATTCTTGTTCTCTAGATCTGTTGTGATATCCTTGTTCTATTTTCTTTATTCATTTTATTCCTTTTTCTTGCTGGAGGAGGTTTGGCTGTGGTGCCAGTCATTTGCCTGTTTGTCCTCAGATCCATCCCGGGCCTGTACCCTGCTTGCTGCATTTCCCAGGCTCCCTTGCTGACAAGCTCCTGCCAGGTTTGGTCCATGGCACAGGCAGGATGTTGGACGGTGGAAGGAGAGAAGCCTGGGGACTTCTTTCTCTGTACTTCCTGTAGTCTAGCTGTTTGCAGTCTCAGATCCTGCCCCGGCCCCAGCCACAGCCAGGCAAGATCACTGTGCTCAGTTCCCACTGGGAGGCCCCATTCCTGGGCTCTGGGCAACACACCCACCACCTCCTTTAGGCTAGGCCTCACCTTCCCTTGCATCCTCTTTCAGATTCCACATAATGAAATTCCCTCCACTGAATTATCTGGTGTGGATTCAGTCTTCCTGGCTGGACCATGACTGACTGATGTATCAGTATTTTTCAGAAAAGTAGCTTTTCTTCTTTTAACGTTTTCTTTCTTTCTTTTTTTTAAATTTGGCTGCGTTGGGTCTTCGTTGCTAACCATGGGCTTTCTCTAGTTGTGGTGAGCGGGGGCTACTCTTCGTTGCTGCTTGTGGGCTTCTCATTGCGGTGGCTTCTCTTGTTGCAGAGCACGGGCTCTAGAACGTGGGCTTCAGTAGTTGTGGCTCATGGGCTTAGTTGCTTCATGTGGGATATTCCCGGACTAGGGCATCCCCTGCATCGGCAGGCGGATTCTTAACCACTGCGCCACCAGCGAAGTCCCTAGAAAAGCAGCTTTTAAATTCATGTATCAATTCTACTATTTTCTAAATTATTCATCTCTTTTACTTGGTGAAATAATATAGTTTAGCCAGTGCTATGCTGGTAATCCAACTCTCTTGAAAAAAAAAAAAAATCCCTGATTTGTCATATAGGTTTCCTCTTCTATCTGAAAACAGAGCGTTCCTGTGAAGCTTAAGCCGAAATGGTGCACAGCAAAGAAGAAATTACCTTTTTCTGGAAATGAATCTATAGAATCAGTTCTCATGGGGCGATGGAGGGGAAGAAAAGGATTAGAAGGAAGACTCCAGACGATGGTAAGATCACATCTTGAGTCTGAAATTGTTTAATTACATCTCTCCAAAATGTAATGCTCGGGCTTCCCTGGTGGCGCAGTGGTTGAGAGTCCGCCTGCCGATGCAGGAGACACGGGTTCATGCCCCGGTCCGGGAAGATCCCGCATGCTGCGGAGCGGCTGGGCCCGTGAGCCATGGCCGCTGAGCCTGCATGTCCGGAGCCTGTGCTCCGCAACGGGAGAGGCCACAACAGTGAGAGGCCCGCATACAGGAAAAAAAAAAAAAATGTAATGCTCATTCATTACATTTGTTAAATTAATTAAAAAAAAATCATTTCATTGGAAAAATTATTAGGTTTTTCTTACTTCAAAATAATTCCTAAATGCTATGGGTCAAATTATACCCCCTCCCACCCCCATAACCCGCAATGTAACTGTATTTGGAGATAGAGCTTTTAAGAGGTAATTAAGGTTAAGTGATGTCATAAGGGTGAGGCTCTAATCTGAAAGGACTGGTGTCATAAGAAGAGGAACAGAGACGAGGGCTTTCTCTGCAGGAGCACAGAGAAGAGGTCATGTGAGCACACAGCAAGATGGTGGCCACCTACAAGCCAAGAGAAGAGGCCTCAGGATGAAACCCACCTAGCCAGCACCTTGATATTGGACTTCCTAGCCTCCAGAACTGTGAGAAGTAAATCTCTGTTGTTTAAGACCCCAGTCTGTGGCATTTTGTTATAGGAGCCCAGCTGAAGAATACACCAAGTAGGCCCAACTGAGAGCCAAAAAACCAGAGCCCACAATAGTCAGTTTGTTTGGGGTGATGAAAAGTTTTGGAAATAAATAGTGGTGCTGGTCATGCAACATTGTGAATGTAATTAATGCCACTGAGTTACACACTTAAAAATGGGGAAAATGGCAAATTGTTAGATATATTTTACCATAATCTTTAAAAACTAATAAAGTAGTATACCAAAACCCATTAAATTGTACATTTTAAATGGTTGAATTGTATGGTATGTGAATTATATCTCAATAAAGCTACTTTTAAAACAAATTAGAGCCCAAACTGACTAGTAATTACATAATTTCAACAAGAAAATTGCTGAAAATCCTTTAACAAATGTGACAGTGAGGAATCACATGCAGGTACACTTTCATATTTGCTACAGGTCACCAAAAAGAAATGTCCTTTGGGCCTACTCCCCTGGGGGGCAGGGGTTGGAAAGCATCACCCTGGTGAAGGCCTTGTTCCAGTGAGAACCGCCCAAGAGGAGGGTGGCCAGTCTCTGCCTGAATGCCAGCTGCAGGTGGTACTGATGAGAATGCCTAGCTCCCCACCCTGGCTGTTACCACCTTTAAAAACAGCTGCCCCCAAAGAACGAAGCTGCTCCTCTGTACCTTCTGAATTGTGTACCATGTAACAGCTGTTCAAGGCAAAAATGTTTTAAAATTTGGCAATTTAGTAGATAAAAATGGCATAACCTTATTTTAATTGCTATTTCCTTAACTGCTACTGGGGTTGACTTTTTTCATGATTGTCTGTCACTATACATTTTCACTTCTGTAGAAAAGTTCACAGAACCTGTTTACGTTCGTTGGCTCTTCAGATTCCATGATGTTGTGAATGCAGACAGGGGTAAAATGCTGCCATTTTACACTTGGGGGAAATGGGGCTCCCAGATCTAAGAGTAGCTACCAAATCTTTATTGTGCCATGAATCCTACCAGTTATTATTATTTATTATTTATTTGGTTGTGCTGGGTCTTAGTTGCAGCAGGTGGGCTCCTTAGTTGTGGCTCATAGGAGCCTTAGTTGCAGCACATGGGCTCCTTAGTTGCGGCAGGCAGGCTCCTTAGTTGTGGCATGCAAACTCTTAGTTGCAGCATGCATGTGGAATCTAGTTCCCTGACCAGGGATCGAACCCGGGCCCCCTGCATTGGGAGCGCGGAGTCTTAACCACTGTGCCACCAGGGAAGTCCCCTTACCAGTTAGTTTTAAATATGTTACTTCTAACTTTCCCAGCAGTCCTGCCAGGTAATTATTACCAGTCTCATTCTACAAATAAAGAAACTGGGACTGAGAGGCTGGTTAACTTGCCCACGGCCACTCAGCTGGTAACAGGGCTCTGTGGTCACTTGAATCTTGAATCAATATCCTTGCTACACAGCAGCTTCCTAGGGCCTGGGCGGAAAGATGCTGGAGTCAGCGGGCAGCATGGAGGTCCACCCAGTCCCATACGTGCAGAGAGGCATCACTTGCTGCGGACAACAAAGTCCTCGGTTTGCAGGGGTGCCAGGTGTGGGTGGTGACCAGTGGAGCAGTGTCCATCCCATTGCCGTCTAGGAAGATGTGACCTTTGTGAGTGAAGAGAGGTTCTACTTGGCGCCCCATTCCACCCCAAGACGTGACGTCATAGACCTGGACCGTCCCATCAAAACCTGAGGAAGAACAAGAGAAGCGAGCATTGACGCTGAATCTCTGAATGCTCTACGGAACCAAAACAGGCTAGAGGATGATGAATCAAATAGCCACAAGATACCTAAATTCCAAGGGAATTCCTTGGCGGTCCAGTGGTTTGGACTCTGCGCTTTCACTGCTGAGGGCACGGGTTCTATCCCTGGTCGGGGAACTAAGATCCCACAAGCTGTGCAGTGCAGCCAAAAAAATAAATAAATAAAATTAAAGGCCAACTGAAGGGCATGTAACATCTGCCGTCAATGTCGGCGGCTGATGACTCCAAGGAGCATATAACGATAAGTGTCTGTTGTCCATCTGTCACGTGCCAGGCCCGAAGCTAATCTTGCATTCTCTCTTTTAACCCTCACAACTGTATGAAGTAGGTACTATTATTTTCCCCAAGAAACGGAGGCTTTAGAGACTTTTCAAACCTCTTCCACTTGCCCCCAACTCTAATCCCTCCACATGTGAGTCCGTCTCAGCAGAGGGCCTTGTCTCCTACTTGATGGGGGAAAGAGAAGCCTTTAGAGAGAACTACCCAATCCTGGTTCTGCTCTTCTGCTCTTTCTGGATCCTGCCATGACCAATGACCCTCTCCTGCTCTCTCAACTATTCTTTCAACCTCTCCCCCCGTCGGAGGATCCTTCCATCGGCTTTCAGATACCTCATTACACACCCTCACTCAACTAGATACTGCCGGGCCAGACCCAGGAGCCTGCTGACCTAGCCAGCTTGCTGTAGTTCTAAAAGCGAGTAGACTGAGCGGCACCGCTGAGACCTTGTCGCCTCTCCCTGGTGCAGCCCATGGCTGTCCTAGTGTCTTACCATCCGCAGCCTCTCCACCAACCTCAGAACTGAATTCCTGCTGCGACAGGAAAGGCCTGCTACCAACGTGGGGAAGTCTGGTAGCCAGGATGTGGAAGGGCCACCACTAAAGAACCTGGAGAGCTAATATGGAGCTTTTCTGTGAGCAACCTTAACTTCTGGGGCCAGATTTACTGCAGAACTACGGGCTCCTTCCTGAGCACCCAAGAGTCCCCGGAAGAGAGAGATCAAGTGACAGACACAAAATCCTCTCAGCGTACCTGAAATGGCCAAGCAGTTGTCCAGGCCTGGAGCCCAAGTCACTCGCAGCAGCTCTGGGTCAGGGCTAGGCATGGACACTGGGCACTGGACCAAGCTCACTGGCTGGCAGAGATCCCGGGGGTCAAGAAGACAGAGCTGCCCGTCCGAGCCAAGGCTGGCAATGCTGGGCCCAGGGCCCCGGCCCCCAGCTTCTGCACACCACCTCCCTCCAGCGGACCCAGAGCCGGGCCTGAGGTTCTCTGACGGGGTCCACTTCTGGCGGGTGTCGACAAGCCCCAGGCGGCCCGAGGTGCAGCAGAAGGCAAAGGTGTCTGTGTCCAGGACCTGCAGGCTACTCAGCAACTCGTCGTCACTGACACCTGGACGGCGGGGCGAGAAAAGTGGCTGCAGTCAAATGGGTCCAGTGGTTTGGCACCGTTGTATGGTCCAAGCCCCTTCCTCTGGGCAGCTCCCCACCAGCCCCCGGCCGAGCGAACCACATCCCGCTGCCTTCTCATCTCACACGGTCCGCCCGGCTGGTTGGGTGCCGGTCCCGGGACTGCCTTCCCCAGCCCCAGAACAGGGGCCCCCGAGGCCTGGCCCTGCCTCTCGCTCATCTCGTTTCCCCAGCAGCTGGCACACAGGGTTGGATTTGGTTTCCAGTGTGGCTGGGTGGGGCTGGGAGGAGCCGGCAAGGGGCTGCGGTACCTGAGCTGTAGGTGGTCTTCTGTGATTCCAGATCCACCACCTTCAGACTGCTAAGCCTGGCCCCGTGGAGGACTCCGGGCGCCGCCGACGAGAAGATGGCCACCCTGGGCCAGAGACACCCCTCCTCGCACACATCAATGGTGCTGACAGCCTTAATGACATCTGGGGGAAGATGGAAGTGGCTGAAGTCCAGAATGTTAATGCAGGTTTGAAACATTCCATGGTGAAGGCCTGCCAGAAGGTCAGGGGAGACAGGGCCTCACGGCTGGTGAGAGAGGATGTGGAGACATCATCACTGTGCGTTGTGTTTACTTTTTGGAAACTGTCAGAAGCACTGTAGTTTCTCTATAATTTGTCTTTTGAACTGTTTTGCAAATGGGATATAATGAATCACAGCAGCCATCTCAAAACCTCCCCAGCAGTTCTGGCTTTTTATAGTTTTGCGGAGAACAAATAAAGGAAGAGAAAA
Organism: Phocoena sinus; assembly: GCF_008692025.1. Classification (NCBI taxonomy): domain Eukaryota; kingdom Metazoa; phylum Chordata; class Mammalia; order Artiodactyla; family Phocoenidae; genus Phocoena; species Phocoena sinus. The sequence goes on along the minus strand of NC_045764.1, from coordinate 36,913,174 downwards.
GGAAAGAACACACCGATGATGTTATTTACACCTTAACTGAAAATAACAGGAATGGAGTTCATGAAGTAATATTATTTCTTCAAAAACATGTCCCATGACCTCAAGCAATTGGCCGAATCCTAACAGGTCAAGGTTATAACACAGATGTCTTTGTCTTCAAACATAAACAGGGCAAGGAAGTCCACATCTTTTTTACACTGAACGTTAAAAAGACATACTTGCCCTCAGGTTAAATCAAATTTTAGCTTTGTTCACCTCAGTCTGCATTGACAGCAGACAGGTTCCCATCTCTGCATTCTCCATTTATAACATAGTTCAGAACAAGTAGTTTGCTGTACAAACTACTTAAAGGGAGATGCATATTTTCCATTTTATATTTTCTTGCTCCAATAGGGAGCTCACTGTTTGGTTTCACATTCTCTGAAGAAAACAAAGATCTATGTATTTTTAAATTCTAGAGGATAGGTAAGAGGATGAGGAAGGGATGGATGAGAGAAGGAACACTAACGCGGCTTATCAAGCGAGCACGTGGCAGTCAGCTCCCTGGAGACAGTTCACATACAAGGAGTCACAGAAGGTGCGGCCAGGCTGGACTAGGATGCAGAGGCCCCTTGGGTCCTGCTCCTCAAGCCACAGACTCTCAGTGCACTTTGTCTAGACTTGCTGAACATAACTCCTCTACCCTAGGAGCCGCGGAGGTCGGAGCAGACACAACAGCTGAGCCTCAGGACCGTGTGTCTCCGGGGAGTGCCAGTGAGGCTGCGATTCAAACCAGCCCAGCACAGCTTGCCTCACTCCCCTGGGCCCCACTTAAGCGGCTCCCTTTTCCCTTTCCAAAGACTGAGGAGCCTGGAACAGATTCCCCAGGACCTGCTGCTCTGAGCCAGGGCTGGTTCTCAGGTGTGATTTGTCCCCTGACGGCGGGGAAGGAGGAGGTCAAGGGACAGCCTGCAAAGGCCTATTTCAAAGATGCCGTAGAAAACAAAGGCTTCAGAGCTCCTGACTGGAGAGTTGTGCTCCGTAGTTACAACAGGAAAGCAATGCAGGTTCCTCCTCATCCCCTCTCTTGTCAGTGTTAAAATGCCCCCTTTAGGAAATCCACACCAACTAGCCAAATGAAAAGAAAAACTACTACAAAATCAAAGCAAAAGATGCAGTAAGGCACCTCCAAGAACTGGGCAATAAAAGAAAGAAGGCTGTCTGAAGATTAAACCAACAGAACGGGTCGGAGCTGCAGTGGGCACACTCCTTAAGGAGTCAGAATGGCTCCACACCTGCAGTACTGAGCTAACGTATTACCATGTCTAAAGGAAAAGTGGTGGCCATGAGAGGGGGCTGTTCTGCCACAACGGCAAAGAAAATGCTGGGGCCCGTCCACGGCAGAGAGAGCCACTCCAGACAGAAGTTAACTTCAAAGTAGAGGCTGCGGGAGACATTCAGCTGAGGCTGTTAGGTATGTCTCCACCTAAAGACCTTCTCAGTGGACTCCTCAGCCCCAGAGCTGAGAGGAGAGGCCACAGGCCCTCCCTCCAGGGGCCTGGAGAGCCAAGCCTTCACAAGTTCTATACCCTCTGCCTAAGAGAGCTTATGAAAACACCATTTGGAAGCCTCGGAGCTGATTCCTCTTGTTATGGTTATGTTTACCATGCAGGCTTTGACTAGGTTAGGTCTTCTATAGGAAAAGAATAAGGATCTGGAATATTCCACTTTTAGGGACACTTATTTTTTCATTATAAACTAATAAATCTGCATTCTGGTTTATACAGCAGTCCTGTGAGTCTGGTGAGCGCGTCTGCCCCTAATAACAGATTAGATTTGTTCTGGGTGTGCTGACAGAATCAGGTTTCTGAGATACCAAAGCTGTGGGTCAAACCTGGACCTTGGAAAATTCACCAAGATAATGCTACATTTTTAGGTGTCTAGGAAAACAGCTGGCCAGCCTTCCCCAGATTCTGGAATATTCTGCACTAATATCCAGGGGAAGGTAACTATCTGATTTCCTACTCTCATATGAGTATCAGAGCAAGTCTCCTTGGGCCTAGCTCTCCTGGGCCTGGGGCTACAGGTTCTATATGGCACCTGGTAACCACCCCAGGCACCGTCAGGACAAAAGAGCTCCAAGGCGCCCCCCTCATCTTTAAACCACTGCTGCCCCACGCAGCCTATTTTTAGGGAAAGATAAAAAACAACTATAAGTTACTGACATAAGGATAGACATAGAGATCACTGGAACCGAACGGAGAGTCCAGAAATAAATCCTTATATTCACGATCAACTGATTTTCACCAAAGGCACCAAGGCAGGTCAGTGGAGAAAGGCCAGGCTTTTTGACAAAGGGTACTGGGACCACCAGACATTCATATGCAAAAAGATGAACTTAGACCCCTCCCTCATACCTACATACACAAAAGTTAACTCTAAAGAGATCACAGACTTAAATGTCGGAGCTAAAACAATAAAACTTTTGGAAAAAAAAACATTGGGGAAAATCTATGGATTAAGTAAAGATTTCTTAGATATGACACTGTTTTATTATTAAAACAGACCTCATCAAAATTTAAAACTTTTATGCTTCAAAGGACACTATTAAGAAAATGAAAAGACAGGGAGAAAATATTAGCAAAACATATATCTGATAAATAACATGTATCTAGAATGTACAAAGAACTCTCACAAGTCAATAAAGACAAAACAGCCAATCAAAAAGTGGGCAAAATATTTGATAAAATATAAGCACCAAGAAAGCAAGGAACATCTATGTGAGTGCTTGCTGTTATATCCCCAGAACCTTGCCCAGTGCTTGACACACCGGAAGCACACAATGAGTAACGACTAAATGATGAAATGTTAGCTACTGCTACAAATAACAGTAATAATAATAATAATATTATTATTATGTGCCCTTTCATAAGTAGATCTTACTTCCAGGAACCAGATCTAAGCAAAATGGTGGCACAGACTATGTTGCCAGTCAGTAAATACCCTATGACCTTTTTTTCAGAGCCCCTACATACTATACTGAGATCAATTATTATTATCTAACTATAGTTACCACCAGGCAGAGTTATAAGCAGACTCTGAAGTCAGACTACATTTAAGTCTTGGTTCTGCAACCATCTTTGTGACTCTGAACAAGGTCAGAGAAAGACTCTGGGAAAGAGTCTGTTCTCAGGCTTACGAGAATTTAATGAGGCCACACATGGAAAGTGATTAGTACAGTGACTGGAATATAACATACACTCATTAATATTACTGCTACATCTTACAGATTGTTAACTAATCCGAACAAGTATCTATTAAAATGTACAGTGAAACTGGCATATCAAAGGGCCTGTGACAGCTGTTATCTCAGCCTGCTAGGGGGGAAAAAAATAACAACAAAACACCCTTAGGAAGATTTGAATAGGCATTTTACCAAAGATACACGAATGGCTAATAAGCATATAAAAAGATGCTCAACATTATTAGTCATTAAGGAATTGCAAATGAAAGCCACATGATATACAATTTCACATCCATTAGGACTGTTTTAATAAAAAAGACAGATAATAACAAATGTTGGTGAGGACATGGAGAAACAGGAACCCGCATACACTGCTGGTGGGAATGTAAATGATGAAGCCATTCTGCAAAAGAGTTTGGGAGTTTCTTACAAAATCAAACAAACAAAAAACAAAAAAAAATTTTTTTAAAAATCAAACATAAGTTTACCACATGATCCAGCAATTTTATTCCTAATGTCTATCTAAGACATATGAAGACATAGGTCCACAGAGACTTGTACATGAATGTTCTTAGCAGCATTTTTCCTAATAACCAAAAATCAGATCCATCAACTGGTGAACAGATAGACAAATGTGATACATCCATAAACGGAATACTGTTCAGCCATAAAAAGGAACAAACTGCTGATACACGTTATGACATTGTATGACATGGTGGACCTCAAAAGTACTATGCTCAGTAAACGAAGCCAGATACAAGAGACCACATGTTGTATGATTCCATTGATATGAAATATCCAGAAAAGGCAAATCTATCATAGAGACAGAAAGCAGATTAGTGGTCGCCTGGGGCAGGGTGTGGGCATGAGGGTTAATCGTAATTGGCATGATGGATCTTACTGGGGTCATGAAAATATCCTAAAAGTGATTATAGTTGCACAACTTGTTAAATTTACTAAAAAGAAAAAAATCACTGAACTGTATACTTAAAATGGGTGACTTTCAATAAAATTATGAAAAAATAAACAATCATAACTACAAATAAGTATATACACACACCTGGAAGCTACAGCATAAGACAAGTGACAAGGAAGAAACAACAAAGGAAAGTCCACAGGGTCAGTGACCTCAAAAACCAAATGAGGACCAGAACCACCTTCCCGCAGCAGTGAAGCTTGGGGAGAAGCCAACAGCTGCTATCGGTTTCTGGGAAGCATCCAAGTGAGGCAGAGGACCACACAAGCCAAGGGGCAGTTCCAAGAGCGGCTGCCTTTGTCTCTGAGGCCCGCTCCCATGCTGGTCAGCAATGCTCTAACCCAAGGAGGGATGGCAGGGGCTGGATCAGGGCTGCAGGCTTCGGTGCCTGCCTGACAGGGGAACCGCAAACCTCCTGCTGGAGGGGATACTATGAGGGAACTCCCCCGACTCCCAGAGGAACAGGACTAACGCTTCCTGCGCCTTTCCCAACTTTCCTGTTCCTGTTGGGCAGCAAAGCTACGTCTCTGAGTCGGAGACTGGTCAGCCCAGCCTTGTGCTCACTCACTGTTTTCCCTCCCTGAGAGCAGCATGCCTGCAGTGAGAGGTGACCTCCCTGCTGCCTTCGCTCTGCCCCTGCCTGGGGTGGGAGGGGCCCGAAGTTCACCAGGTGCTCTGCCTCTGGCTGGGCTGGTAAACTCAATTCCTGAAGCAAGCTATAGGAAGCTCCACCTGGGGCTTGTGTGTACTGCTGTGGCTGCTAATTCACCTTTGCTGCATTAAAGTAGATACTGCATTTAAAAAAAATTTTTTTGGCCACACCATGTGGCATGTGGGATCTTAGCTCCCTGACCAGGGACTGAACCCGTGCCCCCTGCAGTGGAAGCACAGAGTCTTAACCACTGGACAGCCAGAGAAGTCCCAGTAGATACTGCATTTTAATTCCCACTGGCTCTGAGTCTGTTTCTTAACTGGCTCAGATTAGGGATTGGGGGTGTGAGAATAACAGGCTTTCCTACAAACCCAACCAAACCGAGTCAAAGTCACTTACCGCTGTCCTCCGCAACCTGCCACACCTGCAGGTAACAACCGGGAAGGCCACTGGTCACCAGCAACCTATTCAGGATGGATAAGAAATCTCAGCCCAGACAGTGGGGAGCTCACCCACACAGCCCTCAGCCTCTCCCCCTCCAGCCCACTCAGCTTGGGATTCCTACACTCCCTGTATCAGGAGAGCTTATGCAGGGAGGGGTCATCAAGATCAGTCATCCTCATTTAACAGAGGAGGAGCAGGCTTGTTCCCCTTTAGGGACAGGTCCACAGCTCACAGAGAGTCGTGGGACTGAGCCCTGGCTTCCACGTGGCATGACGTGTGCTAGAGGACCCAGCAGGAAGCCTGAACACAGAAGCCTCACCCAGAGGCTCTGGCCTCTGCCAACTGAGCTATTAGCCCCAACTACCCATCACCAGCTCTCTGAGAAGCTAAGAGCATCCCTTCTACTTTATATCTATTCCCTAGAGCAACGCCAGCAATCTGTGGGTTATCATAGTCAAGAGGTCTTGTGAGGGACCGTAAAGCCACCGAGCACTGGTTTCTTTGTATTCCAGATCAGTGTGTGCACATGCCCTCCCATGTGCCCCTGTGCTGAGGTGGGATGGGGAG